>NC_092874.1:479469172-479772029 GCF_028372415.1 Notamacropus eugenii | reverse complement strand
GCTCATCAAATTTTCAAAGCTGGGAGGCATAATTAACACAGTGGGTGACAGAATCAGGATCCAAAATTGTCTACACAGGATAGAGCAAGGATTAACGACTGGTCTTTGGTCAATTTCAGCCTTCTGCATGTTGTGTGTTTAAATGATTGTATTTTAAAATGTGCAAACCATTCATAGCTCAAAGATTGAACCCTCTACCCTCCCCCCTCAAAAGACAGTGGATCAGATTTGCGTCATGGGCAGCATTTTGCTGACACATAGGCTAGAGTACTGGGCTGAAAATCAGTAGAGATCATTGTAAAGTCTTGCATTTAGATACAAAAAAGAATCAACTTCACAATATGAGGGAAGCATGGTATACTATAGTTGTTCTGAAAAAGATCTGGGGCTTCAGTGGACCACAAGTTCAATATGAGTCAGTGGTGTGGTGTGGGAGCCAAAAAAAAGCTAATGCAATTTTGGACTGCCTTTACATGAATAAATGCTTCTAATAAGAAGGTGGTGAGATTCCCACTGTACTCTTCCCTTGTCTGACTTCTTCTGGACCATCATGGTCCACAATAGCTAAAGAAGGACATTGATAAGCCAGAATGTCTAGAAGAGGGCCACCAGGCTGGTGAAGGTCTGGAGCACACGTCACTTGAGGATTGATGAAAGGGACTGAAGATCCTTAGCATGGAGAAGAGAAGGGGAAGAGGGAGGGTGAGGAGTGTCATAGATGTCTGAGCATTTGAAAGCCTGTCATGGGAGGAGGATCTGTTCTGTCTAGGACCAGAAGGCAGAAGGAAAAGCAATGAGTTAAAAAGTGCAAAGAGGATAATTCAGGGTAGACATCAGGAAAACCATCCTCAGCAGGAGAGCTGCCCCGATGTACCCAAGGCCACCCCATAGGTCTGGGAGTGAAGGCTGGATGCCCACTCCCCAGGGTGTTGGGATGGAGATCACCTTCATGTATGAACAGAGTTCTGGTCTCAGAAGTCCTTCTACTTCTAGTTCTGTGGTTCTGCATGGATTTGATATTGAATTTGCTGTAGGAATGTGCTCTTTTCTCCCAGCTCTTGGAAGTCAGGGACTATCTCAGTATTTGCTTGGGTTTTAATTTTCTTGTTGTCATTATTGCTTTTACCTACAGGAAATATAGGGAGTTCATGGAAAGAAATTCTTTCTACCCCTATAGATAAGAAACTTCCCTGCAACTTATGGCATCCCGTGGTTGTCTGGGAGTGTCAAGAGGATGATGATTTGCCTAGGGTCACTCAACCAATATATATCAGAGACAGAATTTGAACCTAAGCCCTCCTGTCTCTGAAACCTGTAGCTCACATTGCCTCTCTTCTCGGGTACTACACAGGAAGCATTTCTAAGTACTTGGTGGATGAGTGAATGAATGGTAATAATGATAGTAATAAAAAGCTGGCATTTATATTGTGCCTGCTATGTGTCAGGTATTGTAAGAAGCATTTTACAAATATTTTCTCATTTTATCTTCACAACAACCTGGGGAGGTAGGTTCTTATCATTCCCATTTTACAGATGAGGAAATTGAGACAGAGGTCAAATGACTTGTCCAAGGTCACAGAGCTAGTAGCTGGTTTTGAACTCAGGCCTTCCTAACTCCAAGTAGTAATCTATCTATTGGGAGGGAAGGAAGGAAGGAAGGGAGGAAGGAAAGAAGATGGAAGGAAAGGAGGGAGGAAGGGACAGAAGGGAGAAAAGGGAGGGAAGGGAGGGAGGGAGGGAGGGATGGAGGAAGGAAGCAAGAAAGGAAGGAAGCTGCTACCTTCACTCATCCTTGATGCAAACCAATTATTTTCCTTCTTCAGAAGAGAAGAGGTGACTTAAGTTGGCTATGATAACTGACCTTAAGAATTTGAGGGTCTATCATTTGGAAGAGGGATTAGACTTATCCTTCTTAGCCCAGAACAGAACTAGAAGAAGTTGTGGAGGTTGGTTCCAATTCTATGAAAGAGAAAAATCACAGTGAGCATGGCTCTCCCTGAGTGGAACAGGCCTTCTCTGAAGGTCATGGCTCACCCTCCCTAGAGGTCTTCAAGTGAAGACCCCATTTGAAGATACTGAAGAGGGGATTCTAGTTCAAAGTAAAGGTAAAATCAGTGGTCTCTGAGGGTCCTCCCTGAATCCTGGAGGTTCAATATAAATGTTGAATTGGGTTTGTTTTCTAGTTAAATGAAGGTCTGAGAATTTCTAAGTATATTTTTTCTTCTTCAGGAGAAAATCATCCCTTCAGTTGTCATTGAGCCGGCATCCAACCATGAAGGGGAGGATGATCAGGACACTGAGCTCAGTATGGCTAGAGAGGTCAGAGAGACAAGAGAAGACATATCTCCCCAGGATGATTTTAGTGAGCCCTCAGTGCTGGCCAGTGACCAGAAGACACAAGAGGATGCTCAGGCTACAGCTCCTGGTGGGACCTCTCCCCTCCCCTCCAGCAGTGAAGCTGCCCAAGTCCCTCCAGGCTTCCTCTACAAGGTGGGGTGACCACCTCCCCAACATACAACCATTCTAAGTGGGATTCAATTAAAGGACCCAGTGACA
This sequence comes from Notamacropus eugenii, assembly GCF_028372415.1. Classification (NCBI taxonomy): domain Eukaryota; kingdom Metazoa; phylum Chordata; class Mammalia; order Diprotodontia; family Macropodidae; genus Notamacropus; species Notamacropus eugenii. The sequence goes on along the minus strand of NC_092874.1, from coordinate 479,769,473 downwards.
CCAGGAGCATTGTCCTGGTCCTCAGCCCCTGTTCCCACCTACCACTCCCGGAAGTGACTCAGATGATCCTCAGGCCTAGGGTTTCTTCCTTCCATACCTCTTCTGTCTCTCAAAATCCCTAACTTCTTTCAAGGCTCAGCTAAGCTTCCCTCTCCTACACACTTTCTCCTGACCTCTTCACTTATCATATCTAGCCCCTCTAACCCCCAAATTATTTTAAATGTTCTTCCTATATATTTTATAGCTACTTATTTCTACACATATTATTTTTACCTACAGAATGTGAGCTTCTTCAGGGCAGGGCCTTCTTGGATCTACAGTGCCTAATAGAATTAAATGATTAACGAATGAATGAATGAATGAATGAATGAATGAATGAATGAATGAATGACTTCAGAGAGAGTCTTAGAATCCATAGCTTGAAAGGATCTTAGATCCCTTTGGTTCAACTCTCCCATTTTACAGATGAGGAAACTGAGGCTGAGAGTAATCTAGGGACTTGCCCAGGATCACAAAGCTAATTAGTATCTGGAGAAAGGGTTTGAACTAAGATCCTCTTGACTCCAAACCCAGTGATCTTTCCATTGTATCACTAGCTGCCCAAACCAGACAGCTGAACCCTTTCATTCTACACATAAGATAACAGAGTCCAGTCAGCAAATTGACTTGCCTGAGACCACAGAGCACAAATGGCCTTCAAATGCAGGGTCTCTAACACTCAAAATGAAGCTGATGTTTATTTTCAAATAGTTATTATGTACTAGGGTTGAAAGAAAGTGTGGCTAAGTCAAAGTCTGTGTTCTCATGCAGCTTTTAATCTAGTATGTGAAGGGGAAAGTCTCTTGGATTGTAATAATGCAAGTCACTGACCAAAAATAATGGCATGAATTATAATTTTCCAGAATGTGGCTTTAATAATGAAGCACATGGTGCTTATACAGCCGAAGTGATAGCCAACAAATATAGATCATTCAAACTACCCCAAGTGAGGGCCAGGGTTTTCGTTGGCTCTGTACTCCATGACTTGTACTTTATTGTGGGATGATCTTCAATCCTGTTTATTTAGAAATAGCACTTTGAAGGCTACATGGGTTACAGAGACCCAAGGAAGAAGGTATTACTAAATCCATTTGATTTACCCAGGATCACACAGCTCCCAAGCATCAGGGGCAGGATTGGAACCCAAGGCTTCCTGATTCTATTGGCTGTGGATTTCCCAGACCCAGAGAATGGAATCAGGAGGGTTTGGTTTTGCTTTCCAGACTTCTCTTTCTGAGATGGCCTGATGATTTTTTTGTGTCACCTTTTCAGGTGGAAGCACTCCATGATTTTGAGGCAGCTAATTCTGATGAGCTTACCCTGAAGCGAGGCGACGTGGTCCTGGTGATTCCAGCAGAAGCAGAGGCTGAGCAGGTAAAGCCTGGGGCTGCACACCTTGGTTCTTTTGTCCAGTTTTCCAGGCCTTCTGTGGTTATGGCTCTTTTCCATCCCTGGATATTTTCATTCAGGGATTAGATGTCTCCCTGTCCTGGAAATGTTTATCCATTTGTCCTCTAAAAGGCAGTGGACTGGACTGAATGAGAGACCTTGCAAGGTCTCTTTCAGTTAGGTTCCAAGAAGATACTCCTCTTGCTTGGCTTCAGAGGGTGGAAGTGGAAGCAATGGGGAGACATGACAGAAAGCCAGGCTCCAGCTCCCGCCACACAAGAAAAACATTCCTACTCATTAAGACTATACAGAAGTGGAAGAGTCTGTCTTAGGAATGAATGAGTGGCCTCATCATGAGAAGTCTTCCAGGGGAGACTGGATGGCAGGAATCTTGCACAAAAGCCTGCTGAAGTATTGGCTAGATTGTATGATCCTCCTGTTTAAAAATCCGGGGATTCTATATGTGACCATTTTGTCTTGTATTTGCTGCATTAAGTGACTGCTGGGGGCCCTAAACTCATAGACTTAGCATCGAAGGGGACCTCAGAGACCATCCAAGATTAAGCCCATCATATTAAAGTTAAGAAAACTGAGGCCCCAAGAAATGAAGTAATTTGACTTAGGTCACTTGGCTAGCAAATGAGGGAGGCAGGATTTGAACCCAGATCCATTCCAGACACAGTCCTTTTTAATTTCCTTCCATTGTCTCTTAGAAATTGTGCTACTTTTCAGAACTCCCTTTGCTTCCTCTTTGAACTGCTTTCTCAGTTCTCCAACCTGTGCCTCTCACAGATGTATGACAAACCTCAACATTTTAAATTGGTAAGCATACCATAATTCAGGTGGCTGGGAGAAATGTCAGCAATCTCAGATATATAGATGATGTCACTCTGTTGGTAGAAGGTAAAGAAAGATTAAGAAGCCTCTTGATGAGGGTGAAAGAGCAGAGTATGAAAGCTGGCTTGAAATTTGACATTAAAAATAAAAAACTAAGATCTTGGCAACTGATCCCATCACTTCCTGCAAATAGAGGGAGAAGAAATGGAAGCAGTGTCCAATTTTATATGCTTGGACTCCAAGATCACTGCAGACATGTGGTGTCATGTTACAAACATGTAACCAGGAAATTAAAAGACATGTGATCCTTGGAAGGAAATCTAGGGCAAATGTGGATCACAAACTAAAAAGCAGAGACATCACCTTGCTGACAAAGATCCATAGAGTCAAAGTCATGGGTTCTTCCAGTTGTGATGTATGACTATGAGAATAAAGAACGCTGAGCACCACAGAGTTAATGCTTTTGGATTGTGATGCTGTGGAAGACTTTTGAGAGTCTCTTGGACAGCAAGGAGATCACATCAGTTAGTGCTTAAAGAAATTCATTCATTAATTTTTGCCCTCAAGGACCTCATATTCTAGTGGGCCCTATTCTCTTTTCAGACCATGTGACTCTTTTCTGTAACAGAGCATTCAAACAAGCATACATTGTCTGCGTGGAATTCCCAAGGTCTGCCAGACCTCCTTTTGTCTCAGTCAATACCGGTCATTCTGAGTTCTTCAAAGGAGACTCAAAAAAGAAAAAAACACTTTTTTCCCCTTCTAACGATCCCTTTCGCTCCTCTTCTCCTCTCTCCTGGTCTCATTCTCTTTGTCTGGTCTTCTTCCAAAGAGTAATGAGTTGAGCAGTGGTGAGGAGTGAGAGATAAGGCTTGGCTTGACACACCTACCCCACCATAACCCATGTTCCAGGGTCTAATTCTGGCTTTAGACCAGAGACTCAGAACCCAAAGCGAAATGGTCCAATTCCCTCTTTCTTCTTCATTTTAATTCCGAAGCCCAGCTTTGGTGTGAACACCCATCAGGCCAGGAACATTTTCATTTTGGAATTGTGAAGGTTTTAGACTTCTAAATATCTTTGAAAGTTTCCTAATAAAAATCTGCTTTTACTTATTTGCTCTGTTTCACTCAGGGCTGTTATTTGGATGCAATATCTGTTGAGTTCTCTTGCAACAAGATGAGCCCAAGATTCTATTTTTTTCTAAAAGTAGCATTCTCTGGAAATTCAGCATTCTACTACCAGCTTCCTTGCATCACTCAACTAATCAATAAGCACTTGTTAAGCACCTACTGTATGCTGGACCCTATGTCAGGTACTAGTCATACACAGACAAGTATTCAATCAAAAAGTATTTATTAAGCCATTAACTGTGTCCCTGGTCCTGATCTGGGTGCTGGAGAGTCAAAGAAAATGAACAAGAACATCCCGGCTCTCAAAAATCTTAAAAGTGATTCAAGAGAAAGAACATTCTCTAAATGTTTTGGGGTGCTTTTAAAATAAACCATTGAAATGCTATATAAACCCCATTCCCACATGCAGTAATATGGGTAAAGAGACATGTCCAGTTGTACTAAATGACCTACAGACTTCTTTGCCACCTTTTTACCCAGCCTGTATTTACTTTTCCATGGTGTTCTCAGAAGAGTAAATGATGTTGAGTAATGCTTCTCATGTCTTCCCACCATAAGCCAGGTAAGGGTATTTATTGGTGGGAGTCTATTGAAAAGATATTTTTTCCCAGACATGACTTTTCCTCATTTGGATCCTTTAAGAAAAATCTTTAGCCCTAGACATCTTTTGTTTGTTATTCCTTTAATGTATCTCAGGTTGTGATTTGTCCTTCCCATGAGTATTGGTGGAATTATGGGAGGAAAAAGTGGACCTTTTACATGCTTGAAAGAACTGGTCAGAATGCATTCCCCTATGATCCATTATTTGAGGCACATATTTGTCCTTTGTATGGATAGCATCATCATTTCCAGGGGGATGCTTTTCTCATCAACTAGGATATTATCAGTTATTTTGTTGAGTCTTTTTATCTCTACACTTCCTTTCCCCCTTCTTCAAAATTCACCTGTCTTAAGGCTTATATTTCTTGTCTTTTGGGTGACATATTCCCCTAACATCAGGAATGCAAAGGAATGAAGCTTTGTGTACGTTCACTTCTAATGTACTTGGGTTGTGTGAGGCACAGGCTCAGATTAAATTCACTCCCCCACTAGCCCAAATGGGTTCACCTTCCTTGGAGGATTAAGGAGGATCAACAGTGACCAGGAGATAAATCTCTCCTAACAGGTTCACTTTCATCTTCCATTCTCAGGCCCTCAAAGTCCTTTGAAACCATATCCAGGAATTTTTCCAGTAAGCCATGCTACACTGCAGGGTTTAGAACGAGAAGGGACTATTAAGGTCATCTGTCCAACCCCTTCATTCTGACTCTTCCTTGTCTGGTCTGTTCCATAGAGCTACCTCTATTTTTAACCAAGACCAGAAGGTTTTGAGAACCAGTGCTTCATAAAATAATCTGAGGTCTAGAAATGCTCTTCCCCCTTCATCTCTATTATCTCTTTTCATAAATTCCCTTGATATTTTAGAGCTTTTGCTTTTCCAAAAGAATTTTGTTGTTATTCTATCAAGTTCTATAAAGTATCCCTTCAGTAATATGATTGATATAGAACAAAAGCATTAATATTGCCATTTTTATTATATTAGCATAGCCTAGCCATGAATACTGAATATTTCTCAGCTATTTAAGTTATTAATTATTTCTTTATTAGGAAAGATGATCTGTTTGGAGATACATCTCTCACTCTTATGAGAGAAGCAATTTCAGTTTGTAAAATTGACTTTATGATGAGTCCAGTCAGCAAGAATGTGTTAATCACCAAGCACTGAGATGAAGTTCCACATTACACTGTCTATGTTGCTGGAAGCCCATCAGAATTGACTTTGGGTAAAACCTGTGTTTATTCAAATGTATAGGAGCTGTTTTCCCCTAGAAGAATGAAAGTTCCCTAAGAACAGGGATGCTTTTGTTTCTCTTTGTAGCCCCAGAACCTAGTGCAGGACTTAGCACATAAAAGGAGCTTTAAAAATGTTTGCTAGATCGATGTGTCAATATAAAACCACTGTATACATGCTAGGGAATCTTCCTCTGCCTCCTCCTCCTCTCTCTCCTCCTCCCTTCCTTCCTTCTCTCCCTTCCTCCTCCCCTTCATCCTCCTCCCCCTCCAGCTCTCCCTTCTCTCCCTCCCGCTCTACCTCCTCCCCCCCTTCCTCCTTCCTCTCCCCCTCTTCATCATCATCATCATCATCATCATCATCATCATTATCATGACGTCATCAGCATCACCACCATCTTGCTCTGTGTGCAGTGTAAAGAGCCCTGAATGAAGCTAGAGGACACTGGTTCAGATGTTGCCTCTGATGATTACTCAACATCCTTAGCTCTTCTCTTAGAATAATGGGAAGGGGTGGCCTAGCTGATTTCTGGGGTCTGTCCCATGTCCAGATCTGTCTTCCTCTTCCTCCCCTCCAGCGTTGGGCACCATGACCCTGAGAGTCTTGGCCTTTCCCTTGCAGGATGCGGGCTGGCTCATAGGAGTGAAGGAATCAGACTGGCTTCAGTTCAGAGACCTGGACACCTACAAGGGCCTGTTCCCAGAGAACTTCACCCACCGCCTGGATTAGTCAGCCTGTCCCCCCACCCTCTACTCTCCAGTGCGCTCGCTCAATGGCTTTCCACCGACGGGAAAATGAGGGGCCTGCCTGGGCAGCCGCGCTGCTGACGCTTCCAGACCGGTGTCGGTCAGAGCCGGGGGAGACGTGTTCAAGGAGCATGTGTTGAAAAAAAAGTTAAATTCAGTAACATTTTAAAAAGTAAAGTGAACTCCTCCGATGAAGCGGGGGAGGGCATCCTCCTCTGTCCTTCTGTTTGTGACAACAGGTTTGTTTGTGCTTTTTCTGAGCTATGGTGAATCCTGTTCTTGATCCCTCCCCCAGAGTCTAAATTAGCTTCCTCAAGACCAGAACCTTAATTTCTCTGCACTAAGTGTATTGTATGAGCTGCTGTGCTGCGGAAGGTTTGATGAATAATCCTGGAGTGAGGCAGTCCCAGTCCTCCTCCTTCCCTCTCCCATCCTCTTTTCCATTCTCTCCCCTTCTTCCTCCTCCTCCTTCTTTCTCTGCCTTTTTCTCCCCTCTCTCTCTTCCTCCCTCCCTCCCTCCTCTCTCTCTCTGTCTCTGTCTCTCTCTTTCTGTATCTCTCTGTGTCTCTCTCTGCCTGTCTCTCTGTCTCTCTCTCTCTGTCTCCCTCTCTCCTCTCTGTCTCTCTGTCTTCTTTCCTCTGTCTTTCTGATTCTTTCTCCTCTCCCCACTCTCTTTTCTATCTCTGTCTCTCTGTATGTCTTTGTCTCTGTCTCTGTTTCTGTCTCTCTCTGTCTCTGCCTCTGTGTCTCTGTCTCTTTGTCTCTCTGTCTCTCTGTGTGTCTTTCTCTGCCTCTGTCTTTGTCTCTCTCTGTCTCTCTCTGTGTCTCTGTCTTTGTGTCTCTGTCTCTATGTCTCTTTGTGTGTGTCTTTGTCTCTGCCTCTGTCTCTGTGTCTCTGTCTTTGTGTTTCTCTGTCTCTGTCTCTGTCTGTCTCTGTCTCTGTCTTTGTCTCTGTCTGTCTCTGTATCTCTCTCTCTCTCTCTCTCTCTCTCTCTCTCTCTCTCTCTCTCTCTCTCTCTCTCTCTCTCTCTCTCCCTCCTGTTTCTCTTTCACTCTGGGTTGTCTATGTTTAAACCTTAACTGCTGCAAACATTTTCAGTGTTCTTTTCTGCCATATCTCTATATCTCATATATCTATAAATCCATCTATCCCTCCAATGCAGCCTGAGATCCCTGACCCTCTGTGCATACATCAACCACACAGGCACCCCTGCCTCCTTTTCCCACCCTGTCCTTTGGTTCTTTATCTTGATGTGTCATGGGGACACATTGCTCTTATCCTGTCTGGCATTATAGTACATGGTTTTGTTTCCTGAGCAAAGCCAGCTGCCTCATTGCCAAAGCATTAGACAGTGTCTGTGTGTATATGATGTGCACTTTTCACAGTGAGATGATGAATGGTGATTGTAAAGCTGCAAAGGAATCTGATGTCAGGGACTTCTGTTGCTACGGATGAGTGAGTCTTGGTTAAGCACCTAAAATGTTCCCTATCACTAATGTGACATTAAAGAGTATATACTTTTGTATGAGATTGGCTGAAAGATGGGGGAAAGAACCTCTCCCCAAATATACCTCCATGAAAAAGAAATCTCCCATTTACTTTCACTCCTTATATTTATGCAGCTCACCTTCATAGATCCTTTAAAAATCAGTAATGTATCTTGTATCCAGCAGTCATCTGTGACGATTATGTTTTTCAGTGTTGTGTCATTCCAAATAAACCTTTGATCCTCCACACACGAGCCAAGTTCCTCTTGACAAATTGTGTTTCTGAAAGTTTGGTTTGATCCTAAAGTGAGAGCATGTGAGAAGAGGACAAGTTCCATTTTACAGATTAAATTGTTGGGACTCAGAGAGGTTAAGGGGCTTACCCAGAGTAATATATGTGAGATTCGAGAAGGTAAATGACTTGCCCTGAGTTGGTGATAGCACCAGAACCAGAGTTCTGGCCTCTTGGTTTCCAAGTCAGGATTATCTGAAGTGTGGGAGAGAGGAAAGAGGGAGTAAATTTGGAATCAGAAGATCTGACTCAGATCCTGCTTCTATCTCTTGTGTGATTTTTGGCCTGAGTTTAAAGGTTAAAGTAGATGGGCTCTGAGGCCCCTTACAGTTCTCAATCTATAGCCTTAGCATCTGGTAAACATCAGAAGCAGAGCGTTCTCAATTATGCTCCCCAAAGCACACAGCTGAAAGCCCAGATCAGTTTTTGGTTAACAGATCCCTAGGCCCACTCTCTCCTTCCTGACTAACAGCTGTTAGCAGCAATGACATGACAGCCAGAGAGGACCCTCTCCAAGGCTCCACTCATGAGCACCAACCCAGGATGTCATTGGCAAACCCAGGTTTATTGCCTTCCTAATCAGGAATTTCTTTTCACTGCAGCCTCATTCAGAGCCATATTTTTTCCTGGCATTTTTAAGTCACTGTGTTTATAGATGAATAGATCAAGGGAAATAGGAAAGTCAGTAAGTGGGTCCATTGTTTGTGGAAGTTAATTCTTAACCCAACCAAAGGAACTTTCTGGTGATTGAGTATCTATTAATCTCCCAGCACCCTCTCCAGAATATATAGTGACCAAAGCTCTGTATTTGCCAGATGTTTGCTATGTATATGCTCATGATTCATGGATAGAACTGCCTGTTCAAAGTTATCAACTCTTATACTTTATGGGGCACAAGGAAATAGCTATTATTAGGGTCAATTTTTTTTCCTGGAATTAAATTATGATAGAGCCAGGGCATCACATATGGCAAGAAGGGAGAAGGATAATAACACGTCACACATAACAGCATAATTTCTTCTGAATAAAATGGAATTAAGAAAGATTTAGGATCGTAATCATTCCTCAACTTTTTGGCAATGCATTGTGTGTATTAAAAGCCAACACTAAAAAGGGGAAGGCAGAGTCAAGATAACGGAGTAAAGGCAGGGACTTGCCTGAGCTCTCCCCCAAACTCCTCACAATACCTTTAAATAATAACTCTAAACAAATTCTAGAGTGGCAGAACCCACAAAAGGACAGAGTGGAAATAATTTTCCTTCCAAAATAACTTAAAAGGTCAACAGGAAAGGTCTGTTTCACCTGGGTGAGAGCAGAGTGCAGACCAGTTCAGGCCGTGCCAGCACAGACCTGGCCCCAACAAACCAAGATCAGACCTTGGGGAGACTGAATCACTGATAGTACTGGCAGTTTTGAGACCTCTCTTCCCACAGATGGTAAGGGAATCACAAAATGGGGTCAGAAGGAGATTTATGTGGCACTTCTGGCACCACGGGCAGGACTCTGTTGCATTGCTTATACTCGAATCTAAGCTGCAGTGTTGGATCTTAGTCCCAGTGTGAGGACTTTTGCTGGCACCATGAGCAGGACCCCGTACATTGCATATACTTGAATCTAAGCTGCAGTGCTGAATCTTAGTCCCAGTGAGAGGAGGAGCACTAGCACAGCAGAGCTTACAGTCCCAGGGGAGCAGGGACACTGTTCATGGTTCCAGAGTTGAAAAGAGTATTTGTGGTCACTCACAAACCAGTGCAAAGTACAAGAGAGTAGTAAACACATTATCATACCACCTTGGAAGAGCCAAAATCTTACAGTTCCTCAGAATGACCTCTGAAAACAGCTGCACAAAAAAACTGAAGCTTAGGTCAGTGACCAACACGCCCCTCCCCATTTTGGAAACAGAACCTCATTTTTAGCATAGAGTTAAAACTCAAGAAATATGCTGGAAAATGAAGAAACGACAGGAGAAAATTCTGACCACAGAAAGTTACAGGGTGACAAGGAAGATCAAAACCCACAGTCAGGAGAAGAAAACAAACTCAAAACTCCTGCATCCAAAGCCTCAAAGAAAAATATGAATTAGTCTCAGGCCATGGATGAGCTCAAAAAGGATTTTAAAAGGTCAAGTAAGAGAGGTAGAGGAAAATTGGTAGGAAAAATGAGAGTGATTAAAGAAAATCATGAAAAGTCAAAAACTTGTTAAAGGAGATGCAAAAAAAATCCAGAAGAAAGCAATACCTTAAGAAAAAAAATAGGCCAAAGAGTAAAAGAGATGCAAAAATCCAGTGATGAGAAGAATGCCTTGAAAAGCAGAATTAATCAAATGGAAATGGATATACAAAAATTCACTGAAAAAAAGAATTCCTTGAAAGTTAGAATTTTGCAAGTGGAAGCTAATGTCTTTATGAGACATCAAGAAGCAATCAAATAATATCAAAAGAACAAAAAAAATAGTACAGCATGTCAATAATCTCATTGGAAAAACAACTGAACTGGAAAATTGATCAAGCAGAGATAATTTAAGAATTATTGGGCTACCTGAAAATTATGATGAAACAAGAGCCTAGATATCATCTTTCAAGAAATTATCAAGGAAAACTCCCCTGATATTCTAGAATCATAGGGTAAAATAGACATTAAAAGAATTTTCCAATCAACTCCTGAAAGAGATCTCAACATGAAAACTCCTAGGAATATTATAACCAATTTTCAAAACTCCCAGGTCAAGGAGAAAATACTGGAAGCAGCTAAAAAGAATTCAAATATCACGGATCCTCAGTCAGGATAATGTGAGATTTAGCAGCTTCTACATTAAATGATCTCAGGGCTTGGAATATGATATTCCAGAAAGCAAAAGAGTTAGGACTACAATAAAAGTCACCTACCCAGCAAAAATGAATACAATCCATCAGGGGCAACAATTGATATTCAATGAAATACAGGACTTTCAAGCATTCTTGATGAAAAGATAGAAGCTGAAGAGAAACATTTCACTTTCAAATACAAGACAGAAAACAAGCATAGAAAGGTAAACAGGAAAGAGAAATCATAAGGTGTTTGATAAGGTTAAACTGTTTATATTCCTACCTGGGAAAATTTATATATATATATATATACATATGTATAAAGCTATTAAAAAACTTTTTTATTATTAGGATGGTTAGAAGGACTATACATGGAAACCAGAGGTGTGAGTTGAATATGGTAATATGATTATCTAAAAAAATTAAATTAGAGGATGATAAAGAAGAATTCACTAAGAGAAATGGAAAGGGAGAAGTAGAGGGGGATAAATTATCTGACATAAAAGAGACCTGAAAGAGAGTGAAGGGGAAAATGAAGGAAGAGGGGAGAGGAGTATGTGTACCATATCTCATTGGAATTTACTCAAAGAAGGAATGATATACATTCTCAACTGGTTAGAGTCCTTTCATATAGGAAAGGAGGAAGGAAAGGGGATAATAGGAGAAAGGAGCTGATAGAAAGGAGGGCAGTTTGGGGGAGGTAAAAATCAGAAGCAAAACACTTTTGAGAATGGACAGGGTAAAAGGAGAGACAGTAGTATTAACAGGAGGAAAATAGGATGGAGAGAAATACATAGTTGGTAATCATGACTGTGAAAAAAGTTTGTACAATGAGTTTCTCTGATAAAGGCTTTATTTCTCAAACATATAGAAAACTAAGTCAAAATTTATAGAAATTATAGCCATTCCTCAATTGATAAATGGTCAAAGATAGATATGAACAGGCAGTTTTCAAACAAAATAATCAAAGCTATCTCTAGTCCTATAAAAATGCTCTAAATCACGATGGATGAGAAAAATGCAAATTAAAACAACTCGAAGGTGTTACCTCACACCTGTCAGATTAACTAATATGACAGAAAAGGAAAATGACAAATGTTGGACGGGATATGGGAAAATTAAAACACTATTGTACTATTGCTGAAGTTGTATACTCATTCAACCATTCTGGAGAACAATTTGGAACTTTGGCCAAAGGTCTGTAAAACCATGCATAAAAAACCTTTGACCAAGTAGTACCACAACTAAACCTTTATCCCAAAGAGATAGAAACCAAAAAGTAAAAGGATCGATGTGTATAAATATATTTACAGCAGTTATCTTTGTGGTGGCAAAAAACTGGAAATTGAGATGATGTCCATCAATTGGGAAATGGCTGAAAAAGTTGTTGTATATGATTGTGATGGAATACTATTGTGCTTTAATAAGTGATAATCAATATGCTCTCAGAAAAAAGAGCCTGTAAAGACTTCCATGAACTGATGCAAAAGTAAATGAGCAGAACCAGGAGAACATTGTACATACTAACAGTAATATTGTGTGATGATCTGCTATGAATAACAGCTGTTCTCAGAAATACAATTATCCAAGACAATTTGTAAGATTTATGATGAAAGGTGTCATCCCTTTCCAAAGAAAGAACTGACAGAGCCTGAATGTAGACTGGAGATAATTTTTCTTCAGTTTCTTTATTTTTCTTGGGGCATTTTTGTCTGTATTTTCTTTCACAGAATGACTTACATTGAAATGTATTTTGCATGACTAACAATGTATAACATGTCAAATTGCTTGCCTTCTCAATGAGAGGGGCAGGGAGAGAATTTGGAGCTCAAAATTTAAAAAAAAGAATATTAAAATTGTTTTGTATGTAATTGTGAAAAATAAAATAGTAAATGAGAAAAAAAGGAAAATTAGCTAGGATAGCAAAGCTTTTCTAGGGTACTCTGTAGGTATGTCTAATGTTAAGCCATCTGAAGCCGTAATATTACTATTATACAGGGCCTTGAAATCCCTCTCTCTGGAGTCTTCAGAGGTCCCAAGGGTGGCTGTTCACTTTTAGAGTTCAGGTAATGATTATCCTAAGTACTAGTGAAAGATGAGAACGAATGGAAAGGCTTTTTCCAGAAAGGAAAGGTCTTAGCCAGTCTATCTTTGTTCACCTCCAGCCTTCCACTTGTACATGGGTGGGCTGCTGGGCAGAAGTAAGGATAATGTAAATTCTATTCAACAAGCCTGTATTAAGACCCTACTATGTGTAAAGTACACTGTTGGGCCCTGAAGGTTCTCAAATACCCAGACACACCTCATCAAGATGGCTGTTCTTTCCAATGCTATTTATGCAACTCAGCAATTCCTAATTGCTGTGACTCTGGTCTGTAGCTTACCATAATTTCATCATAGAGAATCCTTTCAATGTGCTAGTTGCCTTGCCTGCTTTCTCATAACATTGTGAGGATCTTGGTGGAACACACTGGCTCCTTCACACCATATGACCAGCTCCTCTTCTTCTTCACTAATACATCCCATTTTCATCTTTTGGTCCACTTTTCCTTATTATCTTTAGTTTATAGCTCAAACCTACTGCTGCCCGTTGGCTGAGCCTCCTTTCCAATTCTTTGAAGAGCAAAATGTTTCCTGACTCACAGCCACACAACACAAGGAGGATACTTAGTCTAAATATAGAGATCTTGACTTCAGGGAGAATTTGGGTCAGTTTTTGTTTTCCAAAGACAATACAGCCTGTTCTCTTCCTGTTAAACTCTGGGTTCAGGTCCTTCTCAAATCAAACCAAGTCACAGTTGTTATTTAAACATGTACTGTGTTCCAAGCACTGCTTTAAGAGCTGGGGAATATACATATAAGGGGAGAGACAGTCCTTGTCCTTAACCATGCCCTCATCATATTCTGATAGGAAAAGAAAACACAGCTGTCATATCAATTTAAACACAAGCCTACACACAAATGTGTATATAGACTAAAAACAATAGAGAGCTATAATCCTATTTCAAAAATCTTCAATCTCATTTTTTAGAAATTGTCATATAATTATGGATTATATATGTGTGAGTAAATGTGTATGTGTGTTCCTTGATGGTTACCAAGGTAAGAGAACTTTCAGAGAAAAGAGGTTTCTGTTTAGATGTTACTTGGTGTCAGAAAATTTATCCATTCTCCTGAATTAGTAAGATACATATATATATATACATATAAAACTTTCATATAGTCAGTTATGCTATAAACATGACATATGCATTCGCCAAAAGCATTGAGACATGCAAAATAGTGCAATAAAAACCCCGGGGCTTATGGGAAAAATAGGATTAGGTACACGAAACTCAAAAACTCTCAGTGAGACACACATACAAAAAAGAACTTAGTAAAAATGGTAGAATGGTTTTAAACCTGTTAAACGGATAAGAAATACATAAAAATTAAGGTAAATAAGGTTGCAGTGGTGGCATCTGTGGCTTCTGGGTGCTTTTCTGCCTGGATCTTGGTTCCTGGAAGCTCCAGACTGGCAAAGTCTAAGGGCTGAAGGACAGAAGGGCCACGGTAGAAGGGATTGGGAAGCCACCCATGGTTCCTACTGCACCAGAAGGTGTGAAATAAAAAGTGTATTTTACCTTGAAAAAGACCTGATGCTTGTTTATGGAAGTAGGTGTCAGGATTGCAGTTGTAAATTATTGTGAAAGAGTAAAGTTTTCTGCATCGTTGATGTTTCTTATGGAGGAAATTGCGCATAAACACCTTTCTCATTATGCTCAGATGTTTTCTTAACATATCAGTTGTGTTGGAACAAATTTGTATTTTAAAAAATGAAAGTTATAGCAGACCCAACTAGATATAAGCTGAAATATAAATATGCATATGTATGTAGAGGATACATAGATTCATAGATAGACGGATGTAGATGTATGAAGCAGCTAGGTGATGTAGCGGATAGCGTTCCTGGCCTGGAGTCTGGAATACCTGAGTTCAAATCCTGCCTCAGATACTTCCTAGCTGTGTGACCTGGGTAAGTCACTTATTCCTATCTGCCTCAATTTTCTCATCTGTAAAATGAACTAGAAGAGGAAATGGCAAACCATCCGGTATGTTTGCCAAGAGAACCCAAAAGAGGTTCATAAGGAGTCAGACATGACCGAAACGACTGAACAACGATGAGAGACATCTGCATGTGTTGTGTGTATTTTTATTCATACTGATGAATGAGCTCTGTGATTGGATCAGAAAAGACAGCCTTGGACAGGTCATGTGCTCCAACAGGGTCTTCCCAACATCAAAGCAAAGGGAGAGAGACCCTCCCCGTGTTGGGTTCCTCCTCCACTGCCTGGAGCATTTATGTGACAGCATAACCCAGAGCTGCCCCAGGTGGGCAAATAGGAGAGAGCTACAATCTGCATCAATGGGAGGCCCACCCACATGAGGGAGATCACAGCTCCATGTGAACATCAGAGCAGTCAAAGAGGAAGATAGAATGGGGTCACCTTCTGACTACACTGAACGAGTTTTCTAAAAGTTGGGATTACTAATTTCATTCTCTTTGTTATTTCCTTGGCTACAAAGACTATACTGTCCCTTCCTTCCAGTCCTTTGTTAGTCACCTCTAAGGCAGACTCTGGGCCGCCAACCCAGCACTGTCCCCACTGCCCAAGGTTTATGCTGGCAAACTACCAACCCTCTTTTCTTTGGAACTCTAGTGACTTAGGAAACCCCATCTGATTCCTAACTCCCCCTCTCTGCATTCTGAAGAATCTCTTAGAAATGCAGTGACATGCTGTCTTCAGACAAATGGCCCAGTGTTCTGCCACTCTCCTTATGCTCTGCCTTCTCTCCCTCTAAACTCTAACTCAACTTGTTTAAAACAAAGGGCCATCTAGATTTAGAGTTGGAAGAGGCCTTAAAATACCCAGCATTCATTTTCTCTCATTTTAAAAAACAGAAACAGAGGCCAATAGAGGTGACTTGATCTGCTCAGTGTCCCACAGAAATAGGAATTGCAGCACCAGCCCTCCACCCCAGAGTTTGCATTATCACATGCTTAGTTACCCACAGAGCCTAACAGCTCAGCATCCTCAATCAGTCATTCAGGCAACTTTTTGGCAATTCTTTATATAGGGCAGAGTGAAGTCCACCTTTCCAAATTGGCATTGGCCATGTTATCATGATTTCCTTCTCTAACCTGTATTGACTGAGATAATCTCAGCCCCACGACTGGCCCACAAGCACTGGAAGTCTAAATCAGCAGAAAGCAAACCAAGAGAAAAGACAGGCTGTGTATGTCACACTTGGGTTTTCTCATTATGGGTGCTCCCAAATCCCAGAACAACCCTGAGACACTTTCTGAGGTTCTGTGAAAAAGAAGATGTCAGTGGGAAAGTGGATGCGTTTGAGAAGGTGAGAATTTAACAGACAAATACTAGGCACCCAGAAATCATCCCACACCACCACCTGTGTGAGACTTTCAACAGACCACAGAAAAGTCCGTGCAGGATCCCTCTCCACCCCCAACCATGTTTGCAAGGCTTGGAACCAATGGGGTCTGGGTCAGAGGGGCGGCAGGCAAACATGATGGATCACACCACCATGCAGGAGACTTACTACCAAGTAATTTTTGCTTAAAGTTCTGTCTGACACAGAGTGTACACTAATGTCTGACCAACATAGAAAACAACCCATTGCTAAACAATCATTAAGCGCCTCACTTCCATACATCCATCATCTCTGCATGCACTGGATGTAGCCAACCAGTTCAGTAAGTGACAATGAATGTCCCTGCAAATTACAGACAAGCCTCAGAGATTGCCAAGGGTGACTCTGAGGTTACACCTGCCTTGCAGAGCTATGGTCAGGCTCAGATGAGATAACATCTCTGCAGTTCTTTGTAAAGAGCATGCTAGAGTGTAAGATAGGTGTGTACACATGAGGGGGTGTGAGTCAGGATGTATCGACAAGGCTTGTGGGCAGCATGCCTAGATACAATCTGAGGTCTTCTCTTAGCAGAGGAAGAGGGGATCAAAGATGTGTGCCAGTCATTGGCACACTGGGCAGAAAGGCCCTGGGAGCACCACTGAGGCTGGGCACTCTTTTTCTCCTGTCTTCAAGAAGCGAGCAGCACATTAATATCTCTGGTCTAGGTATCTGTAGTCTAGGGGGATGAGTCTGAGTTCAGAAGGAAAACCAGTGATACCTATCTGCTGTGGTACCAAACTAACAGATCCCTAATGCAGAGATGTGGCATTCTCTCCACTAATCAAGAGTCACAAATCCCACCATGTATGTTTGTTGTTCTTGTTTAGTCTGACTCTTTGTGAGCCCATGTGGGGTTTTCTTGGCAAAGGCTTAAGCGACTTGCCCAAAATCACACAGCTGGTAAGTGTCTGAGGCCATATTTGAACTCAGGAAGATGAGTCTTCCCGACTCCAGACCCACACTATGACGCCACCTAGCTGCCATGGCAGGCAAAAATATTGGTGAAAGTCTAGTTGCAGTAGAGACATCCACTAGTTGCATAAAAGTCATCACCGCCCATTGATAGTCATCTTGATGAACTGGGTAGAGAGCCAGCCTCCAAGCCAAGAAGACCAGGGTACTGGAGCTCTGTTCTAGCATTGCCTGTGTATCCATCCGCCACTTTGGGCCTCAGTTTCTTCATCTGTAAAATGAGAAGAAGAAGGTTTCTGCTCTACCTGCCTCTCAGGATAGCTGTGAAGAATGTGCTTTGTAAGCCTTAATTAAGATGCCAGGGAAATGCCAGTTATTCATTTAATCTCTGGGATGTTTGAGAGACGTGGGAAAGAAATACAAGGCTCCAGACCCCCTATGGTGGAGAATGGACAGGAAGTCTCAGAAAAGATTTGTTGAAATGTGTCCGGGTGGTTCTGTCCCCTCTGAATGGCTGCCATGTGCCAGCCCCTGCCAGACAGAGTGAGATCCAAAGAGAAGGATTACCTGAGCTTACCACGGAGAAGCTTTCAATCTAGGAGGGCAAAGAAACCACACATTCCAAGAAGTGTAATGTGATGTCCAGAGATGACTGCCCTACAAAAGCGTTACCCAAAAGTACCAGGAGAGGGCAAAAGAGACCAGATCTCTTCTGACAAGGGAATAAGATTGACTTCATGGAAATGTCTTTGTAGCTGGGGGAGGGAAACAAGGGGAGGAAGCAAGGATTTATTAAGCACCTACTATGTACCAGGCCCTATGCTAAGTGTTTTACAAAAATTATCTCACTTCACCCTCACAACAACCCTGCAAGACAGGCTCTATTGTTATCCTCATTTTAAAATTGAGGAAACTGAGGCAGACAGGTTGTGATTTGTTCAGCATCGCACAGCTAGTGAACGTCTGAAGCAGGATATGAACTCAGGTCTTCCTAACCCAGGTGCCGCCGCCAGTTAACTGCCCTCAGAAGCTGAGCCTTGAAGGATGGGTAGAATTGCAACAGGCAGAAATGTTGAAGAAAACCATTACTGTAGGGCATCCAAGCAAAGTCACAGATGGGGGACAAAAGGTAGCCCACTTAGGGGAGGGTGAATAGTCCTAAACACATTTCCCCAGGAAAGGGGATGGGAACCTCTGAGTAAAGCCGGTTTCCAGCTAATGGACAGGGAGCTTCAGTTGGGGCTCAGAAAGGATGTGGAGGAATAAGCACAATGATGAGAGGCATGAGACTGGCCAGACTGAAAAGAAGACCCAAGAGCCAGATGCCATTTCACTGTCTTGGATAGGACAGGAATCCTCACTCACATTTCTGAAGCACATGAATGCTTGCAAACACCTCACACACGTTCTCCTCTTCAAACCTCCTTGAAGGCAGCGCTACGGGAGAGCCTCATAGCCCAGTGGGGAAATAGGGATGCAGAAAAGAGAAGGACCCTGCTTAAGGTGTCAAAGATAAATTTGGAAACTGAGTCCTCCTTCCTTCAAGGCCAGTGCCCTAGCCATCCAAATGGAGGCTCCTCAAATGCAAGGACTGATTCGTCGTTTACAGTTAACAGTGCCTGGCACAGAGCAGGTTATTATTGTCGTCATTACAGTTATTGTTATTTTCATTGTAATTTTTGCTGTCCCTTATTAAGTCACATTTATATAGTGCCGTAAGGTTTGCAAAATTCCTTACCTTTATTATCTCACCCTAGGAAGGAGGTGTTGCTATTATCCCTATTTTATAGGTGAGGAAACTGAGACTGAGAAAATTGTATGACGTGACCAGGATCACATAGCCAGTATGAGGCAGAATTTGAACTCAGCTCTTTATGACTCTGAGTTAGTACTCTATCCATTGTGCCACCTAGCAACAATGTTTGAATGAAGACAACGCCTGCCTTGCAGTCACTTTTCAAAAAGTTTTATTAATATTTTCTTTTTATTACATAATTATGCAAAGTAACCCTCTCCTTGTCCTTCCCAGAGAGTCATCCTCTATAACAAATACTATTTTTTTATTGAGGAAATAATTGATTGATCCATTTTTAATATCTGAAGATACATGCCACGTGCAACATATGTGCACTTCTCATTTCCACTAGAGTGTGTTGAGAGTGTCTTCCAATCTCTCCTCATTCAAGTCTCGCTTGATCTTTATAATTTTGTCACATTTATTTTTTATTTTGCTTCCTGTATGGCTGTCTTTCCATTTATGTTATTTTAATTACTGTGTACATTGTTTTCATGGAGATGTTTACTTCACTCTGCATCAGTTCATGTAGACCCTTCCATGCTTCCATATATTAATCACATACATGATTTCTAGTGTCATAAGAAATTTTAATCCATTACATTCTTGTACCACAACTTGTTTAGCCATTCCTCAACTGATGAACATCTACTTTGTTTCTAATGCTTAGCTGTCATAAAAAGTGTTACTATAAATATTTTGGAGTATATGATGACTTCTTTCTTACTGATGGCTTCCTTAGGGTATAAGCCCTCTAATGGAGTCCTTAGTTTAAAAGGCATAGACACTTTATTTACATAATTCTGAATTCCTTTCCAAAATGGTGGTACCAGGTCACAGTTCCATCAACAATGTATTAGCGTGTGCATTCTTTCATAAGCCCCTCAACATTGATTGTTGACATCATTTGTCATTTTTGTCAATTTGCATGGTATGAGGTGAAAATTCGGGGTTGCTTTGATTTGTATTTCTCCTGTTATTAGTGATTTGGAGCATCCTTTCATGAGGTTGTGAATATTTTGCAATTTTTCTTTTAAGAAGTATTCATTCCTACCCTTTGACCATTTATATATTGGGGAGTGGCTATTAGTCCTATGTGTTATTAATCATGTATATATTTGGAATACCAGACCCATAGAGAAATTTGATAGAAAGAGTTTCTTCCCATTCTCTCACTTTCCTTCTTAATGTGGAAGCACTAATATTGTGAGGTGGTAGAGTGGATAAAGCTCTCTGGCTTAGAGTCAGGATGACTTGAGCTCAAACTCAACTTCAGACACTACTGGACTTATGACCCTGGCAAGTCAGTTTACCCCTTTCTGTCTTAGTTTCTTCATAAGCAAAATGGGAATTGTAATAGCATCTGCCTCGCAGAGTTGTTGGGAGGATCAGCACTTAGCCCAGTGCACTATAAAAATTTTAGTTGTTATCGTTATCTGTTCAGAAGCCTTTCAATTTCAAGTAACCAAAGTTGTCTACTTTCTCTTTCATAATTGCCTCGATCTCTTCTTTGGTTAATAATACAAATCTTACCCATAGCTGGGTTTCTTGCCTAATTTTTAATAGTATGATCTTTAATATTAAGGTTACATATCCATTTAAAAAGTAGTATGAAATGGGTTGTAAAATGTTGTTGACTAAATGTGATTTCTAGAAGATTACTTTTCAGTTTTTCAAGCAGTTTTTATTACATGAGAAGTTTTTCCCTAGGTAAAATGTTTTCCACTTTATCAAACAGTTGAGTTATTGAATTTCATTGTTTCTGCTTCTTCCATGTCTAGTCTGTTCCTTTGACCTGCCTCTCTACTTTTTTTAGCTAAGACCAGATAATTTTGATGACAGCTGCATCATAACATAGTTTAAGTTCTGTAAGTGCTATTTCCCTTTGTCTCTGCTTCTTTTCATAATTTTCCTGGATATTCCAAATCTTTTGCTTTTCCACATGAATTTTGCTACAATTGCTACTATATCAATTAATATAAAGTACCCCTTTGGTAATTTGGTTGGTATAGAATTAAGAGTGGAAATTAATTTTCGCAGCATTTTAATTTTATTGGCAGAGCCAATGAGCACTGAATGTTCCTTCAGCTTTTTAATCTATCCTTCATTTCTTAAGGAATACTTTGAAAGACCATTTTACCCCTGAAGTATTATACTCAGGTTTGCTGGGTAGGTGATTCTTGGTTTTAGTCCTAGTTCCTTTGACTTCTGGAATATCATATTCCACACTTTTTGATCCCTTAATGTAGAAGCTGCTAGATCTTGTGGTATTCTGATTGTATTTCCACAATACTTGAATTGCTTCTTTCTAGCTGCTTGCAATATTTTCTCCTTGACCAGGAAACTCTGGAATTTGGCCACAATGTTCTTAGGAGTTTCTCTTTTGTGATCTCTTTCAGGATGTGATCCGTGGAGTTTTTCAATATTTATTTTGCCCCCTGGTTTTAGAATATCGGGGCAGTTTTCCTTGATAATTTCATGAAAGATGATGTCTAGGTTCTTTTTTTAATCATGGCTTTCAGGTAGTCCCATTATTTTTAAATTGTCTCTCCTGGATCTATTTTCCAGGTCAGTTGTTTTTGCAATGAGATATTTCACATTTTAATTCATTTTTACGTTCTTTTGGTTTTCTTTTGTGATCTTGGTTTCTCTTAAAGTCCTTAGCCTCCATCTGTTCCATTCTAATTTTTAAAGAACTATTTTCTTCAGTGAGCTTTTGAACCTCCTTTCCATTTGGTTTATTCTGTCTTTTAAAGCATTCTTCTCCTCATTTGCTTTTTGAACCTCTTTTGCCAATTGACATAGCCTATTTTTAAAGCTGTTATTTTCTTCAATAATGTTTTGGGTCTCCTTTAGCAAAGTGTTGACCCACTTTTCATGCTTTTCTTTCATCTCTCTCATTTCTCTTCCCAGTTTTTCCTCCACCTCTCTTACTTGATTTTCAAAATACTTTTTGAGCTCTTCAATGGCCTGAGCCCATTGAATATTTATTTTGGATGTTTGGGATACAGAAGCTTTGACTTTTATGTCTTTCCCTGATGGTAAGCATTGTTCTTCCCCATCTGAAAGGATGGGAGAAGATATCTGTTCACCAAGAAAGTAACCTTCTATAGTTTTATTTTTTCCCCTTTTTTGGGCATTTTCCCAAACAGTTACTTGATTTTTGGGTACTTTGTCAGGAGCAGGGTATAGTCTGGGGATCTATAACATCTCATTTCCTCCAAGGTGGCACAGTCAAGGGTGTACCCTGGTCTGGGAGCAGAGAGAGATTTTTGTGCCCAGAATTTGTGCCAGTTTTTGTGCAGTTACCTCTCCACAGCCACCTGGCCTCCAGTTCGGCCAGGCCAGCACTGGGGGCTGATTTTCAGATAAGCTGCATGGGCAGAGCCTCCATTCAGTGGGAGATAAAGACCAGCTCCCCTAGGGCCTCCACACAGGACCAAAGCAAGAATCAGCTCCTCAGTGCCCCCAGGGGTCTTATGATCCAACAATGGATGCAGGCCACTGCAGCGGCTGCCATGGAAACTGCTGCCTCCTGTCTGATGTGGCCACTGCTGCTACTGCTTAAGACTGGAGCTATGGGAAGGCCCTTCTCCCTTCCTGGCCAGCTGAAAAAACTCTGTCACTGACCTTTGGCACCTGTGGGTTGAAGGATCTGTGAACCATTGCTACTGGCACTGGGGATTCTGAGACTGGAGATTCCACCCCCAAGGGCTGTTCTCGAGCTGCATGCCATGGCCAAGGCTGGGTTGGGCTCAACTCTGCATCTGGTGCAACAGACGTTTCCCATGGGCCTTTCAGGTAACCCTGGGCTGGAAATCTCCTCCACTCTGTTGTTCTCCACTTCTGCTCTTCCAGAATTTGTTGAGAGTCCCTCTCTATAGGTATTTTTATGGGCTGTGTGGGGAAAGCCTGCATATGTGTGTCTTTATACTCCTCCATCTTGGCTCTGCCCCAGGAATACTTTATAGTTGAATCTGTATAAATCTTCTGTGTGCGTTAGGAGGTGAAAATTCAGGGTTGCTTTGATTTGTATTTCTCCTGTTATTAGTGATTTGGAGCATCCTTTCATGAGGTTGTGAATATTTGCAATTCTTCTTTGAGAAGTATTTATTCCTATCCTTTGACCATTTATATATTGGGGAATGGCTATTAGTCTTATATATTATTAATCATTAATCAAGTTTTTTATGCATTTTTATTTGAAATAGGATTTCCCTTTCTATTATTGCTTCTTGTCTTTCATTATAATTAGAATTTTTTGTTGATTTCTGAGGATTTATTTTGTAGCTAGAAACTTTGCCAAATCTCTTACATTAATTTGTATCCTTATTGATCCTCTAGGATTTTCCATACAATCAGCAGACAGGAATAATTTAAGATCTCTTTTCCTATCTCCATGCTTTTATATTTTGTCTCATTTTATTGATACAGCTAATATTTTCAGAACTAAATCAAATAATACTTGGGGAAATTTTTCTAAAAGTTTCACGTGGTGCTAGAAAATGTGTATATTACTTTGTGGTACCATTTAGAAGATACAATATTTTTTCACTGTAATTTCTCCAGCACTTCATTCAGTTCCATATTTTCTCTTTTGTTTAACTTTCTGATAAACTTATCCAAAACTGAAAGAGGGCTATTGAAGTCTAGTGTCACTACTGTGTTACTGTCTATTTCTTTTTCAAGCTCAGATAATATTTCCTTTATGAATTTGGATGCTAAGGCATGTGAAGCTGTTAAGTTTTTATTGGTATTGGTTTGTTATCTATAGTTTTTTCAGTCCAATATAGTATCCTTATTTACCACTTTTTTTTTCAGTGTTTGTTTTTGCTTTGTCAGAAAGCAAGATTTCAAATATTACTTTTTTTAAATTCTCTTGATATAAAGTAATTTTCCCCACTCCCTCAGTTTCATTTTGTGTGTCTTTGTTTTATAAAAGTGTTTCTTGCAAGTAACAGATTGCAAGATTTTGTTTTATTATCTAATCTGTCATTCTTATTTGCTTATAGGATTGTTTACATCTAAAGTTATGAATTTATTTTCTATTTTGTTGATTTCTCTAATGTTGAGTTTTATTGAAGTCATGATTTTTCCCTCTTTTTCTGTAAACACAAGATTATGGCCCTTCAGTTATTTTAATCCTTTTTTTAAGTTGGTATGGCCACTCCCTGCTTATAGTTCTGATTATGCAACCCATTACCGAGTTCTACACCCTCCCCTGGCTATCCCTTTCCCTCATGTTTGCCTCAAAATCTCTTCCCTATGTCCATACTCTTCCACTCCCCTGAGCACCAGTTGCCCTCTGGGGTTTCAAGCCTCCTATTCCAATATAAAAGAAGTAAACTTTTCAAGAACAAGTTCTCCAGCTCATATCCAGTGTAAAGTCCCTACTTCCTTACATGCACCATCTTCCTTCACCTGTAGGAGCTTTCGGCGATGGACCACCTCCCATCACAAACTACAACCTCCTTCCTTCCCTCTTTCCCTTTTAATCTTTCCTTCCTCTTCTTTATCCACTCTGCTGTAGGTTTTTCTCTTTCCGAGATGACAGAATTCATCTTCCCTTCATTAATAGACCTTGATTGAACCCCACAACATTGCACATTCCTCTCCTCTTTCTACTGTTTTATGTACCCACACATGTTGTGATGTAACCTCCCCCTGCAAAAAATACCAGTGATTCATCTGTAGCTTCTGTACCTGTTTCACCTCTGTCTCATTGTACACATTTTAAAAAGCAGTCTTTTATTGGTCTCTGCTGTCATTCTGTCGCTGCTGGTGTCCTTGCTTATTGAATTTAGTAACAACTCCTGCATTTCTGTTGGTCATTGTTGAGAAGCAAATAACCACTTTTATTTTTCTTACTAAAAATATTTCAATTTCTTTGTTATTATTGAACATCCACCTTGTTTCCTATATGGTTAAGCTCAGATTTTCACGAGAGGTTAACCCTGGGTTGTGTCCTTAGGTCCATTGCTCTTCAGAACACATTATTCCATTCTCACTTACCTTTTCTAATAAGTGCAGAATAGGCTTGTGTTATTCAGATGCCCTTTCCTTTGAATTTGAAAATCTTTCTCCTGATCTCTTGAGAAATCACTGTTTCTGAATTGAATTCCTCTGAATTCCTTCTTTACAGTGTTGAAGTTTTTGTCTTGTCATGATCTATGGTCCTTAAATTATCTCTGAACAACCTTTCTTCAAGATCAGTATGTTTTGCTTACATAGTGAGCACATTTTTTATCTTGCTTCTCTTCTAAACTGACCTTCATTTTTGTGTATTTGCCTTCCTAATCTATTGTTTTGTCTTTTGTTTCTTTCATGAGATTGCTTTCGTATATTTAAGTTTGAGGGTTTTTTTCTATTCTGTTCCTTGTTTTTGCTGTGCAGGACATAAATTTCTCTCTCATAATTCTCGTTTCTTTTTTGCACCACTTAGGAACAGCAAGTTGTGATTCCCTGTTCTCAAATTCCACAAAACCCTCTGTTTCATCTACTGTTAGATCATTTTCCTTTGTTCTACAATATTTTTTCATAGATGCTTGAACTCATTTACTAGGTCTGGATGCCATATTTCCTTCAGCTGTTACTGTTTTTCTTGTTGATTTATGTGTTTATGTTCAAAATCTCTGAGTTTTTTTCTTCCTGAAATCTTTGATAATTTCAGTTTTCCCCCTCCTTATTTTCACTATCACTCCCTATCTCTCCCTTCTGATTGTGGTTTTCTTATTAGCAGAATCTCAAAACATCTCAGCCTCCCTTCATACTGAGAAATTCACAATTTGCCAGACTGTAAGTCTGCCCCAAGTGACTTAGATGGTCAGAATTGACCTCCCAATGGCCTCTTTTCCTCAGGTTTGGAAGAGTGTTGCACACCCTTTCCCTCCTCTCCCTCCCAGGACATTGTCCTAAAATCCTATATCACTCCCTCTGTTTATTATTTCTTTGACCCAGAACTGTCAGTTCAGATCTTTCCAGTATTGTTACTACAAGGTTGTCTGTCCCAGCACTGCTCTGCTGGTGTTGTGGGATTATTGTACTTGGCACCAGTAATACAGAGCTCTCCAGTGCCTGGCACATAGTAGGTACTGTATAAATATTAATTATTAACCACCAAACCTCCCTGGGACTCTCATCATCTCTAAAATGTAGAGATTGTACTAGAAGACCCCTGAGGTTTTCTCTAGCTCCAAATCCCAGGACTGGAAGTTCCTCAACCTCCCTGAGGCTCAGGTTCCTCATGTGGTCCCTGACTTGCTTTTGCTCCTGAGAGACTGTGGTCACCTAGCTGTCTATGCAGCCAAAGGATCAATGAGCATGGCTTCATAGATTTACGTGAGGTAGAAATATGGATATTTCCCCAACCATGTACACTACCTTCTACCCAGTAGACAATAAATACTTGTTGAATCAAAGAGTTGTTGTAGGTACCACAAATTAAAAGACGAGGATGAAATGGCCCATGCCCTTGAGAAGACCTTTTGCTGAGAGAATACAACATGAATAACAAAAGTTCCATCCAGAAAAACAGAACACAACCAAAATAATTTTCCTTAATTTATGCATGTATGGTAATCCTCCCCAGGCCCAACTAGAACACGAGTTCTTTGAGGGCAGGGCCTATGTTATTTTGATCTTTGTGCCTAGCACAGTGACTGCACATGGTAGACTCCTAATAAATGGTTGTCATTTGATTGATTTGCATCTCTGCTCCCCAAAGATGGCTGCTCCTTGAGGGTAGGGTTTGTCTCATTTGTTCTTATATGCCCATCATGAGAAGGCATCTGGACCTTTGATCTGGGATGCTGAGCGATTGGAGGGACAGTGGGCTTCCCCACCAAGGCAGCACCTGCTGCCAGTTCTCACTGTGGTCTCTCTGAAGATTCCCCACCGTCATACACAAGCACCTCCCTCTAGAACAAGGGAACTCCAGAAACAGAGCAGGAGCTCCACACCCACCTCCTCCAGGGCTTTCCTCTCATTTCTTCTGGACCCAAGACTCTAGCCTAAGGGGCACAGAGATGTCTGGGTACCTCGCTCTCCTCTTAGCTGCTGCACTGGTTCCTGGTAAGTTTGCCCTGTGCTCTGGGATGTCTGGGAAGCACTGACTTTGGTTTCTGGCTTGTCACCCACTTCTTTCTGCCCTCCTTGCAGCTGGCCAGATGGCCATCGTCCTGGAGCAGAAGGTTATCTCCGTGACCCGAAATGTAGGAGCATCTGCAACCTTGACCTGTGAGATTTTCAGCCCGAAGTTTGACAATATCCACTGGTACCGCTACCAGGAGGGGAGGGCTCCAGAACACCTGCTACGCTACTCCATGAGCAAGTCTGAGTCAGTACTGGACCCGGGAGTCAGCCCCAAAAATATCAGGGCTTATAAGGGGAAGGACAACAGTTGCAGATTAACACTGAGTA
Organism: Notamacropus eugenii; assembly: GCF_028372415.1. Classification (NCBI taxonomy): domain Eukaryota; kingdom Metazoa; phylum Chordata; class Mammalia; order Diprotodontia; family Macropodidae; genus Notamacropus; species Notamacropus eugenii. Next base: position 479,742,319 of record NC_092874.1, on the reverse strand, counting down.
ATCTACAGTTGAGTGACTCAGGCATGTATCACTGTGCCAGCTGGGATGGACCACAGAGGCACAGGCTGCCCCAGCTCCTGAGAAAAACATGCCACCTAGAGCAGCTGAGGTTTCCACCCAGGAACCCAAGCCCTACTTCAGTATAGACTGAATACTTACTGAGGCTTCTCTTGGACTGCAATGACCCTAAGCACAGGAACTTTGGTCAAGGTGTTTGAGAACATAAGTCTTCCAGAGGTCAGTAGAACCGCACTCATTCCTCTTCCTAGACCAGACACAGCACTGGCTGTGAATTCAGAGCATTTGGATTCAATATAGTCTCTAATGCTTACTACCTGTGTAAGAACAGTCAGTTGGCGTAGTGGATAGAGTGCTGGGCCTGCAGTTAGGAAGACCTGAATTCTAATCTGGCCTCAGATCCTTACTAGCTACATGATCCTGGGAAAGTCACTTAACCTGTGTCAGCCTCAGTTTTTGCAAAATGGAGATAATAATAGCACCTCCCTCTCAAGTTGTTGTGAGGATCAAATGTGATAGTAATTGCAAAGTGCTGACCATGGTACCTGGCACATAGAAGGCAGTATGTAAATATTAATCATTAATCATCACCTAACCTCCTTGGAATTCTGTTTCCTAATCTGCAAAATGAAGAGATTGTACTAGAAGTCTTTGAGGCTTTCTCTAGCTCTAGATACTATGACTCACGTGTGTAAAGGGAGGTTGAAACTAGAAAAAATAATGTTATCAAATTTTATATGATGCTTCTAATATATTATCTTATATCCCCACCTTATATCCCTGGGAAGTTTATTCTATAATCAACCCCATTCTGAATAGACATAAGTTAAGTGACTCACCTACAGTCACAGAACTAGTTAGTATCTGAGGCAGGACTTGAACTCAGGTCTTCCGGACTTAAAGTCTAGCTATCCCAGATGACTTCTGGGGTCCCTTCCAGCTCTAAGACTCAGATCCTGTGATCTTCAACTTCTGCAAAACGAGGGCAGGGAAGGGCTACTATTTTAGAAGTCTTTTTCTATGTTGTCTCTCCCTGGTTAGAGCCAATGCTCAAAGGTGAGTTGCTTGTCACCCACAGCAAGAGACATTGCTTGACTCTATCAAGTGTTATATGGACACTGGAAGATCAGGATGGAAATCATTTCTGCAGAGGCCCCTTTTCTCTTATTTTCCCACTAAGTGTTTTTGAAGCTGAGGTCACATGCCACCTCTTCAGTTATGTCTTCCTGATCACTTCTATAAGTAATGATCTTGCCCTTGAACCTCATGTGCCACATTGCTCTGCACCTCCCAAATTCACTTGGCAAATAATGTTATAAATCACATTTGTCTATACTCAGTGTTATAGAAGACCATATGTCCATGTGTTCCTGAAGACAACACCTACACCTCTCAGAATGGGGTGCTCTTTCCCATTATTTGGGTCCAAATTCACTTAACAACAGGGCTTCTGATCCTCCACCAATGTGCTTACCTTTATTAGCCAGCCAGGGGACAAAATTAGTTCAAAGAAAAGGACCTTTAATGAAATATCATAAGGAAATTGCAATAAAACAGTTCTCGCCAAAATACTCTTGGGCTCTATCTATGTCACAAATGCATATATTGTTAGTAGGAATAGAGAAGACACATATGGAGCATATGTGACCCAAGAAAATATCTGGAGAGTCACACATGTAGCCAGGGCACAGTCTTGGAATCCCATGCCTCCAAGGGTACAAAGTCACTGTTATCTTCTGATGATTTCACCACATCGCTCCCACTGGATTTGATTCCTGCTGATCTCTACAAGACCCATCGTCTTCACCAGATGCAATTCCATTGAATGTGTCATCCCTAATAGAAGCATGCTACATCCTCCTCATGAGAAGAGTGAACTCTTCCACACTCTTAGTTTAAAGCATTGAAGCTTTCCATAACACCCCACCCCCAACAGACTCTCCAGAGAGCTAAGAGAGTCATCCTTGTACTTCAAGGCCTTCAAGAAGAACAGACCTGAATGACAGGAATCACCTTCACAGTATATCCATACAGTTGTATAACAATAGGCAATTAAAATACTTTTTATCACCACACAACATGAAGCCCTGAGTCATCATGGCTAAGAGGAAGAGGTTAGAGGATATCTATGACTGCTCTAAGTTGCAGGAAGAGCCTCTGAATCATGCAAGCTTCTTGTCACCTACCTGACCATGTTTTAAGGCTGAGGAAAGTGTGTGTGATGAGAGGCATTACAGTTGTCATTCAAAAACTGGCCTCCAAAACTGAATGAAAAAAAGTGGCCTATGAATAAATGAATTTATGAATAAAAAATACATTTATGAAGTTTTCTACATGTCAGGTACTGTGTTAACCATGGGGAAATAAATATAAAAATCAAGACAGTCCCTACTTTTAAGCTCATGGAGCTGGCATTCTAATAGGAGAAGGTAACACATAAGGAAGTGTAAAGAAGGAGGGATGGTTTTAATGAAGAACCACAGAGATGGTGAGAGGGGTCATAGGACAACTGACTGGCATGAACTTTCTAGGAATGTTAGTGCCTATTGGATTACTATTCTAATGGATATAAGTGAAGTATGTGTGTGTGTGTGTATGTGTGCGAAACAGGGATGACAGCCAGTCATGAAAATATCTATGGAGATACTGGACACACAGAGAAAGTATTTATTGCTCAGTGGGCTAAGTGCCAGAGGAGAGTGAAGGAGACAGAGTCTATCCCTTCTTCTTGTCAGATCCTATTTCTCCCTCAAAGCTGCACAAGTTCAAATGGCCCTTCCTGGCTACCATATTAACTCATATTCAATGGACCTTTGGACACTAAAAGTCCCAAACCGTTTCCTGACAAACAGCTGTCTCTCACCATAGTTTTTATATGTGTGAAGTTGATTGTTTATACCCAAGTGTAATCATTTGTTTATCTCCATTTAGTTTTATTGTATTCAAGTCAGCCCAACATGTTAACCTCACAAGAGATTATAGAGTCCTGATCCTGAATCCAGTGTTAGCTCTCCCTCCAAACTCTGTGTGTCATCTTCAAACTTAATCAGTATGTCATTATGCCTTTATATGTCATTGATAAAAATATTAAACAGCACTAAGCCAGACACAAAGCCCTGGGCAGCTCCACTGTTGATTTTCTTCCCAGATACCATTGAATTGTTGTGACTACTCTATGGGCCTGTACTGAATCCATCTGTGTATATAGTACATCTGAACTTCAATAGACTAGCCCACAGATCCCAATGATCCCACAAAAATAGTATGAAATCTTTCACCAAACAATTTCTGAAAATCTGGGTAAATCATACCTCCAGAATGCCTCTGATCTATCCATTTAGTGAACTTGTCGAAAAAGGGAGATAAACTTCATTTGGCATCATCTATTCTTGATGAAGATCGAGGTGGTGCATTGGATAGAGGGCTGGGTTTGGAGTCAAGCAAGATGACTTGCGTGTAAATCTTGCCTCTTAAATTTGCAAGCTGCATGATGATAGGCAAACGATTTAACTTCTTCCAGCCCCGGTTTGCTCATCTGAAAATGTGAGTAAGAGTGGCACCTGCCTCACTGGATCATTGTGAGTATCAGATGAGGTAACACACGTAGATCACCTTGGAGAGTTATAGAAATGAGATCTCTGGAGCTAGCTGGCTTCTTTTAATGATTACTTCCTTTCTTAGGTGTTTATTTACCATAGCTTTAAAAAGACATTCTAGAATTCTGTCAGTAATCAAAATAAAGAGCACTGGCCCATAAAATGTCAATTATATTTGCCCTCCTCTGATTTGGTAAAACTTCTCTTATTCTCCATGATTTTTCAAAGCTCACTATCAGTGACCACTCCATCACCTCTGGAAGAGCTTTCAGTACCAGGGGCGGAGCTTCTCTAAGAGAGGTGATAGATTCATCAATAATAACTGGTGTTCTTTTATTACCTCCCTACTTCTCAATGGAAGCAATTCCCTACTATCCCTTTGTGTTCTCTCCTTTTCCGCTCAAAGTTCATTTTCACTGGCAGAGAAAAACACAGAGAAAATAATAGTTGTACAACTCTGCCTTTGACTTCATCAGCTAATATCCTAAAAGTCACTCTAAATAGGAGTTCTTATTTCTCCTTGATCCTTCTTTTTTCCCCAGTATAGTTTTTTTTAAAATTGATTTGTAATCCTTATCTTTCTTTCCTTAACATCCTTGCCCCATTCTCAGTTTTAGTAGCTCAAAGTGTTTTCTAGAAGATCACGATACATATCTTTCATTAATTTTTCATTATCTACACTTGCTTTTGCCTTCTGGGCATGTCTTATAAAAATCTAAATTGGTTTGTGAATTCTCTGGGTAGTCACATTGGTCTCTTTCAACAACATTTTACCTCCTTATTGGAATTTTTTCAAACTGTGACTTCAAATCTTCACTCTAGGGAGTTTCCTATTTCTCTCACATGACGATCCCATGAGAATTCTAAGATCTGGTACCTTTCTGTGTATTTTTTGAGTCTTTGAAGTCTTCTTTCCCAATATCTAGGGCATGCAAAAGATTATGCCCAGTTCTCCATTTTTCTATGTCACAAACTCTATGATGGAGTGATCACTTGCTATTACTTTCACCCCATAAAACCATTTTAGCAGCAGTAACAATAAACAATGACATAAAATTACCATCATTTATGAAGAGTTCACTCTGAGCAAGTCAGTGAGCTAAGCACAGAGGATATGGAGACATAGCAGAGATGTTTGCTAAGTGTGCTTTAACCACAACCTAGTCTGACCCTTAGAAAACTGATCTGTGTGGTAGGGACTGTTGACATTATTATCCCTGCTTCACAGATGAGAATACTCAGAGGGTCCTCTGGGACCTTGGTAAAATCTCTCCACATCCCTTAAACTGGAGAGCCCTGATAAGAGTCACTTCTTCACTCTTAAGTTTTGGAGGGATGTTGTAGATGCCGGTTCACACGAGGGGCTTTGGATGGGGGCAGACATTGGCCTGAATGGTCAGTAGTGTTCTGTTGTTGACTCACTGTGTGACATTAGGCATATCCATGTGTCTCATTTCCTGGGTCTGTAAAATGAGAGGTTGGATTCAATAATTGCTAGGGTCCCTTCTAACTCTAACACTCTAGTACCTCACATGCCTTCAGAAGACTATGAGCAAACCCAGCGCTGCCCAATAATGGATAAATTGAAAAGGGCAAATTATGCTTAGCACATCGTTAGGTGCTTACAAAGGAAGAGGAGTTTAGGGAGAAAATATGGAGAAAATGGGAATGAGAAGGCTTGGGGATCATAAAGCCTGGGTTGAATATGCACTAAATAAAAGCAGAAGGAAGCCAGTTTCTTTTATTATTTAATGGATGTCCATTCTATTTCGACTCACTTTAGAAACCCAATACATTGTTAGTTCTCTTACTGGATAGCAGAGTGGTGTTTTATCCTTTCCATCCTTTGAGCCTTCTTGAGGCTTACCTCCCTTTGGTTTCTCTCTTTGATCTCTTCTGCTGGCACTTGGCCTGTGTTCTGTATGGGCTATTAGACTACAGCACCTGCTCTCCCCACCCCCAACCAAGAAGAACCAACTCAAGACCGGCATTGGGAGAGAACTTTCTGCTGCTTGGTCCTAGCCTTCTGACTCCTCTCATCTAAATCTCCAGAACTGTAACCAAGAAGAAAGGTCTCTTTACAACTAGGAGCATGGGGAAAACATTTTTCTTGCTTTTGCTTTACCATCTTCCTGGTAAGTGTGTTGTGGTCATGGTGCCCTTCATACTGGGGGAGGGGCAGTATCCAAGGCTCCTTCATCTTCATCTGTCCTGATGGTTTTATTCTCATTACAGCTCATCTGTCCAGTGCTCACCTGGAGCAGGAGACCTCTGTCGTGGGCATTCAGGGAGGCTCTGTCATCCTCACCTGTAGATTCTTTGGTTCAGATTCCACCATGGTGCACTGGTACAGGCTCCAGGATGGGAGGCCCCTAGAGCGCTTTCTCTACTTTTCATTGCAATTAGGTACATCGACATTTGGTAGGGTCTTTGATGAAAATAAATTCCGGGTCCATAAGGATGAATTTAATGAAGGGAGCAGCATCTTGCTAATCAAAAAGCTGGAAGTGAGCGACACTGGCATATATTACTGTGGTGTATGGGACAACCACAGTGCCCCAGAGTGAATGTCCTCTCCACATAAAAGGCCCTGTTGTCTTTAGCAGCTTGCAACAGCTGGTACTCAACATAGCAGAGTAAGCTTCTTCAAGCCTACTCTGTCCTTGCTCCCTTCAACCTGTTCAGGAACTCAGCTAATCTTCCCTCCCTTTTCCAGCCCAACAGACCCCACCACCCTCCATTAAACACCTAGCTCAAACCCTGAGAAAATTAGCAGAGAACACATAAGTTCATCTAACATTTCCTGGGGTAAACTGAGTTCCAATTCATAACCACAGAGTGTTCATTCTTGGAAAACTCCCTTCGAAAAGTTTAAAGATCGTAATGTAATGAGAAGATAGGCCAATGAAGGGAGTCTTTGGGAAAAGCGGAGATTCCTTCTCTCTACTGGGTAATACCAGCAATGTTGAGGTTCTGAACCAAGTTTGCATATAAAAAAAGATAGATGCATTCTTCCCTAGGTTCTTTCATATGTTTACTTCCTGGCTAAGATGAACAACTACATTTCTCTTTCATTTGTTTGCTTCTCTTTATTCTCCCTGCCACCAGCAGAGGAGAGGTTCTCATTATCAATCTCTGGCCCCAGGGCAGGGTCTCCTAATGAATAGGTCTCCTGTCTCCACTGTTTCCTCCCCTTGACCCTTCATTCCACTACTAGCTCACTTTTCCAGGTACATAGACCTGTTCATTTTTCTTCTCAACTCTTGTTCTATATGACTCCCTATCACCTGCTGAAGACCAATTAAACTCTTAAGTCTGGCATTTAAATCTCTCCACAATGTGACACCATTTCCAAGCCTTACCTTACATTGCTCCTTTCCATTTACCTACTGGATCATTTTCTATCCTCCTAATGGATCCCACACTTTCCCACCTCTGTGCTTTTGGTTATATTATGTCTGCAATGTCCTCCTTCCTCCTCCCCACTTCCTATCCTGAAGGTAGTGGGGGGAGGGAAGGGGAGGTCTTTCAAGATCATAAACAATGATCAGAACAGCCACAAAAACAATAATAACTAATATATATAAAACACATGTTTTAATATATTAAGGTTTGCCAAGCACTCTACAAATATTGTATCACTTTATCAGCCCTGGAAGGTCGGTGCTATTATTATGCCCTTTTACAGATGAAGAAATTGAGGTAGACAGAGGGTTTCTTGCTCAGAATCACATCACTAGCAGGTCATCCAAAGCTGGATTTGAACTCAGGTCTTCTTGACTTCAGCCTAGTGTTCTGTCCCACGGTCATACTTATGCTTTCTGAAGAACAGTTTTGCTTCTAAGTGGAGAATGGACTGGAACAGAGAGAGGCTTGAGGCAGGGAAGCCAAGCCGAAGCCTACTGCAGTGATGTAAGCCAGAGAGGAGGAAAGCCTGCACCAGGGTGGCAGGGACGGGATCAGGGGGTAGAAGAGACAAGGGGACATATATGGAGATAGAAACCACAGAGCTGGGACCAGATTGGCCATTAAGAATGATACTGAGTGCTGGGTCAGGGATGATACAAAGGTTAGGAGCCTGGATACCTGGGAGGGTGTCCAGGCCAATGTGCCCTCAGCACGAAACTGGGAAGAGAGGGTTTGGGGGAAAGAGAATGACTCAAGTTTGGGTCACTATTAGTTTAAGATATCTACAAGAAATCCATGCTGAGATATAGCGAATGAGGATGTGTGTCTAGCTATCACTTTTTCTGGGCCTTTCTTTTCTTGCCCCAAATTGTCCCTCTTGGTCCACTCATTCTTCATTATTAGCTTGGTGAGAATGCTACTGCATGTCATGGGCCACTCCTATAATGTCTTTTCTCACTTGACCACAGATTTCATAGCAGTTTCTTCTACCCCACCCAGTCCCAAGGAGAGCAATCAGGTCATCCAACCACTTGTTTGCTGCTTTATCTCATTTTTGTCTCACAGGTCTAAATAGAAAAATCACAGCGAGCATTCCCCACCTCCATGTAGGGAAAGGGCAAGATGACGTATACACACTGAGGAAGATTTATCTATACTGAGCCCAAGCAGAAGTCCAAAGCCAACTGGGACTCTCAGGTAATGTTTTTCAGGAACTAGGACCAAAAAGAAATAGTGGAAGTTATCCATTCTGTTCCAATGAAGCAAGCATTTATTAAGTGTTTGTTGTGTGTCGGCCCTGGGAAAGGTACTTGGGAGACAAAGATAATCCTTTCCTTCAAGGGACTTATATGCTATGTGAAGGGAGAAGGAATGAATGCATAAGAAACATATGATCATTTGGGGAGAAGATGCCATTAGCAATCAGGGAGATGAGGAGGTGAGTGAAACCTTGAAGAATTCCGGGGTCTAAGAGATAGTGGTGAAGAGGGTGAGAACTCTGGGCACAAGGGATGCAGAGGTCAAAGGCAGGAGAGGAGATGAAAGCTTTGTGGAGCTGTAGCCAAAAGGTCAGCTTTGTGGAATCCAAAATGCATGAGGGCAAGTGATTGGCATGAATTTGGGAGGACAGCTTGGAGTCAGATCTTAAAGTGCTTTAAATGGCAAGCTGAGGAACTTACATCATTACAGAAGCAATCGAAAACCAGATGAGATTCTTAATCAAACCAGAGCCCTGGACATGGAGACAGGAAGACTGAACTCCAAATCCTGCCTCACACACTTACCAGGTGGGTGACCCTGGACAAGTCACTTAACCTCTGTTTGTTCAGTTTCCTTATCTGTAAAATGGGGGATAATAGTAGCATCTACCTCCTCATCCTGGCTTGTTGTGAGAATAAAAGGAGACAAAATTGTTAAGTGCTTTCCAAACCTTAATATGCCATGTAAATGCTAGCTAACTTTGTTGTTAACATTGCAATACTGTTAACATTGTAACACTGTTTGTAACGCTGTTGCTAGCAATAACAGTAGCAGCAGCAGCAGCAGCAGCAGCAGTAGTCATAGTAGTAGTAGTAGTAGTAGTAGTAGTAGCAGTAGTAGTAGTAGTAGTAGTAGTAGTAGTAGTAGTAGTAGTAGTAGTAGTAGTCGTCATCATCGTCATGGTGGATCTAGTAGAGTTCAGTGAATGGAGTGCTAGACCTGGAGTCAGGAAGACTCATCTTCCTCAGCTCAAATCTGGCCTCAGACACTTACTAGTGATGTGACCCTGGGCAAGCTGCTGCAGACCCTTCCACCTCTGAAAATCTGTGGTTCTGTCTTCACATTGATCCTCACTAAATTTCATTTTGTTCAACTCAGATCAATATTTTTTTCTTGAGCTTAAACAAATTAACCAATCTATGTGAAACAAGAATTTCCTGTTTAAGGTAACTCCAACCGCTTCCCATTCCTTATATCTGCATGCAAGCACACACACACACACACACACACACACACACACATCCCCAAGGGTTAACTTGCACTGTAAGCAAAAGTGCTTCAGTCTACCACAAATTGGCACCAGAGAGTCAGAACTACGTGGACTCGAACCATTTCATCCCAAAACTGGTCCCACTTGTGCAATTAATCTTGGAAAACAGATGGTGGAAGGCAGTGAGGGTGCATCATACAAGGTGAGACCATGGTGGAGAAGCCTGGAGTGTCAGGAGCAGTGCAGGGAAGTCACAGCAAAGTCAGCATGAATCTGACCATTCAAAAAAACTGTTGAAATTTCTAGCAGTCAGCTTTAGAGTAGCTGGAGCTGGTGGAAATGGGGGAGAAAATCCTAAATGGCAGACTGGAAGGGTTCTCAAGCCCATCTCTTAAAATCCTTCATTTCACCACAAAAGACAAAGAATAAGAGCACAAGTGCCCATTTCTGTCAAACCTTCCAGCTTCCAAAGCCTAAGTCTCTTCCCTGATCACCTCTCCTCTTTACATGTGTCTGAAGCAAGGAAAGACCTCATGGGAGACCTCAGCAGCACTATTGCAATGGGTCCCAATGGGTCTCCTTGCTTCCAAGTCCTTCCCTTTTCAATCCATCTTCCACACAAAACTAAAAACAATCTTCTTCAAGCCCAGACCTCACTATGTCCTTCCCTCACTCCAAGAACTTCCAGTCACTTCTTGTTGGCTCTAGAATAAAATACAACCTCTTTAAAAGCTTGGTTTTTAAAGCCTTTCACAGACTGGTTCCATCCTGCTTTTCCAGAGATCTTTCATAACTCCCATTTATGCAGTCCATGGTCCAGCCAAACTGGTCTCCTTGCTGCACCACAAACTAGTCATTGCTTCTCCTGCCTTTGTCTTTGTACAAACAGTGCCCCGTGCCTGTCATGCCTTCCTCATGACTGCCTTAGTAACCTTGCCTTCTCCACCAAAGCTTAGTTCTGAAGAAAACCTTTCCTTGATCTCCCTAATTGTCAGTGGTCTCTCAGTCCTTAAATTCCCCATATTTGCCTCTCTGTGCTTTCCCCTCAGAAAGATGGAAACTCCCTCAAAGTAGGGACTATCTCTTTTTACCTTTTTACCTTCCTGTGCCAAGCAGGGAGTAGTCACATAATAAATATCTCTTGAATCTCATCATCAGGTGTAAATGGTGGGAAACAAACCAAAAGAAAGAAAGAGTGGCAAGAGCACTAGGGCTGCTGTCAGAAGGCCTGAGTTCAAATCCCAGTGCTGGCATTCACTAAAGAGGCATCATGAGCACTGGCTTAGGAGTCAAAGGAACTGAATTCAAATCCTTCCTGGGATACTGAGGATTTATGGCAATGGGGATCCAATATTCCATTTGTTTGGGCCTCCATTTCATAAATGTGTATGTGTCTGTGTGTACACACAGACACATACATGTTTGTATATACATACATATATACAAATATATACATATATATGTGTATATTGGGGTGGTTGTTGTCCTTCTTCAAAGAGGACCAAAATGACATCATCATGATAAAGTGAAATTTCAGTGGGTCCGATTGTGGCTGATCAGACCAATATGAGCTCGGAAAGCTCTACCACAGGCTGGGCACAGATAGTCAGTGTGAATATTTGGGGTGGATATCCCAAATTTGCGCATCCTGCATTTATTTTGTGCTGTCTCAATTCTGCTTTGCTCAAAGAGCACAACACCTTTTCCAGTGTGGGCACGCCATGCTGAGTGGTCCTGTGCCAGTGTCTCCCATGTTGCACAGTCAAATCAAAAGTTCTTGAGGGAGACCTAGAGAGTGTCCTTGTAACATTTCTTCTGGCCATCATGTGATCACCTGCCCCGTGTGAGTTCTTCATAAAACAGTCTTTTTGGCAAGCGTACCTTTTGCATTCGAACAATGTGGTCAGCCCATCACAACTGCACTCTCTGAAGCATAGTTTGAATACTTGGCAGTTCAGCTCAAGCAAGGACTTCAGTGTCTGGTACGTTATCCTGCCAAGTGATCCTCAGAATCTTCCTAAGACAGTTCAAATGGAAGCAATTCAGCTTCCTGGCATAGTGCTGGTAGACAGTCCATGTTTCACAAGCATATAACAATGATGTCAGCACAACAGTTCTGTAGACATTCAGTTTGGTAGTTCGTCTAAAACCTCTTCTCTCCCAAACCTTTCTTCAGAGCCTCCCAAACACTGAGCTAGCTCTGGCAATGCATGTATCAACCTCGTTGTCAATGTCTACATTCCTGAAAAGTACACTACCAAGGTAGGTGAACCTATCCACAGCATTCAAAATTTCCCCATTTGTTGTAACTGATGATTCCAAATATGAATGTGGTGTGGTGGTGGCTGATGGAGCACCTGTGTATACTTTTTGTTAATTATTAGGCCATACTTTGTTGCATCTCAGCTTCAGAGGCTGCGTTGAGTGCACAATCATCTGAAAACAGAAATTCATGCATCGACACTCCCTCCACTTTGGTCTTGGCTTGCAGCTTTTTCAGATTGAAGAACTTGGCCATCAGTAAGGTAGTTGACCTTGATGCTGTGTTCACCCTCATTGAAAGCATTTGTCAACATGGCTGACAACATCATACTAAAAAGGATGGGAGCAAGCACACAGCCCTGTTTCACTCCACTGGTGACTGGGAAGGCTCAAGAACATTGTCCATTATCAAGAATTCAGGCAAACATGCCATCATGAAATTGATGTACAATAGTGTTCTCTGGGCAAATAAATTTTGACATAATTTTCTGTAAGCCATCATGACTAAGAGTCTCAAAGACCTTGGTCAGATCTACAAATGTTATGTACAGACCTCTGTTCTCCTCCTGGCATTTCTCCTGGAGTTGTCGGGCAGCAAACACCATGTTGACTGTTCCTCAGCCCTCTCTGAAGCCACACTAGCTCTCAGGTATATGCCCATCTTCCAGGTGAAGGATCAGCCTATTAAGAAGAATTCTAGCTAGAATTTTGCCAGCAATGACTAGGAGAGAGATACCCCTCTGATTGTTGTAAGACAATCTATTCCCTTTACCCTTATAGAGATGGACAATGGAGGCATCCTTGAACTCCTGGGGGATAATCTCTTCTTGTCGTATAACCTGGAAAATTTCAGTCAGCTTTTGTATGAGCAATGGTCCCCCTACCTTGTAAATCTCAGCTGGAATAGAATCAGTGCCAGGTGTTTGGCCACAAGAAAGGAGCCTAATGGCCCTCAAAACCTCTTCTGCAGTTGGAAGTTCAGCTAAGGAGGGATTGACTTCCACTTGAGGTAAGCTATCAATGGTCTCAGCATTGCTGGATGATGATCTGTTGAGAACACTATGGAAACGTTCAGCCGACTTCTCTAGGATCATGTCCTTATCAGTAATCAATGTGGTTCCATCAGCCCTGAGTCGTTGTGATGCACCATAGATTTTTGGTCCATAAATAGGTTTTAGGGAATCATAAAAGCACTTTGGATTGTTACGATCAGCATAAAACTGAATTTCATCTGCCTTCTTACTGAGCCAGGAATCCTGCATCTCTCTAAGCTTTGCTTGTGCTTTGCTTTTGATGGAATTAAATCCTTCCTTCTTAGAGGTGAATGAACTATCCTGCTGATAATTTCTGTGGAGTTCTCATTTTTTACTTATCAGCTTTTGAATTTCCCCATCATTTTCATCAAACCAGTCTTGGTGTTTGCGAGTGTTCTGACTCAGATGAGCAAATATAGTGCAGAGTGCTGTGTGCTGGACTGATCATAGACTCATCCTTTTCAAGCTAAATATTTGCATTCATCAAAAGTGCCACCATCAAGGCAAAATGACTACCAGAAGAATCAAAGTCAGCAAATTGGAGCTCTTCTCTCAGTGTAAAATGTTTGTTGCTGACTTGCAGGGCACGTTGAGCCAATACACAATTGACAACAGTGGAGCAGAAAAGGAGTGGGCAGCTTTCAGAGAAATATCTATTATATTGTATATCTATGTATATATATATATAATATATGAGTGTATATGTATATAGGTATATGTGTATATGCATATAAATATACACACATGTTTATGTATACATCCATGTGTGTGTATATCATGGACTCTCTGGTCTTTGAGGTCCCTTCTAGTTGTAAATTTCTCATTCTCAAGTCTTTACTTTAAGCAATTTGACAAGTATTCATTAATTACCTACTATGTTTAAAACCTCATGTGGCCTCAATCATAGGCCAGACAAAGATGAAATAGAGTGATCCTTAAGGAGCTTCTGATCTACTGGAGGTTAGGGCATATGGCATGTACATAAATATCATACAAGGAGATGGGGCAAAGAAGAACTCCAGAAAATATTCTCTAGAAAAAATTGAGGAGGCTGATTCTTCTTTTTGGAATCTCTGTGTGCATCTTTGATATCCTGGGATTCTGTGACATGATCCTCGCTGTCCATGGCCAGTCGCACTGAAGCAAATGATCCAAGGTAGCCAGAAGCATTGTCCTTCCTCAGTTTTCTCCTTTCCTTCTTAAAGCTCATAAAGCTATGACAGAAAAGCTGACAACTTGGGTTTGAGAATTAAATCTGTTGCTACTAGACAAGATGATCTTAAGCAAGTCCTAATTTCCTAATCTGTGAAATGGTTACAAGGGATGGTTTAGGAATCAAATAAAATATACATGAAAGCCCTAGAACAAGCTTGACTACCATCAGATCATCATCTTTATCTTGTCCACCCATTGTTAGCTAATTGGAGGACCTCACTTCTCTGTGACCCTGGGGAAGTTACCATACTCTTAGGTCTTAGTTTCCTCCTCTGTAAAAGAAGAGGGTTAGATTAAATGACCTCTGCTCCTATGATGTTTAAACCTTATCATTCAAGAGATATGACTACTTTTTTGTCCTTCAGGGATAAAACTCAGTACATAAAAGTTTAGCCCCCAATGGGCCCTGCTACAAACCAACTTCTGCTCATTATCAGAATTAGGACCTGCAATGCCCTTTTCCCCCAATAGCAAAAACTGTTCCATGGAGACTGATGAGCTCTCCATGGTTCTGGAATTGCTACCTCTAATACACCAGCCTTACTTTTTTCTAAGTAGCAGCTGCTCATCCCATTCACTTAACGATATGATCTGTGCAGAATGATGGAGCAAAAAAATTAATTCTCATGCCCCCACCACCTCCCCACCCTCCCACACACACACACATGCACACACTCACCTCTCCTACATGGTTCTCCAACATGCAAATATTACTAAATTACTTACTTTTGGCCTGTAGGTGCAGCCTAAGACTAGGTAAACCCACCAGTATGTGAAGATATCTTGTTATGAAGGAATACTCACAGAAATCCATACTTATCTCATTTTAGCCTCTAGACAATCAATATGTATGTGTCCACACAAGAAACTTGCAGAATTCTGTCTGCTTAAGAGTTGCTAGAACTTTCTATATATTGCTAAGAAAGTCCAAAAGCAGGAGATAGAAAGATAAATCCCATTTAAAGCTATCGTAGATACTATTAAATATCTGAAAGTCTACTTGCCAAAGCAAACCCAGGTACTATGTGAACACAATCACAAAACACATTCCAGCAAAAAAGGTCAAATCTAAATAAGTGGAAAAACATCAATTGTTTACAAATAGGCCAAGATAATCCAATAAAAATAACAATTCTACCTAACTTTATTTACTTATTCACTGCCATCCCAATCAAACTGCCAAAAAAATTATTTTCTAGAGCTAGAAAAAATATCAAAGTTCATCTGGAGGAACAAAATGTCCAGAATATCAAGGAGATCAATGAAAAGAAATGCTAGGCAAATTGGCCATGCCTTACCAGATCTCCAACTGTCCTATAATGTAAAACCAGTTGGTACTGGCTAAGAAGTAGCAAATAGGCCTCTTTTTCCACTGGTAGTCCAATGGAATAGGTTAGGTACTCAAGACACTTAGTCAATGAATATAGGAATCTACTATTTGATAAACCCAAGGACTCCAGCTTCTGGGATAAGAACTCACTGTTTGACAACAATTTCTGGGAAAACTGGATGACAGTGTGGCAGAAAATGGGCATAAACCAGTGCCTGACACTGTACACAAGAATAAAGGCCAAATGGATACAAGATCTAGGTATAAAGATTGACACTATAAACAAATTAGGGTAGTAAGGAATAGTGTATTTAGCAGATTTATGGAGAATGGGGAAATTTTTGACCTAACAAGAGAAAGAGAACATTGTGAAGTGCAAAATGGATAACTGTGATTACACCAAATTGAAAAGTTTTTACACAAACAAACTCGATGCAACCAACATTAGGAGGGAAGCAGAACAGTGGGAAAGAATTTTTGCAACTGATGTGTGTGATAAAGGCCTCATTTCTAAAATATATAGAGAAATGAGTCAAATGTACAAGAATACAAGTCATTCCCCAAATGATAAATGGTCAAAGGATATGAACAGGCAGTTTTCAGAGGAAGAAATTAAAGCTATCTACAATCATATGAAAAAATGCTCTAAATCTCTTTTGATTAGAGAGATGCAAATCAAAACAACTCTGAGGTACCACAACACACCTATGAGATTGGCTAACATGACAAAACAGAAAGATAATAAATGTTGGAGAAGATATGGGAGAAGTGAAACACTAATTCATTGTTGGTGAGACTGTGAGCTAATCCAAGCATTCTGGAGAGCAATTTGGAACTATACCCGAAGGGTTACAAAAATGTACATACCTTCTGACCCAACAATATCGCTTCTAGGACTGTATCCCAAAGAGATCACAAAAATGGGAAAAGGTCCTACATGTACAAAAATGTTTACAGCAGCTCTCTTTGAGGTGGCCAAAACTGAAAATCAAGGGGATACCCATCAATTGGGGAATGCCTGAACAATTTGTGGTATGTGAATGTAATGGAATACTATTGTGCTTTAAGAAGTGATGAACAGGAAGACTTCAGAAAGGCCTGGAAGGACTTATGTGAACTGATGCTGAGTGAAAGGAGCAGAACCAGGAGAAGACTATACACAGTAACAGCCACACTCTGCAAGGACTGTTTCTGATTGATTTAGCCCCTCACAGCAATGCAAAGACCTAAAACATTCCCAAAGGACTCTTGCGGCAAAATGTCTGCCACATCCAGAGAAAGAACTGTGGGATCAGAGAATGAAGCAGAATATTTTCTCTTGTGTTATGTTATGTTTTGGTTTGGTTTGTTTTTCTCATGGTTTCTCCCATTCATTTTAATTCTTCTGTGTAACGTGACTAATGTGAAAATGTGTTTAATAAGAATGTATGTGTGGAACCCATATAAAATTGCATGCTGTCTTGGGAAGGGAGAAGGGATGAAGGGGGAGAAAATCTGAGGCTTATTAAAGTGATTGTAGAAAACTGAAAAAAATAAATTAATTTTTAAAAAGAGTTGCTAGAACTGATGAAAGGTCAAACAAATAAATGGACAAACGAATAAACAAATGGAGAGAGGAAGAAAGAGAGTGTCTAAAATGGAAGAATGAACTGGGAAGTCATCTTTTTGACCTCCCTCATTTTGCTAATGAGGAAGCTAATAAGAGTCCAAGTATGCGTTTCTAACATGTTATACAGGTTACAGAACCTTCCCAAACCCTCATTCCCTTCCCCAGGCACTTCTCTGAGAGATGTGATCTCTACTCTGGTGTGCTGGTATGTGTTTAACAACCAGATAGCAAAAAAAGTACACACAACACATTTTAAGTTTAATTCATATTATTAGCATCTACTTCATCATGTTCTCAAGATTAGGCAATGACCAATACAATAATTCAAGCCCCGATTTGTAGCATTTGCCTGGAGGAGTAAGTAGTCACACTGAAAATTTAGATCAGTTCTGGTGAGCCCGGAAACAGCTGACTACAGCACACTACTCTCCCTACTCATTTCATATGTGATTTCTTGGGGAGCAAGGACTGTTTCATTTGTCTATATTTGTATACCCAGGTAGCACTTAGCAGAGTACCGGGCATGTAGAAAGCATTCCTTCATTTATTTCTTTCATTTATTCCTTTCATTTCTATTCATTTTTTTCCTCCCTGAATACCTTCCTGTAACTTTGGTAGCACAAATATTATTGTCCATATTTTGCAGATAAGATAACTGAAATCTAGACAGGGTGAAAATTTCTAGATGATAGAGAGCAGCGATAAACTAAACCAACTGGATTACATTCTAAAATCATTTAAGTCTTTCACACATGCAGAGGGAAACCCGATACAAAACCAACTTGTACAACTTGCTGCCTGATCATGAGAATCATCCTAATGTACCCAAGGACTCTGGGCAATGCTACATGATCTCTACTCAGAATGAGCACCAAGTTTGTAGAAGAGTGACATCCTCACATCATCCTCAGTGCACGTAATATTTGCCTTCTGTTGGGCACTGAGGATCCTGCATGGCCATACCAGTTACTGGTGATGAAAAGACTTCTGACTAGGTTCTCCCCCAACCATGCTGAGATACCACAATGCCATCTTTGGACTTCTCTTAGCTCTGGATGTAGCCCTCTGCTCCTCAATCAAGTCAGTGGCAATGTTTCCTCAAGCATGGACTGAGTCTGGGCTTGCTCTGCTCGCTCCTCTAATTTTAAAACAGCTACACCCCCCGCCTCCATTTTCCCAGCTCTGCCCTCTGTGATTCTCCCTCTTACTTTTCAGTTGAAGAAGCATCAGTAACATCAAAATTAACATAACAACACTACTGCTCCTGTGCCTGCCCTCTTTTACCTGTGCAGCCCAGAAAACCATGCAGATACTCTATGCCCCATCTGTCTTCTCGCTTCTGTTCCATCTTGTCATGCAATGTCATCTCCAGGAAGTCAGGTAACTGCTTGTTTGTCCAATGTGGGCTGTGTGCCTCCTCCAGAGCTGCCCAAGGGTTGACCATCAAGGACCCCCACTGAAGCCACAGGAAAGGAAGAGCCTTTCCACCATAACCATAAATAACATCACAAAAGAAATGAGGCCACCTATCACAGCACTGTTGGGATCTCTATTTGTTGGCATAGCCAGAGGTTCTGTAAAAAATAAAAACAAAACAGCATCAAAGAAAGAAGAAAAACACTTCCTTCTCCCCCCTATCATGACCCATTTCATCCACTCTATCTCAAAACATTCTGAAGCTGTTTTCCAGCCTTAGCTGGCCTGCCACAAATAACCCTTTTCCATAGGGCTGGAAGCAGTCGCATGACTTAAGTGCATCTCATTCCCCATCATCTGCTGAAGGAGGACCATTTCTCATGTGGATTTGCTGGAAACAGCTGGATCTTGTAGAAGACAGGCCACTAGACTTGGATGTGAATCCAGAAATCATCGTGGGATCCTCCATTGGCTTGTAGGGTCACAAATCAAAACCTGGGAGGGTCTTCAGAACTCATCTAATCCATATCAAAGCTGGAGAAACCAAGGTCCTGATATGATAGATGACCTACTTAGGGTCACACAGTTGTTAAGTGGCAGAGCTGGAAGAAAGGATCCACAAGCTAAGTTTCTTTCCCCCTAAAAGAGAGGAGTGGAAAGAAAGCTCCAGGTACTTTAAGGGAGGGTCTACACATGTATCTGCATCACCCCTTGGGACATAGACATTCAGCCTCCTCCTGTATTGGCAGCTGGCCCTGAGGGACAATTTTAGTGGGCATCTGCAACACTGGAAATTACCTTATGGGGCTGTTTGCCCCAAGTGATTCTCATTCCAGATCAAGCTATCATCCAAGTTGATAAAAGAAATCCCTCATCTGGCCTTAACTGCTTCCAGTTTGGTCAGAAAGGCAGCACCATCTTTCTTAGGTGTTCCTGCCTTCCCAAGCTGCCTCAAATGAAAAAGTGACAAACACAAGACAATCTCTAGAGGAAGAAAACTGAGATGTTCTTGTTGAGGACAAGAAGGAGTGTTACAAATATTGTCTTTCCATGTAGGAATGTAAACAGTTCAGCTTTAGTAAGTCCCTTATGACTTCTCTTTGCTGTTCACCTTTTCATGGTTCTCTTCATTCTGGTGTTTGAAAGTCAAATTTTCTTTTCAGCTCTGGTCTTTTCATCAAGAATACTTGAGAATCCTCTATTTCATTGAAAGACCAATTTTTCCCCTGAAGTATTATACTCAGTTTTGCTGGGTAGATGATTCTTGGTTTTAGTCCTAGTTCCTTTGACTTCTGGAATATCCTATTCCATACCCTTCGATCCCTTAATGTAGAGGCTGCTAGATCTTGTGTTTATCCTGATTGTATTTCCACAATACTTGAATTGTTTCTTTCTAGCTGCTTGCAATATTTTCTCCTTGACCTGGGAACTCTGGAATTTGGTCACAATGTTCCTAGGAGTTTCTCTTTTTGGATCTCTTTCAGGTGGTGTTCTGTGGATTCCTTGAATATTTATTTTGCCCTCTGGTTCTAGAATCTCAGGGCAGTTTGAGGACAAGAAGGAGAGACACAGATCAAACACCATCTTCCATATATTTACATTTATTCTTTTTTAAAGTTAATTTTTAATTCATGTAACATAAGTATTTCTATAACCTAGTATAATAAAAAGATGATTGCACATGAAACTGTAAATCGATTATGTCCCACTTGCTGTTTCTTTAAAATACATAATAAAGTTATCTTGTAAATTTCTTTTCCCCTCTTTTTTCTTCCCTTCCCCAAATTATTCTATATATGCTTCTATTTATCAGTTCTTCCTCTGGCTGCAGACAGTGTCTCCTTTCATGTGTCCTTTGTAGCTAACTTGAGTATTTATAATAGTCAAGGTGACCCGGTCACTCAGACTTATCCAAATAATATTGCTGTTCCTGTCTACAATGTGCTCTTGGCTCTGCTCATTTCACTCTTCATTATTTCATGCAAGTCTTTCCATCATTCTCTAATATCATTGAGTTCATCGTTTCTTATAACACAGATTTATCCATCATGATCATATATCACAACTTGTTCAGCCATTCCCCAAGTGTTGGGCATCCCCTCAATTTCTGTTTCTTTGCCACCATAAAAAGAGCTGCTATAAATATTTTAGAACATATAGGTTCTTTAGTTCTTTCTATCATCGTCTTTGGAAATAGATCTAATAGGGATATTGCTGAGTCAAAGGGTATAAACAGTTTAATAACTATTTGGGCATAATTCCAGATTGCTCTCCAAAAGGATTGGATCAGTTCACAATTCCATCAACAGAGACCAGTGTCCCAGTTTTTCCACATCATCTCCAATATTCATTTCTTTTCCCTTCAAATATTTTAGCCAATCTGATAGGTGTAAAGTGATATCTCAAGGTTTTTTTAGTTTTCATTTCTCTAATTAATAATGATTTAGAGCATCTTTTCATATTACTATGGATTGTTTTGGTTTATTCATTGGAAAGCTGCCTTTTCATATCCTATGACTGTTTATCACTTGGGAAATGACTCATATTCTTATAGATTTGACAAAATTCTACATGCTTTTGAGATATGAGACCTTTGTCCGAGAAACTGGCTATTATTTTTCTTAATTTACTTATTTATTCTCTAAAAACAGGCTGCCCCAAATATCTTAGAGCATTTATAAGCTTAGAATATATATGTAGATATAGATATATGATAGATAGATCTGGAGATAAGGATATATCTATCTGTATCTATTGATCTATCTAACTATATTTCTTCAGACATCCTGCCCTTTAGAATGCAAGTTATTGTGAATAGGGAGTCTCTTTTTGTGTTTTTGTGTGTGTCTCTCTCTCTGTTCCTCTCAATGCCTAGTACAGTACCTAACACAGAGTAGGTCCTAACTAAATGTGTTCTTTGACTGAATGATATATTGACTGAATGTTATTGCTTAGGTAGAATCAGAAATGAATGCCTGCTCAGCTCCGCAAGGTACTCACAAGTCATTAGATGAAGAATGAGAGTTCCCGGGGCAGGGGATACTTGGTTTGGTTTGGTTGTGTATCTTCAGCCCCTGACATGGCACATGTTGGCAAACTGGGGGCATTAATAAATGTTGGTTCCATTGAATTAAATTCTAAATTTAACTGAATTTTCTCTTCCCTCCTTTCCAGATTGCATTCCTGACTCTTCAGGTTTTCTCTGTGATATCACAGAAACCTCTTAACCCTGGAGGTTCACATCACCTCTAGACTTCTCACACTGGAAGTGCCCCCTTCTTCGTTTCCTCTTTCCTGGATGATTCCTCCCAGAACCTCCATTTTAAAAGCACGTTCTGCCTAGTCATGCCTCCATTCTTCTCCAGGTGTCACTTATGACTCGGGACTTTCTCTACCCTGCCCCTGCCCTAGAATCCCCTTACTATTGGCCCTGGAGAAAGCAAATTCCCTGAGAGAAGGAACAGTCTTCTTTTATAATTTTATTTGTATTACTGAACTCAGCACAGTTCCTGGAACATGGTAGCTATTAACCAATCAATCAATAAACATTTATTAAATGCCTAACATGTGCCAGGCACTGGGGATACAAAAAGAGGTGAAAGATAGCCCCTGACTTCAAGCAGTTTGCAGGCTAATTGGGGACAGAAAATGCAAACAAATATATACAAGCAGGATAAATAAGAAATAATTAACAGATGAACGATAACCTTAGCAGAGGAAAGATCCTAGAATTTAAAGGGGCTGGTGAAAGTTTCCCGGAGAAAGTGAGGTTTTAGTTGGGACTTAAAATCAGAGAGGTCAGTAGTCAGAGTGGAGGTGGATGATTGTTCTGTCTGTGGGGGACAGCCAGAGAGAATGCCTGGAACAGAGAGGTGGAGTGCCCTGTGCATAGATCAGGAGGCCAGTGCCACTATATCCAAAAGCCCATGTCAGGGTATAAGATGGAAGAAGACTGGAAAGCTAAGAGGGGGTGTGTTATGAAGGGCTTTGAATGCCATATGGAGCATTTTGCATTTGACAGGAGAGAGCCCATGGAGCACATTGAGTCTGATATGATCAGATGGGAACTTCAGGAAAACTACTTTGAATGAAGAATGGATCAGAGTGCAGAGAGACTGCTGACCAACCAGCAGACCATTACATTACTGGTGTGATGGGATGAGGATCTGCCCCAAGGTGGAAATGATGTCACTGGACAGCAGGAGATGTATTCAAGTGATGCTGCAGAGGTGAAATGGATGGGCTTTGGCAATAGATGGGATGTGAAAGGGGAGAGATAGTTGCTGGGGATGGAAGCTCAATTCCAGGTGGACAGTCTCGGGCGGGTAAAGGTGGGAACTTCTAAATCTTAGAGTTCTCACGAGGCCCCCCCAGGAAACGACTGGGAATCGAGGAGAACCGAGCTATCTCCTGTATTTCCGCCACTTCCCGTGAGAAACGTGATGGGAGAGAGCTCTCCCCGCCCTCGAGATTGTCCCGGATCTGGGCACACTATTGTTATCTAACAGCACAGTATTCAGATGCAAACTATGCTGCTGGAGAGTTTAAGTAGGATCAGGAAAGCCTGAAAGTTCTCTTGGGTGGAGGGGCTCAGAGCGGACTGGACAACAAGGCTCCGCTTTTCCTCTATCCTCTCTCCCCGCTTATACTTCTACTTCCAATCTCTCATTGTGAGATCTTTGCCTCCTTGGGAGATTCTTCGCTCCCTCCTAAGGAAGAATTCCCCTGCACTTGTAACTAGACCCTGAAATAAAGCTCAACCCTTGTTCAACTCTGGAACGTCCTTTCTCTCATACGAGCATCCGGTTTGGCCAACCGAAGACCTCCGATAGAGGTAAGGGAAGACTCGGGTAGCCCTCAGGCCTCTAGGCCTGGCAGATAGTGGGAAATCCTGGATGACTCCTGGGTTGCTTAGTAAATGCTCATTGATTGGCTAACTTGATCTCAGTTTCATTAAGTTGAACAACCACTCAGAGTCAGTAGAACAAAAGCCTTGGGGGAAAGAGACTTAATAGTCCCCCTTGGATACCTTAAGGATGTCAATACCCCAGAGGGTAGAGTCAAGAGCGAAGGGGAGAAGCTACTATTGTAGGTTGAGGCTGGATATGGAGGAAAACTTCCCCCTAATCCCAAAGTTGACTGGGTTATCTCAGGAAGTGGTGGCCTTCTTCTCCTTGGAGTTCTTCATAGAGAGACTGAATAGTCACTTGTTAGGGATGTTGTAATAGGGATGGTATGTAGTAGCTCAGATATGGATTGGACTCAGTGGCTTCCAAGGAATTCTCCAGCTCTTGTATTCTGTACCTGAAGAGTTCTTCCTCCTCCTCCCCCATAACACAAAGACCACATTGTTCAAAGCCTTGGCAAAGCCAAGACGTGGAGCAGAAGATTTTCATGGCTGATCTTACTCCTCTGTTCAAAACATCCACAAATAAGGCAAGGAGAGTGAAAAGGCCCCCTGACACCTGCTTTGTCCTGTGCACCTCTGCTGAAGACACGGAGGCCTTTATACTTTCAACCACAGAACAGGGAGTCTTGCTCCAATGAACCACTGGTAGATTCCCTAAGCTGAGCCTGGACAGCCTGGGCAAGTTGACTGGCCAGCCTCAGGTGATATCCTTCCCACGTTCCTAAATAAGAAAAGAAAATGAGCAAAAATCCTGATGCTCTCAGGGGGAGAGTCAGGAGTTGTAGATAGTGGTTAGCATTCTTATCAGGTATCAGTGCCCTTGACATAGTATTAATAATGTAGTTCTGCCCCCAAAAGTAGGGTATGTGGTTAAAATAAGCTGAGACAAGTAAGATTTTTATCAGGGTCCTTGGATCCTGCTTCCACCACACCAAGCCACCAACATCCTCTTTCTAACAGAACAGGATGTGTTGCTTCTCCTTTCCCATCTAAACAGGAAACTGAGCAGATGCTCTTGGAATAGAAGAGTTCAACGTCAAGATGCACTCCAGAGCATCTCATTTCCCCGAACTTTCTGGATCTCCAGGGAGCAGCACACACACACACACACACACACACACACACACACACACACACACACACACACGCACACACACACACACAAACACACAGACACGATGGTGTTGCTCTTTCCATTACCGGGGAAATAAAGTTCAGACTTCCTGGCCTGGCCCAGGGCTCACATGCCCTGAGGTTACTGCCTGTCATGGATTTCAACCACAATTTCGCCATTTGTTTTCTGTGACCTTGGGCAAATCACTTTACCTCCCGAGCCTTCAGTTTCCTCATCTGTTCAATGAAGGATCTGGACTAAATGATCTCTGAGGTCTTTTCCAACTTTAAATCAATGAACCTTCATAAATTTCATTTTATATACAATACTTACATATGTAGCATGATAGGTAGATAGACAAATAGGTGATAGAGACTGGATATATGGATGGATGGGTGGGCAAATAGATGGTAGAGATTAGATAGATTTTGTTTTGTTGCTGTTCAGTGATATTCAGCTCTTGGCAGATACTGAAGTGGTTGGCCATTTCCTTCTCCAACTCATGTTAAAAATGAGGAACTGTAAAACAGCATCTTTAAAGTAACTTGCCAAATTCTATCAATGAAGTGCGCACAGATAAGTAAACATCAAATATATTTAGAATAAGGACCTGGAGGAAGAGGCATCCCACCTGATGCCTGAAGGCATGGCTACAAGGATGGGGGAAACCATTCCAGACATCATTTCTTAGGGGGCTGGGCTGGTGCCTAGGATGTTCACATAGAGAACACCAGTGAATAGGATGGTAGAGCCTTCACACCAAGGCCAGAGATGTACATGGGCACTCTCCTGCCTCCTCACACAGGCACTAGGCCATTAGTCACTGGAATTCTATGATTCAAAGCCCAAGGTCAGGATCCAGAAGATGAAGTGAGGAACAGGGGTGAGGGAAGGGGAGAGAAATATAGTTAGAGGTAGAGAGATAGAAATCTACATTCATACATATGAAAATACATCGATAATAGATATATGCATAAATGCATAGAGATATGGAGATAGATACATAGGTACAGAGACATCTAGATAGCAAGACCTTAAGATAGATAGATATCCATTGCAAATAGAGGCATAGAGGTTGATGCATATGGAGAAAGCTACATAGAAAAATCATAGATGCATAGATGAAAAGATATAATTAGACACATAAAAATACATCTAATGACATAGATACATACATAGATACATAGAATATTTATTAAATATTTATCACATACCAGGCATTGTATTGAGGGCTATGGATACAAATAAGACAAGGCACCAAGAAATCCCTTAACTTCCTGGTTCTTGTATTCTTGTGGGAAAACACAACATACAAAAGCAAGTCAGAAAGGAAGAGTTAGAGGAGAGCAGGAGAAATCGAGGCTGTTCAGAGTCCTGAGAGTGGGTGTGAGGGCTCATTCTGGGTAATATAAAGTGAAAGTTCACTGATCAGAGCAAAGTGAACACCAGTGGGGTCCAAGTTACTTCTGAGGAGGCTGTGGAGATGATGGTTTCTTTCCAGTGCCAGGTCTTCTTTAGGTACAGCTTTTATCATGCTACTCCTCTATTGAAAATCTTGCAATGGCCCCCACTTTCAAGTGAAATTCGGACTGTGAACATAGCCCTTCAAGGTTCTCCATAATCTGGTACCTTCCCTACTTTTTCAGCTTTGTCTCCTCTTAATGCCCTTCCATGTACCAGTCATACTGACTAGCTCTTTACTTCCTGATGAACACTAGGTTTTCTGGCCCCTGTTTCTTTGCTCCCTCCACCAAGGGTGAGAAACCTGTGGCCTTAAGGTCACATGTTTTCTTCTAGGTGCTTAAGTGTGACTTTTTGACTAAATCCAAATTTTACAGAACAAATCCTTTCATTAAGGAGAACTTGACCACTGATTTCATACTAGGTTCTTCCACGCACCCAGCCCCAATGAGAGGAGACTGGTCATCCAACTTCTCATTTCTGTTTTATGTCAGTTTTCTTGATTAATATTTTAAAGGTAAAGAAAAGAAAAAAAGAGTAAAGCAATACCCCAGTGGCAGTAGGTTGCTTCCAAGCAATAAGACGAAAGCAAAACCAGTCCAATGTCCTCCATGAGCTTTGCTCTAATTGCTTTATTATCTGCATTGATTTTCCTGAAAAAAACACACTTGTCATCTCTTCTAAAATATGTGACTCCTTCTTAGGACTGAATTTTCTTAAGTCACTGGTTCAGCACTACTCAGTTGTAGAGAGGCACATTCCAGTCTGATGTCTGTCAAAGTTTCAAGGGCCAAGAGTGGAAGGGAAAGGCTCAGGGGACAGGGAATACCCACATGTAGAGGTCTTCAAGAAAAGACTGGTCAACCACTCCACCATCCCAGAGGGGATCTATAATTAGGAATGGGATAGACTAGACTCAGGGGTGGGGAACCTGTGGCCTTGAACACATGTAGCCTTCGAGGTCCTTGGCTATGGCCTTTTGGCTAAGTTCAAGTTTGGCAGAACAATCACATGACTCTAGATTCTGTGATTGCCTCAAGGCTGAGAGTCCATCAAAGGCACACAAATTGGATTCCTTTTTTAGGCTACATTATTACAATCTGAGAGCAAAGTAGAGGATGAGAGTGTGTTCCCCAGTAAAACCTTACAAAAGAGACAAGTCTGGGCACATGAGCCTACCCTCCTGCACCTCCAAAACAGCCAGCCCACTGCTATAAATTCTGCCAATGGCAGGGTTCTCTCATCATTTTCACATACCCTCTCCCAAATTATACATGACAATGACTGTCCATTATAATCACTCGATTTCATGACTTGTTCATTCATTTAACAAGTTTTAAGCCTTCACTATGAGCCAGACACTTCTGGTAGACATGAGGAACACAAACAAATGCCCCCATCCCAAAGTAGTCCCTGACCTTGAGGAGGTTACATCCTACTGAGAATATTGCCATAATACAGCTAAGTTGACATAATTAATTTAGAACTGGAAGAAAGGTTAGAGGTCACCTAATTCAACTGTCTGATTAACCACTGAGGAACTGGGACCCATGGAGGGCAAGTAACTGGCCAAAAGTCACAAAGGATCGGATGTGTGGATGTGGGTGTGTGTTGGGGGGGGGGGGTGTATGCCTGTTTGCAACAAAGGTGTGGAAAGTCAAGCTGCAGCAGGAAATATGATCTTCGCAGGGTTGATCTGGATGAAACCTTCCAAAGAGATGGGAAAATTAACTTTCCAAACAGCCATTTTTCCTGGGGGGATTTGAAGAACTGGATAGCAGACCAATGGCAAAGCTCATTTGTATCTCTTTGCCAAAAAGAAAGATAGGTTTGAGGGTTTTATAGAAACAGTCTGAGTGAAGGAGTGAAGTGAAGCCTTATTTCCAGTGTTTCTAATGCCTAGCACATAGCTGCTTGATTCTCCTTGCAAATTGGACAAGAAGGACCCTGGTCAAGTTCCCAGTTCTGGGCAATATGGAGCAGAATCCTTCCATTGCTGACTCACATGATTATTGAGAGGAAGGCAATGGTGACTGGCCCTGTGCTTCATTAAGATAAATGAGGAATCTCATTCTGCCAATGCAGACCAGCTCCTTTTCTATGAGTTACAGGGTTGGAAAGTTATCAAGAAGATTGAAAAGTCTGGAGAGAGAACTAGAACTATGCCCAAAGTTATAAATTTCAAATTATGTCCAAAGAGCTTTAAAACTGTGTATATACCCTGTGACCCAGCAATACACCACTAGGTCTGTTGCCAACATGATCAGGAGAAAAGGAGAAGGACCTCCATGTTCTAAAACAATGAAAGCAGCTCTGTTTGTGGTGGCAAAGAACTGGAAATGTTAGGAATGCCCATCAATTGTGGAGTGGCTGAACAACTTGTGGTCTATGATCGTGATGCAATACTACTGGTCTGTAAGAAATGGTGAACTCAATGATCTTGGAAAAATACAGAAAGACTTGCATGAAAAAATGAAGAGCAGAATGGGAAAAAGCAAGAGAACATTGTCTATAGTAACAACAATATTGCCTTAAGGATGACTTTGAGCCAATAAGTCATTTTGACTAATATAAATACCCAAATTAACTACAAAGGATCTATGAAGGAAAAAGCTATCTGCATTCAGAGGGAAAAACCCTGATAAATAGAAGGAGATAGAGAATAGATTTGCATACATATGTGGGTGAGTGTGTGTGTCTAATGGTAGCCATCTGTAGGGTGGGGGGGGAGGAAAAAACAAAACTAAGTGATAATTTCATTATGAATTTCAAAGGAAAAGCAAGTTGTACGTAAGAGATTTGCAGTTTCATGTGCAATTCTCTTTTTATATTCTAATTTTTCTCTTCTTAAGTTCAGAATAATATGAAAAAAACCAAAATCTTAATTTTAATTTGAAAAATTGTGCAGAAGGAAAAAAAATAAGGAAACTGAAAGATTATGATGGACTTAGCATTAAACTGCCTCAGGACTTGATGCCAAGTCATCTTGACTCTGGGAGTCACTCTCTGTCCATTCTCCATGTTAATTCTCAATTAGAATAAAGTTTTAAATAAATATACAATATTCTCATTTAGAGCACTCAATGCCGGAGGAGACCAGGAGACATCCTAAGGGTTTTTGGGGTGAAGAGGAGTAGAAGTGAGTCAAGGCAACATCTCCATACCTTCATCTTTGGGCAAAGGAAATGGGAAGGACAATCACCACTGACATCACCAAAGCTGCCACTACCACTCCACACCTTCCCCCCCCTCCGCCCCCGCCACGGAGAGAACCTTGGTCTGTACCTCTTAGAAAGGTCACAAGGTTTGAACAGCTCATTTCCTTTGCTGACACCACAACAGGCTGCCTCTGGACATTCTTTCCACCATCCTGATCTCTCCATCCCATCACTCCCCTTGTTCCTTGGGTTCTCTTCACGCCAACATTGGCACAGCCAGAATGAATCTCTGCCAAGTGCTTGCTGTGGCTGCCTTCTGGGCCTGTGAGTTAACTTCTCCTTCTCTTCAGATCTCTGGAGAAATGGAAAAAATTCTCCAAAGGACCTTCTCATGTTCCCATGTTCTCTTCTTTTATTTCCAGTTGGACATGCAGCTGTACAACTGACACAGCCTCAGGTCTCCATCACCAAAGAACCGGGAACAAAAGCACATGTGACTTGTCAAGTGTCCGGCGTTACAAACTTTGCTACTTGGTACATAGCCTGGTACCAACAGAAACCAAACCAGTCTTTGCAATATCTGCTCTCCGTGCAATCAACTAGCATTCCCAACAAAATATCCTTAGGTGATGTAAGGAATAAATTTGTGGCAGAAAAGAATGAAGACAGAAGAACCTCATTTCTAGCAATTAACTCCATAACACATGAAGATGAGGCCACCTACTACTGTGCATGTTGGGACAACCACAGTAATCAACACCCAATGACAACACCTACAACAATCCTGCCCTCCTCGCTCCCTCCCACATCCTCTTCCCTGGGGGCCACCTTCTCATTTCTCACTCCCATCCACAGCCTACCTGCAGCACTTCCTGCATTTCTTCTCAAGGCCATGTGGCCCATGTCTATACCATGTCACATTCCTGCTCCAACTCACACAGGTTCCAAGCTCCCTCCATCAGCATCTTAATCACTCACATCTCTACAGGGCTGTAAGGTTTCCATTGGTTTTATGGGTCAGACTAGACAGCTTCTGAGGTCTGTTCCAGTTTTCAAATTCTGTCTTTCACCTTTTTGGCAGAGCCTTACACTATATCATGTTGCCTCACCCTCTTCACCACCCTATGGAATAGGTTCTCTTTCCATTCCCAGAGGGTGAGATGCTGTGAGATGACTTAAGTGGCTTACCCAGAATCACCAGAGGCAGAATTTAAACCAAATCTGCCACACTCCATGTCTGGCCTCCTGTCCATGGCTCATGCACCAAAGTTGGCACTTGGATCCAATATTCCTCAGGGGAGAATAGGAAAAACATGACATTAATGTCATCTCTAAATTCCTTAGATCTCTGAGGAGAGGAGAGGAAAGGAGAAGAGAGGAGAGGAGAGGAGGGGAGAGGAGAGGAGAGGAGAGGAGAGGAGAGGAGAGGAGAGGAGGGGAGGGGGAAAGGGGAGGATAGGGGAGGGGAGGTCAGGACTGTGAGAAAGATGAAAGGAGCCCAAGACACGGTTCCCTTTAAGAAACTGCCAAAAGCAATGATTGCTTCAAAACAATAAGAAGAAAGCAAAACTAGTCCAATAACTTCCCTGAAGTTGTCTCTAACGGCTTTATTACCTGCAGGAATTCCACCAAAAACACCCTATCTGTCTTTACTTTTTTTTCTAAAAAATAATATATTACACAATGAAATAATAATACATATAATAAATGATAAATATGAGATATAAATCATGTGTTATGTATTATATATAGTAATAACAACATAGTAATTATAATATATAAGACAATAACTGAAATAAATAAAATCCTTCTTAGGACTGAATTTTTTAAAGCCCTTGTTCAACTCAGCTGCATAGTCAGATTCCAGCTTGGTGTCCGTCAAAGCATCAGGATCACCAGAGCAGGCCAAGAGTGGAAGGGGCAGGCTCAGGGGATGGGCCACCTACAAGGCAGAGGTCTTCGAGAAAAGGCTGGCCAACAACCCACTGAGCCCAGCCCAGTGGGGATCTGTAATCAGGAACGGGACATGATAGATGACTCCCCAATGCCTGGCCTGCTGGGAGATTCTGTGGTTCATTACAATACTGTGTGGCTATCTGGAGGACTGCCTCTACACATTTCTGGGCTCTTCAGGACCCAGTGCTTTCCTATAACCAATAATAGCTCTAGACTCTCTTAGAGCTATGTGATCACTTCAAGGCTGAAAGTCCATCAAAGGCACATAAGGGCGATTCATTTTATAAGCTCCATTGTTCCTACCTGAGGCCAAAGGAGAGGATGAGAGTGTGGGCCCTGGTGATACCCTGTAAAGGAGACAGGTCTGGTCATGTGAGTCAACCCTCCTGCAACCCCAAAACAGCCAGCCCACTGCCATGAATTCTGTCAATGGTAGGGATCTATGGTTATTTTCACATGGCCTCCCGTAAATTATACATGATAAAGACTGTCCAGAGAGAGGTTGACATCATTAATTTCAGGCTGGAGGAGATGTCAGAGGTCACCTATTTAAACTATATGATTGACCATTGAGGAACTGGGACCCATGGAGGGCAAATAACTGGTGCAAGGTCACACAGGAGTGGGGGGAGGGTGTGGGTGTGTGCACTCTCACATATATATGTGCAACAGAGGTGTGCAAAGTTGAGCTGCAGCAGGAACTATGACCTTCCCAGGTTCTATCTGCATGAAACCTTACAAAGAGATGGGAAAATTAACTCTCCAAATGCCCATTTTTGTGGTGGGATTTAAAGAGCAGGAGAGCAGATCAGTGCCAGAGCTCATTTCTTTCTCTTTGCCAAAGGGAAGGAAAGGTTCAGGGGTCCTATAGAAACTGTCTGAGTGAAAGACAACACAAAGTGAAAGGTCATCATCCCATCACCAATGGAAGACTGGCTAGTACTTGAGAGAATCCTGGAGACAGGAGATAGGGCACTGGACTGGAGGTCAGAGAGACCTAGGTTGAAAGTCAAGTCTTGTCTCTTGTGCTTCTACTGCCTGGCACTTAGTAGGTGTTGAAGTGGCTTTCCTAGCATCAAATGAGCAGTGACTTTTAACTCTGATATTCCTGACTCCATGTGTGGTCGGTCACCCGGCCAAGGTTCATGCACCAAAGATGGCCATTGGGTCCAATATTCCTTTTGAGAAAATAAGAGACACAGAAAGAAAGGAAACATTAACATCCTCTCTTATTTCCTTAGTTCTCTGAACCAACACAAATGCTTTTTGGGGTGACATTTGGACTAAGTGACCAGGGCCATGCCTTCCAACACTGAGATGCAATTTCTCATTATTTCTGGTGGTGATTCATTATCTTTTTCAGTCAACAAGTGCTGATTCACGTGGAGTGTGCCCAGTGCTGTGGGAAAGACGAAAGGAGTCCAAAATATGGTTCCCTTCAAAAGAAATGCTAATAGCCCTGCAGAAATGCTGTGAGCAGCCATGAAAGAGAGCATGTGTCTGTGGATCAGTGCTTCTTAAGCTGTAGGTTGTGATCCCATATGAGGTCACATAACTGAATGTGGGGGTCAACAGAAATTTGGCAACAGTAAAAGATTCCTGAAAATGCAAGGATTAATTAATTCAAAATCAAATATGTAATGAATCTGAGGTGTTTCTGGCAGCAATTGCCCATGTTGCATCACAGAACTTCACTGCAGCCTGGGTTCTGAACACACAGCAATTTCCCAAGTTATCGAGTGAAATAGGTTTAAATCTTGAGTTTCCTCAAGAATCATTAAAAGAATTTTCCCTTGCGATTAGGACAGAATTTCCAACAATTTCTTAAATGGCCCTAAGTATACTTCTGCCATTTTGTATTACATATTTATGTGAAGTGTCATTCTCAGCACTGATGATTATAAAATCAAAATACTGATCAACTCTGAAAAATGTGAAGATGCTTTATGTACTGCAGTATCAAACATTCCATCAAGGTTTAATTCTTTATGTAAAAATAAACAAACACATCCATCTCATGAGTATGTAAATTTGCTTTCATCTTTAATAAATGATGAAATCAAATGTATACCAAAGAATTATTTTAAAATAAATTTCTTTATGAATTGCTATTAGTAAATGGTTGAGTGGTATATTGTATACACCTGTATACCCGGGTCTCATGAAAATTTCTCAGGCAATAAAGAGTTGTGAGTGGAAAAAGTTTAAGAAGTCCTGTTATAGAAGACCAGGACCTGAAGTAGGGGCAGGGAGGGAGGAAGATCCATGCTCCTGGGGGCTGGGATGGGCCACTAAGAGTGCTTCATGGAGGGGAAATCCAAGCAAAATGAACGATTTCAGGAGCCAAAGTTAAAATGATCAAAGGATGGGAATTCTATAAATCCTCCCCTTTTTTGTACAACAGATGTAATTGAAACATTAAAGAATTAAGGAACTTCCTTGCAAAAATATTCTGTTAGTATTTTCTGTGCAAAATCAGGCCCCCCAAATTTTCATATGTTCTTTTCAAAAGCATTTCTCTAAATTAAAAACTCACACGGTTTCCATCTATCAATAACCATTCATTAGGCATCTTCTGTGCAAAGTCTCTCATCCTCTCATTGTCCCAGGGAATGACCTACGACTGTAAGTTTCAGAATATGTTCATTTACATTGGTTGAGGGTCTTCCTCACTGGGAGATCCCTATAAAAATGACCTCACAGGTCCAGTAGAAAAAAGTGCCTTCCAGGCATTGGTCTGAGAGATGCAAGAAATAAAATAAAAACTTCTCTCCTTTCAATGACCATATGTTTTATAGGTGAAGCAACATGAACACATATATAAGAAAGTCAAAACTATGTCTAAAATATGAGAGGCAGATGAGACTTGTGGTTTCAATTCTATCAGGAATTCCCAGGTTAGGAAACTCCTTCTATCAAGAGATGCCAGAGCCGTCTCTCAACTTATAGCGTCAGAGCCATCCTTGAATTCCTGGGAACTTCAATCAATTTCCCTGAGTCACATTGTCAAACCTTTGACTTAAACTTGGGATCTCTTGATTTCGAGGATACCTCTCTATCTCTCACACAACCTTCCTTTCCTAAAAAGGAAAAACAATCTAATTTAGGTGGTGGAGGGGAGAGAAAGGCTCTGGCAGTAGGAGGGAATTCGTGGAAGTCTGTAGATAGGATAATACAGACAATACCTAGATTACTGAAGAAGGTTAGGAATTCCTAGGGGATCAGGGTGAGCGGGGGGGGGCAGTGTTTTCCTGTCATGGCAGACACCTCTGTGATCAAATGGAAAACCTTTTCTTTGGTGTTGAAAGCCCTTCCTAAGCTGGACCCTTCCTACCATACCAGCCATCTTCTATCTTCTACTGTGCTTCACACAGAAACACAAAAACACACCTACACACGTACCCACATACACACAAGTGCACATGCACACACACATATGCACACAAACACACACATACAGACACACACATGTATGCACACGCACACACACACACACACATACACACACTTAGATCGAGGCACTTTCAATAGCTGTACCCCCACCCTGGGACTCTCTCCTTCAACTTAATAATGAGAAGCTTTTTCCTCTGTTAAATATCTCCAACTCATCCTGTCCAAATGCTGTTTGTACTTTGTTTGCCTGTGGTCTCCCCCATTGCATCGTGAGCTCCTTGAGAGCAGGAACAGTTGTTTTTGGGGAGGGGGAGCAGGAGGGCACTTCTCTGGATCCCCAGCACTGAGCAGAACACCTGAAACACAATGGTGCTTAATAAAGGTTTGGGGCAGCTAGTGTTGCAGTCGATAGAGTGTCAGGCTTGGAGTAAGGAAGACTCATCTGACCTTAGATCCTGACTAGTTCTGTGACCCTGGGCAAGTCACTTAACCTTGTTTTCCTCATCTGTAAAATCAACTGGAGAAGGAAATGGCAAACCACTCCATACCTGTGCCAAGAGAACCCCAAATGGATTCATGAAGGGTCAGGTATGGCTGAAAACAGCAGAGCAGAAAGTGTTCATAGACTGTTTTGACTTGTTCCTTTACTTCCTCTGACTCGTGAAGTCAAAGCTTCTGAAGCATCACCTCAGTTCCTTCCATCCATCTCGATGGTACTGATTTTGTACCTCTTAGCCTGTCCCCCCGGAT
The DNA here is from genome assembly GCF_028372415.1 of Notamacropus eugenii. NCBI lineage: Eukaryota > Metazoa > Chordata > Mammalia > Diprotodontia > Macropodidae > Notamacropus > Notamacropus eugenii. The sequence continues at coordinate 479,707,220 of NC_092874.1, read as the reverse complement.
CTCTGTTTTGTCCCATTAAAAATATAAGCGTCAGATGGGAGCAGATGTGTGTGGTGGGCCTCATTTGCTGCTCAAAGTCCAAATGCCTGTTCCTGCTCCCTGCCTTTGTCTTGCTATTTTCAAGACAGCCATAGTCAGTGTCTAGTAATACGGCTCCCCTTCTAAAGCCTCCCTTCTAAAACATTCTGGGAGCTGGCTGCCTTTAGACAATCTTGCAGTGCTTCTTGGGGGACAGATGGTGTCCAGGAAGGCACAACCTTAGGCAGCCTCCTAAAGTGCAGATCTCCCAAGATGTAATAACAAAGGTGATACTACTGATGATGGTGATGATGATGATGATGACGATGACATCTTGTTTTTATATACTACCTGCCATGTGCCAGGCACCGTGCTAGTCACTTTACATAGATCTCACTTGTTCCTCATGATGATGCTGAGATGTATCCTACTATTGTCCTCATTTTGCAGTTGAATAAACTGAGACAAACAGGGTTAAGTGACTTGCCCAAGGTCATCCAACTACAATATGTCTGAGGCCACATTCAAGCACAAGTCTTTCTGATTCCAGGTCCAGTCTGGAATCTCCCCGGTGCCATCTGGCTTCCTTGTCCACTAAAAGGTCCCTGTCTCTTGGCACAGATATAAATCTCTTCTCCCACTGGAATGTGCTTTAGTGGTACCAACAAAGATGCACTTCTTAGAGGAACAACTCCACCTTGAGGTGCCATCCAGGCTCTCGACTCAATTTTTTAGTCTATTTTCCCATGGCTTTCATTGTTGTTCAGAGCCTGGAACAATCTGTTCCCCAGGGACTTGGTGGTAGCCCATCAGCTGCTTCCCTCTGTCCCTCTTCTCCCACTCTCCATCCATGTGACATCTCACATTGCTATTCTGACCCACAACATAGAGCAACTCACTAATATGGCCTCAGGAGGTTTATTTCCTAGACTGTCAGGGCAGCCCTTCCTACTACTTCTCTCCACATTATTTAAGTTCCCATTAAATATTTAGGCTTTTGAGGGTTTGACTTTTGTCTTGTACTCCTTGTTGATCCATCTTTGCTCTGTTTAGCCCCATATCCAAGAAGAAGGTGGTGGATGGTGTTAAATTCTGAAGAGAGGCCAATGAGTTTGAGGACTGAGAGGAAAAGCCTGAATTTCACAGTGGAAATATCATTGGTAACATTCAGGAGATAGGTGACAGTAAAGTAGGGGTGGGGTGCGCAATTTGGGGTGAGGGAGCATGTGAGCACTTGCCATGTGCAATGAGAAGCCAAGAAGCCCACATGCATCAGAATTTTGTTCCAAATGTGCTATATTACAAGGCAGACATTATACCAATGTTCACAGTTTCCTGTGAAAACTTAGGGACCCATTACAGGAACCTCACTTTCTTTATAAGAACCCTCTCTTCTAAGGAAGGGCACCTGTGAACAAGGATGCTGCTTGTAAATACCTAAATGACTGAATTCAATGAACTATCACCAATGAATCAACCTAGATCTGCTTCCTCTGTTGGTGGCTGTTCGTCTATGGCCAAAATCACTTTTTCTCTGATTAGCTTCTTTATGGTTAGAGTCATTTCCTTCCACTTCAACACAGGTATCACTTCCCTTCTGAAGAATGTCTTCTGCCCCTCTCCCAATCCATTATGGGGACCATCAGAGTGTTACTGGTTCACTTTCTGATTCTGGCTTTTCTTGAGACTTGTGAGTTCTTTCTTCTTATCATTTATTTGGCTTTGATTTGTTGAGGGTAAAAAATGGGTAAAGGAGAAAAAACATGACTTTTTCTTCTCAGAGACAACCTGAACTGTGGGATAAAAGACTGAATCTGAGGTTTCTTTTTAAGGCAACACCACATCTCTTCCTCTGAGACATGCAGCATTGTGTAGTGACCTCAGAGTCTGAGTCCCTGGGCTGAAATCCTGTCTGAGTTCAGTTACTCAATGGGATGACCCTGGCAAAGGTACTACCAGAGCCATAACCTCAACCATAAGAGCACTGACTGTATAAAAGTCTCCCTGAAAGACATTTCCAAGCCTCCATCTGAATGGGCAAATGCATTTGATTACCCTTGTTTCAGTTATTCTAAAGAGAGAGACGAAAACTTCCATGCGCTTTGTGCTTGCTCTGTCTTTGCTAGAAGTTCGATGACTCTGTTTCATTCTCTAAGTAGAAACAAGAAGTCCAAGTAGCCTAACAAATTCCTTTATTCATTCAAACAGTGACTGTCCTATGACATGGAAATGCTTGTTTTAATCAATAAACTAAAAAAAATTTAAAAAACAATAAAAACTCCTTTAACCCATTAAAAAAAGTCAAAGGACTCCATAAATAAAGAATACAGTTATCATCAGATGAGTGCTTATTTTATCTATAATTGATGAAAGTACTTAATAACTGCTTTAAAGAATTTTTGGACCATTCATCACTAGATTTTTTACAAGATCCCTTCAAAGACCCTTTTCATAAACTTATCTTATGTCCTAAACTTGAACTATCCACTTCTCAAAGTCCAGATCCAGCCCAAACTGACCAGCCCTATATTTTGAGTTCTTAGGTATTTTGCATTTCAGGATAGATTCTTTTCTCTTTTAGGTGCAAGTATGGAACCCATAATGACCCAACACATACCATTCAACACTAAGAGAAGTGGTAACACCGCCTTTCTTGAATGCCAAGTAAATGTGACTCCTTTTGGGTATTCTTACATTCACTGGTATCACCAGAAGCCTGGTGGGAGTCTGGAATGGATTCTCTGTCTTTCATCCAATGAGCATGTCATTCATGAGGATGGGGTCAGTGAGGAGAGGTATGAGGTCAAGAAACGGGAGAGTGACTTCTCAGCAAGCCTCAGGATCCACCAAGTCACAGAGGCAGATGGGGGGCTATACTACTTTGCCTGCTGGGATGGCACTCTGAGCCAAAACCACAAAGGCTGTGAACAAAAACTCTTACTCTGTGCATCCATGCACCTGGGAAATCCTCACTGTTATTCTCAGGTCCCAGAGTTAGGTACCAGACATGGTGGTAATCTTGCCTGTGCTCTGCTCAAAGCTAGGAGAGGGAAGTCTCAGAACTGGCTCTGGGTGTCTGGACCCAACTGTGAGATTTCCTTTCATTTCCTTCCCCTTCTCCCACAGTTGCCCAGGTTCTTGGAAAGCATCTCTGCTCCACCTCAGCCTCACCAACCAGAGAAAGCATCTGTCAGTGCATGAGAGGGTCACATCACTCAACCAAGTTCCAAAAAAAGGCATTTGGAGGGCCTTAGATGGTGCCTTAGAGGTGAACACTGTCTGTTTCAAAATTAATATGATCATAGAGATAGAGGTGGATAAGAACTCAAGAGGTGTTTGGTCCAAGACCCTTAGTTCTCAGAGGAGGAAACTGAGGCCCAGAAAGGTTACACTTGAAGGATGCTACCTTTACCTGAAAGGCACTTTAGCAGCAATCTACTCCAGTCCTTTCATTTTGCAGATGAGGAGACTTCATGAGGGACATCAAGTAACTTGTCCAATGTCATTCAGGTAGCAGATGTCCGAGGCAGGATTGGAACCTGCCTCCATGGTCCCCCATGCATTATTCTCCTTGAAAGATGAAGGGGCAGCCAAAATCTGCTAAACTACAGAATCCTAATTCAGGAGGATTTCCAAAGTGTTTGTGTACATGGCACTGGAGGGTGTAGCAGCCCAGCTCTAACATCTCTTTCAATTCTGAGGTAGTCAAGTGCTCTAATTTTCCCCCAGATAACGGGCAAAGGTATATTCCCCAACTTTAGTCTCAAAACTGTGGAAAGAGGGAAAGATGGGATCCATGGATTTTGAGATTTTTTTTTATTTTATTTTCCTCATTTTCAGTCAACAAGTGTTGACATGTTGATTCACATGGAGTGTGCCCAGTGCTGTGGGAAAGAAGAAAGGAGTGCAAAATATGATTCCCTTCAAAAGAAATCTAAATAGCCTTGCAGAATGCTATGAGCAGCCATGAAAGAGAACATGTGTCGATGGATCAATGTGGGGTGGAGTTATCTTGTCATGGCAGACACCTCTGGGATCAAACAGAAAAGTCTTTCTTTGGTGTTGAAAGCCCTTCCTAAGATAGACCCTTCCTACCATGCCAGCCATCTTCTATCTTCTACCATGCTTCACACAGAAACACAAAAACACTCCTACACACATACTCACATACATACACATGCACAAAAACATACACGCTTGCACACAAACACACACATATAAACACACACACACACACACACACACACACACACACACACTTAGATCGAGGCAGTTTCACTGACTGTGCCCCCTACCTGGGACTCTCTCCTTCAACTCTGCCTTCTGCATTCCCTTGGTTCCTCCAAGTGTCAGCTAAAATTTCATTTTCCCCTGGAAGTTTTTCATGATTCAACTTAATAGTGAGAAGGTTTTTCCTCTATTAAATATCTCCAACTCATCCTGTCCAAATGCTGTTTGTACTTTGTTTGCCTGTGGTCTCCCCCATTGCATTGTGAGCTCCTTGAGAGCAGGGACAGTTGTTTTTTGGGGAGGGGGAGCAGGAGGGCACTTCTCTGGATCCCCAGCACTGAGCAGAACACCTGAAACACAGTGGTGCTTAATAAAGGTTTGGGTCAGCTTGTGGATAGGATAGGATAGAGTGCAGAGGACAGAGTGCTAGGCCAGGAGTCAGCAAGACTCATCTTCCTGAGTTCAGACCTGACCTCAGACACTTACTAGTGACCCTGGGCAAGTCACTTAACCTTGTTTTCCTCATCTGTAAAATGAACGGCAAATCACTCCATACCTTTGTCAAGAAAGCCCCAAATGGAGTCAGGAAGGGTCAGGTGTGGCTGAAAACAACTGAGCAGTAAATGTTCATTGACTGTTTTGACTTGTTCCTTTGCTTCCTCTGACTCATGAAGTCAAAGCTTCTGAAGTATCACATCTCAGTTCCTTCCATCCATCTCAATGGTACTGATTTTATAGCTCTTATACTATCCCCCCGGCTTTCTGCTTTGTCCCATTAAAAATATGAGGGTCAGATGGGAGCAGATGTGTGTGGTGGGCCTCATTGGCTGCTCAAAGTCCAGATGCCTGTTCCTGCTCCCTGCCTTTGTCTTGCTATTTTCAAGACAGCCATAGTCAGTGTCTAGTAATACGGCTCCCCTTCTAAAGCCTCCCTTCTAAAACATTCCGGGAGCTGGCTGCCTTTAGACAATCATGCAGCGCTTCTTGGGGGACAGATGGTGTCCAGGAAGGCACAACCTTAGGCAGCCTCCTAACGTGCAGATCTCCCAAGATGTAATTACAATGGTGATATTACTGATGATGGTGATGATGATGATGATGATGATGATGATGATGATGATGGTGATGATGATGATGATGATGATGATGACATACCTACTATGTGCCAGGCACTGTGCTAAGCACTTTATATAGACATCACTTGTTCCTCATGATGATGCTGAGATGTATACTACTATTGTCCTCATTTTACAGTTGAATAAACTGAGGCAAACAAGGTTAAGTGACTTGCCCAAGGTCACCCCACTAGGACATGTCTGAGGCCATATTAAACCACAAGTCTTTCTGGTTCCAGGTCTAGCCTGGAATCTCCCCGGTGCCACTGAGCTTCCTTGCCTACTAAACTGTCCCTGTCTCTTAGCACAGATATAAATCTTTTCTCCCACTGGAATGTGCTTTAGTGGTACCAACAAAGATACACTTCTTAGAGGAACAACTCCACCTTGAGGTGCCATCCAGGCTCTCGACTCATTTTTTAGCCTTTTTTCCCATGGCTTTCATTGTTGTTCAGAGCCTGGAACAATCTGTTCCCCAGGGACTTGGTGGTGGCCCACCAGCTGTTTTCTTCTGTCACTCTTCTCACCCTCCCCATCCATGTGATCTTTCACACTGTTATTCTCACCCACAAAATAAAACAATTCACTAATATGGTGTCAGGAGGTTTATTTCTCTGATTGTCAGGGCTGCCCTTCCTACTGCTTCTCTCTACATTATTTAAATTCCCATTAAATTTTTAGGCTTTTGAGGATTTGGTTTTTGTCTTATACTCCTTGTTGATCCATCTTTGCTCTATTTAGCCCCATATCTAAGAAGAAGGTGGTAGATGGAGCTAAATTCTGAAGAGAGGCCAATGAGGGCGAGGAATGAGAGGAAAACCCTGAATTTCACAACAGAGATACCACTGGTAGCATTTAAGATACAGGTTCCAGTAAAGTAGGGGTGGGGTGCGCAGTTTGGGGTGAGGGAGCTTGTGAGCACTTCCCATTTGCAGTGAGAAGCCAAGCAGCCCACATGCATCAGAACAGCATTCCAGATGTGCTATGTTACAAGGCTGATGTTATACCCATGTTCACAATTTCCTGTGAAAACCTAGGGACCTATTACAGGAACCTGACTTTATTTATAAGAACCTCCTTTTCTAAGGAAGGGCACCTGTGAGTTAGATCTGTTCCCCTGTGGGTGACTATGAATCTGTGGCCAAAAGGACTTTTTCTCTGGTTAGCTTCCTTCTAGTTACAGTCATTTCCTTCCCTTCCAACACAGGCATGACTTCCCTTCTGAAGAATGACTTCTGCCTTTCTCTCAATACATTATGGGGACTACCAGAATGTTACTTGTTCACTTTCTGATCCTGGCTTTTCTTGGAACTTGTGAGTTCTTTCTTCTTATCATTTATTTGATATCTATTTGTGGAGGGGTCAATAAATGGGTGAGGGCAAAAAACCTGATGCTTTCTTCCCAGAGACAATCTGAACTGTGGAATAAAAGATGGAATCTGAATGTCTTTTCCTCTGAGAGATGCAGCATTATGTAGTGACCTCAGAGTCAGAGTCCCTGGGCTGAAATCCTATCTGAGGTCACTTACCCAACAGGATGACCCTGGCAAAGGTACTACCAGGGCCATAACCTCTACCATAAGAGCATTGGCTGTACTAAAGGCTCCCTGAAAGACATTTCCAAGCCTCCACCTGAATGGGTAAATGCATTAGATTAGCCTTGTTTAAGTTACTCTAACGAGAGAGACAGAAACTTCCATACCCTTTGTGCTCTCTCTGTTCTTGCTGGAAGGTCGATGTCTCTGTTTCATTCTCTAAGTAGATATTAGAAGTCCAACTAGCCCAACAAATTCCTTTATTCATTCCAACAGTGACTGTACTATGTCATGGAAATGCTTGTTTTATTCCATAAATTTAAAAAAATTTAAAAAACAATAAAAACTCCTTTAGCCCATTAAAAAAAGTCAAGGACTCCATAAATAAAGAATACAGTTATCAACAGATCAGTGCTTATTTTATCTATAATTGATGAAAGTACTTAACAACTGCTTTAAAAGAATTTTTGGACCATTCATCAGTAGCTTTTTTACAATATCCTTTTAAAGACCCCTTTCATTAACTTCTCTTATGTCCTGAATTTATATCCACTTCTCAAAATCCAACTCCAGCCCAAACTGACCAGCCCTATATTTTGAGTTGTTGGGTATCTGACAGTTCAGGATAAATTCTTTTCTCTTGTAGGTGCAAGTATGGAACCCATAGTGACCCAACACATACTGTCCAACACTAAGAGAAGTGGTAACACTGCCTTTCTTGAATGCCAAGTAAATGTGATTCCTTTTGGGTATGCTTACATTCACTGGTACTGCCAGAAGCCCAGTGGGCTTCTGGAATGGATTCTCTATCTTTCATCCAAAGAGAATGTCATTCATGAGGATGCGGTCAGTGAGGAGAGGTATGAGGCCAAGAAATGGGAGAGCGACTTCTCAGCAAGCCTCAGGATCCACCAAGTCACAGAGGCAGATGGGGGGCTATACTGCTGTGCCTGCTGGAATAGCACTCTGAGTCAAAACCACAGAGGCTGTGAACAAAAACTCTAACTCTGTGCATCCATGCACCTGGGAAATCCTCACTGTCAGCCCCAGGTCCCACAGCTAGATAGCGGGCATGGTGGTAATCTTACCTGTGCTCTGCTCAGAGTTAGGAGGGGGCAATCTCAGAACTGGCTCTGGGTGTCTTGACCCAACTGTGAGATTTCCTTTCATTTCCTTCCCCTTCTCCCACAGCTGCCCAGGTTCTTGGGAAGTGTCTCTGCTGCACCTCAGCCTCATCAACCAGAGGAAGCATATATCAGTGAATGAGAGGGTCACATCAGTCAACCAAGTCCCCAAAAAAGGCATCTGGAGGACCTTGGATGGTGCCTTAGAGGTGAACACTGTCTGCTTTAAAAATTAATGTGATCATAGACATAGAGGTGGAAAGGACCTCTGGAGGAGTCTGGCCCAAGATCTTTAATTTATAGAGAAGCAAACTGAGGCCCAGAAAAGTTATACTTGTAGGATCCTAGCTTTACCTGAAAGGCACATTGGAAGCAATCTTGACCAGACCCCTCATTTTGCAGATGAGGAGACTTCATCATGGACACCAAGTGACTTGTCAAATGTCACATGGGTTGCAGGTATCAGAGGCAGGATTGGAACCTGCTTCCATGCTCCCCCATGCATTGTTCTCCTTGAAAGATGAAGGGCCAGCCTGGATATGCTAAACTGCACAATACTAATTCAGGAGGATTTTCAAAGTCTGTTTGTGCGCATGGCACTGGAGGCTGAAGCAGGCCATCCCTGACATCTCTTTCAATTCTGAGGTAGTCAAGTGCTCTAATCTTCCCCCAGATAACAGGCAAAGGTATGTTCCCCAACTTTAGTCTCAAATCTGTGCAAAGATGGAAGGATGTGTTCCCTCAATTGTGAGATTTTTTTATTTTACTCATCTTATTCTGAACTTAAGAAATAAAACCACCATTCCCATAACATAGTAGAATAGGAAAAAGCACAGAGGATTGTATATGAAACAGCACATGTATTGTGAACAACTTGCTATCACTTTTAATACATAATAAAATTATCTAAATTTATTTTTATCTTGTTTTTCTTCCTTTCTTCTCCTCACCCCAAACCCTAGAGGTGGTCATCATTAGATACAAATATTTGTGTTTGTGTATGTAAAATACATTCTATACATTCCGCTATTTCTCAGTTTTTTCTCTGGATACTAATAGCGTCTTCCTTCATGTATCCTTTGTAGTTAACGTGGGTATTATTAGTGGTCGAAATGACTCAAAGTTATTCTTGAAACAATGTTACTATTATTGTATACAATGTTCTCTTCCTTCTACTCATTTAGCTCTTCATTATTTTCTGCAAGTCTATCCATGTTTTTTCTAACATCATTGAGCTCCTCATTTCTTATAGCACAACAGTTTTCCATCATGATCACATACCACGACTTATTCAGCCAGTCCTCACCTGGTGGGCATCCCCATAAATTCCAGTTCTTTGCCACAAAGAGAACTGTTATAAATCTTTTAAAACATAGAGGTTCTTTTCCTTTTTACTTAATCTTCTTTGGAAGAAGTCTTACTAGTGTTATTACTGAGTCAAAGGGTATAGGCATTTTAATAACTCTTTGGGCATAATTCTCGATTGCTCTCCAAAATGGTTGGATCAGTTCACAATTCCACCAACAGTGAATTAGTGTCCAATTTTTTTCTATATCATCTTCAACATTTGTTGCTTTCCCTTTCAATCATTTTAGCCAATCTGATAGGTATACAATGGTATTTCCACATTGTTCCAACTTGCATTTCCCTAGTTAATAGTGATTTAGAGTATTTTCTCATATGACTATACATCATTTTTATTTCTTTATTTAAAAACAATCTGTTCCTATCCTTTGACCATTTACCAATTGGGGAATGTTTTTTTTTTTATAGATTAGTTCCAATTCTTTATATATTTGACATATGAAACCTTTATCTGAGAAACTGTCTATAGTTTCCTGTTTTCCTTCTGGATCTTAGTTACATTTTTTTCACTTGAACAAAAATTTTAATTTAATGTAATTGAAGTTATCCATTTTATACCTCACACTGCTCTCTCCATCTTGTTTATTTATAAATTGTGCCCTTATCCGTAAATCTTATAGGTAATATGTTTCATGTTCTAAAAATTTTCTCATAATATCTCTCTGTATGTATAGGTTGTGCCCTCATCAAAGGAAGATAAATTTGGATGGCCAGAGGATGCCCAGTTAACTTGGTGTTTACTGGCTAGATTTCTTCCTTTTTTCTTTCTTTCTATCTTTCTGTCTTCTTTCCTTCCTTCCTTCCTTCCTTCCTTCCTTCCTTCCTTCCTTCCTTCCTTCCTTCCTTCCTTCCTTCCTTTTTTTTTCTATCTTTCTTTCTTGTCTTCCAGCACGCTCTGAAGCCGATAGATTGGACAACAATAGGTGTCTGCCCAAGCTCAACTTAATGGTTGTTTTTTGGACCCTCCTGGCTTAAGAGCGATCATCAGTACTAACTGTTGTTCTTTCCCTCCCAGCTTGATTTAGTTATATTTTTTTCTTTTTCTCACTAAAGGGGCCATTCCCTGACTACTTCTTAAAGAGGCCTTATCACTGAATGTGTATTACCTCACTTTAGGTGTGCACCTGAAAAGGCCTTAGCTGGAAGAGGCCAAGGTCTCCCACTGCATCCTGGGCCATCTCCACTCATCCTGATGAATACCTGGTCACTAGATTCAGATGGCTCTGGAGGAGAAGTGAGGCCAGTGACCTGCACAGCCCTCCCTCACTCAAAACAAAGTCAAGTGCAACTCATGTCATCATTTCCTCTGATGTCATGGTCCTCTTCAAAAACACAGGATGGACACAACACAACAGGTTGCGTATCTATTTTGACTTTATCTTGATAATTGCTGGAAGATTGGCCTATGCTCAATTTCTACCAGATTGCTTTCCAGTTTTCCCAATAATTTTTACCAAACTATGAATTCTTATCTCCAAAACCTGTCTTTACACTCATCAAATACAAGATTATTATACTTATTTATTGCTGTAAATTGCATGTTTCCTCTGTTCCACTTATCTGCCTTTCTTTTTCTTAGTCAATATCAGATAGTTTGGTAACTATTGCCATATAACACAATTTAAGGTCTGATACACTAAACATCCTTCCTTCACATTTTTTCATTAGTGCTTTTGATATTCTTGACTTTTTGTTCTTCCAAATGAATTTTGTTATTGTTTTATTCTAATTCAGTTTAAAAAATGGGATCTGTCTCTTGAGCCTTTTCTCTCCTACAGCTTTCTCTCCGAACTCTGGGGTATTCTTACAGGTGAATATGTGATCCTCTCACTTTACTGAGGCAGATCACTGCCCCTTCTTGCCTTTTCAGGTCACACAGCACTTATCTGGGTCCTGCCATATCTACCCCGTAGGACATTCAGCCAAGAGGTAGGAGACTCTCCTATTCCATGGCTGCTGGTGCAGCCCTTGAAGTGCCTATCTACTGTCCTTCCCCTCCCCGCTTCCTGATCATCCTACTTCCTTTCCTGGCCATACATACACTTGAGTCCTCACTCTAAGTGAGTACCTGAAAAGACCTTGGCCTAAAGGACCAAGGTCTCCCAGTGCATCCTGAGTCATCTCCTGTCATCTTGAGGAATATCAGGTCACTGGATTCAGATGTCTCTGGAGGAGAAGTGAGGCTGGTGACCTGCACAGTCCTCCCTCACTCAAAACAAAGTCAAGTGCAAGTCATGTTATCATTTCTCTGATGGCATGGTCTTCTTCGGTAACGAAGGACAAACACAATATACTTGAGTAGGTCTTTTAAGCACCTTCTTGCTATGTCAACCGTGGTAATGAGTCTGGATCATTTGGGACTGGAACTCATTTCCTCTCTCTGATCCTCAGTCTCCTTATCTGTAAAAATGGGAATAATAATATTTTCAGGGCAGTGATGAAGAAAGTATTTGTCTAACCATAATATCTGCCTAAATGTGAGGTTATTGTTATTTATGCCAACCATTCATCTCTCCAAGGCCTTTTGGGTCCCCTGACATCTTGTTTCTCCTGTGATTATTGAGTTAACAACAACAACACCATCACTAACAATAACTGGAATATGTGTGTCTGTATGTGTTTGAGTGTGAGTAAATATATAACTTTAAGGTTTAAAAACACTTTTACAAATATATTAATAAAATAGCATTTTCATAATACTTTAAGGTTTATGAAAGGTTTTGCACATGTTAACTCATTTGAACATCACAACAACTGTACTATTACTATCCCCATTTTAGAGATGAGGAAACTGAGGCTGGAAGTTTAAGTGGCTTACCCAGGGTCACAGAGCAGTTAATCTATGTGAGAAATTGAAACCAAGCTTAGATCTTTGTGACTCCAAGTCCAGGGCTATGACAATCACCGGCTGCGTGACTCTGGAAAAGTCACTTAATTTCTCTCAATTTGTGTCAGGTATAAATTACAATAAAACCTACCAAATTGGGTTATTGTGAGATCCAATGAGGTCATCCAGTAACCCACTTTTGTAAGCTCTGAAGTACTTAGTAAATGTTGGTTATTTATTGTCATTTCAAAAAAAATTTATTGAAAAGTTTGGCACCAGAGAAATAAAATTACAAAGTCTGTGTTGGCCAGGACCAGACAGGAGTGAGGAACTACTTGCACTGAGAAAGATCTAGGCAGGAAATTTACTAGTTCAAAGATAATAACACAAGAATTGAGTCCAAATTTTCCCTAAATACAGGTAGGAGAACAATGTCTGTATTCTTCTCTAGGGAGGAAGGTGGTCCCTAAACATGGCGTCCCTTCACAGGACCAAAAAAATAATCCAGCTCAATGATACCAGTGGAAGAAACATGTAAGAAAAATAGATGAATGAGCTCAGTCAGACCTTTGGAATATACACTTTTCAATTAACAACAACAACAAAAATTTGGAGACAACTCCGCCTTCAAGGAGCTTAGTCTAGTTGAGGAGCCAAGAGTGATAAGCATGTAATCATTTTAGACAATAAGATCATGGTCTATAATTCAAGAGTATATTAGGTAACAGAATATAAGCAGGCAGAAAACACTGACAGACGTGTGGACTGAAGTAATAGGATTTAAAGCAAATGAGTCATTTTCTTGATAAAAATGTACAAAATGTAAGGAAAGTAGCAAGTATAAGTCAATATCCCAGCGGCAGTGCATTGCTTCAAAGCAATAAGTAGAAAGTAAAACTAGTCCAGTGACTTCCCTGAAGTTGTCTCTAACGGCTTTATATCTTCTTATTCTAAACTATGTGGGTCCTTCTTTGGAATGAATTTTTTAAAGCCGTTGGATCATCGCTAATCATTCGCAGGGAGTTAGATTCCAGCTTGGTGTCTGTCAATGCATCAGGATCATCAGAGTAGGCCACGAGTGGAAGGGGCAGACACATGGGATAGGGGCCACCCATAAAAAAGAGTCTTCAAGAAAAGACTGATCCACTGAGCATGGCGCAGAGAGGATCTGTAATCAGGAAAGATGATTCATGAGGGTCTGGCCAGCCGGGAGATTCTGTGGTTCAGTACAAGACTGTATGGCTATCTGGAGGACTGCTGCTACACAAATCTGGGATCTTCAGGACCCAGCACTTTTCTAGAACCAAGAATTGCTCTAGACTCTCTCAGAGCGATGTGATTGCTTCAAGATTGGGAGTCCATCAAAGGCACACAAGGGGGATTCCTTTTCTAGGCTACATTATTATTATCTGAGGCCAAGGGAGAAGATGCAAGTGTTGTCCTTAGTAACACCCTGTAAAGGAGACAGTTGACTCAATCCTCCTATACCCCCCAAAACAGCCAGCCCACTGCCATGAATTCTGCCAATGGCAGGGATCTCTCATCATTTCACATATGATCTCTCCCACATTATACCTGACAATGACTGTCCATTTTAATCATTCCATATCATAATTTATTCATTCATTTAATAAGCATTTACTAAGCCTTATTAAACCAGACACTTCTAGTGGATATGGGGAACACAAAGAAATACCCCCACCTCAAGGCAGCCCCTAACCTTGAGGAGTTTACTTCTTGCTGAGGGATATTACCATTACACAAAGAAGTTGACATAATTAATTTAGGGCTGGAGGAGATGTCAGAGGTCACCTAATTCGACTTTATAGTTGACCATTGAGGAACTGGGACCCATGGAGGGCAAGTAACTGGCCCAAGGTCACACAGGAGTGAGTGTGTGTGTGCGTGTGTGTGTGTGTGTGTGTGTGTGTGAAGGCATGCATATGTATGCAACAGAGGTCAAACTGCAACAGGAACTGTGAACCTCCCAGACTCTATCTGGATGAAACCTTCCAAAATGACTAGAAAATGAACTCTCCAAATATCCATATTGCTGGGGAGAGCTGAAGAAGAAGAAAACAGATCAATGCCAGAGCTCATTTGTTTCTCATTGCCAAAGGGAAAGATAGTTTTGGAGGTCCTATAAAAACAGTCTGAGTGAAGGACCACAAAGTGAAAGGTCATCATCATCCTGTCTTCACTGGGGAACTGGCTTGTACTTGGGAGTAGCCTGGAGATAGGAGGGAGGGCACTGGTCTAGAAGTCAGAGAGACCTGGGTTTAAAGCCAAGCTTTATTTCCTGTGCTTCAAGTGCTGGGACATAGTAGGTATTTAATAAATACTTCTTGCTTTTAACTGTGGGACCCTGGGCAAGTGACTTCAGGTCTCTAAACCTCAGTTCCCTCATGTGGTCAACGTGCAATAGAATCCTTCCACTGCTGACTCATATGGTTCTTGAGAGGAAGGCAATGGTGACTGGTCCTGTGCTTCATTACGACAGATGAGGAATCTCCCTCTGTCAATGCCTGCTGACTCCTCTTCAACCTATAGGCTTGGAAAGCAGTCAAAAAGATTAAGAGATCTGGGGAACCGATCTGGAACTATGCCCAAAATCATAAATCATGAATTGTGCACACAGTTATAAACCTATGTATACCCTTTGAACCAGCAATACCACTAGTGGGTCTATTTCTCAAGATAATCAGGAGAAAAGGGAAAGAATTTCCATGTTCTAAAACACTGATAGCAGCTCTGTTTGTGGTGGCAAAGAACTGGAAAATGAGGGGGTGCCCATCAGTTGGGGCATGGCTGAACAAGTTGTGCTATATGATCATGATGGAATACTACTAGACTATAAGAAATGATGAGCTCGGGGATCTTAGGAAAACATGGAAAGACTTACAGGAAATAATGAAGTGTAACCAACAGAACATCATATATAGTAACAGAAATATCACTTTAAGACTGACTTTAGGCCAATAAATCATTTAGAATACTATAAAAACCCAAATTTACTACAGAGATATATAAAGGAATGTGCTATCTGCATCCAGAGAAAGAACTCATAAATAGAAGTAGGGAAGGCATGAATTTACATAAATATATTGATATACATATATATTTGTGTCTAATGGTAGCCTTTTGTAGGGTAGGGGGAAAGGGAAAGAAAAAGAAAATGAAATTATTACTTTAGTATACAATTAATAGCAAAAGCAAGTTGTACATAAACATTTGCAGTTTCATGTGCAATTTTCTTTTCTATTCTACTTTTTCTATTTTTCTTAAGTTCAAAAGAAAACAAAAATTTAATTATAATTTTAATAAATCCTACAAAAGGAAAAAAGAAGAAAACTGAACAGTGATGACAAACCTAGAGTTAACTATCACCAGGACATGAGCCCAGGTCTTCTTCACTTACTCTCTTTCCATTCGTCTTGTTATCTCTCAATGAGAATAAAGCTTTAAAGGAATATAAGATCTATTTATTTAGAGGACTCTGGAGTGTCTGAGGTGTCACCAGCAGATACTCCCAGGGTTTTGGGGGTAGGAGAAGTGGGCCAAGGCAATACCTCCTTAGCTTCATCTTTGGGCAAAGGAAACAGAAAGGACAATCACCACTGACATCACCAAGCCTGCCACCCCTGTGGGGACAGCCCTGGTCTGCACCTCTTAGAAAGGTCACAAGATTCCAGCAGCTCATTTCTTCTGCTGACACCACAACAGGCTATTCTTTCCACCGTCCTGATCTCTCCACCCACCACTCTCCTTGCTTACTTGAGTTCTCTTCTGGTCAAAGAAACTGGCACAGCCAGAATGAGCCTCTGCCAAGTCCCTGCTGTGGCTGCCTTCTGGGCCTGTGGGTCAGCTTCTCCCTCTTTTCAGATCAGGGGAGAAATGGAAGAAATTTTCAAAAGGACCTGCTCATATCTCTGTGTTCTCTTCTTTTATTTCTAGTTGGAACTGCAGCCGTAGAACTGACACAGCCTCAGGTCTCCATCACCAAAGAGCTGAAAACAACAGCACGTGTGACTTGTCAAATGTCTGGCGCTACAAACGTTGCTTCTGAGTACATACGCTGGTACCAACAGAAGCCAAACGAGTCTTTGCAACATCTACTCTTTGTCCAGTCAACTAACGTCCCCGAGAAAATATCCTTAGGTGATGTAAGGAACAAATTTGTGGCAGAAAAGAATGAAGACAGAAGAACCTCATTTGTAGCAATCAACTCCATAACACATGAAGATGAGGCCACCTACTACTGTGCATGGTGGGACTACCACAGTTGTCAATACCCAATGACAACATCTACAAGAATCCTGCCCTCCTCCCTCCCTCTCATATCCTCTTCCCTGAGGACCACCTCCTCATTTCTCACTCCCATTCTCAGCCTGCCTGCAGCACTTCCTAAATTTCTTCCCAAGGCCATGTGGCCCATGTCTATACCATACCACATTCCTGTTCCAACTTGTACAGGTTCCAAACTCCCTCCATCAGCATCATAATCATTCACATCCCTACAGGGCTATAAAGTTTCCATTGGTTTTATGGGTTGGATTAGAAAGCTTCTGCAGTCCCTTCCAATTCTCAAATTTTGTCATTCTGTTTTCTGGAAGAGAGTCTTACACTATATCATGTTGTTTCACTATCTTCTCCACCTTTTGGAATAGGTTCTCTTTCCATTCCCAGAGGGTGAGATGCTAGGAGATGACTCAAGTGGCTTACTTAGCATCACCTGACTGAGGCAGAATTTGAACCAGGTATCCCTGACTCCATGTCTAGCCCTCTGTCCAAGGCTCATGTACCAAAGCTGGCCCTTGGACCCAACATTCCTCAGGAGAAAATAAAAGAAACATGAAGATGGAAGACATTGACTTCATCTCTTATTTCCTTAGGTCTCTGAGACAGGAGATGACAGATGACAGGAGATGAGAGGACAAGCTGAGTTATAGAGAAAGTGAGGCTGGTGACATTGCACAGCCCTCCATCACTCAAATCAAAGTCAATTACCAGCCAGGTGATCATCTCCCTGATGTCATGGTCCTCTTCAAGAACGCAGGACAAACACAAAGTCTCTGAACAAATCAAATGCTTTTTGGGGGTAGAATTTGAACTGCATCACCAAGCAAGTGCCTTGCAATACCGAGATGGAATTTCTCCTCATTATTTATGATGGTGATGATTCATTTTCTTTGTCAGTCAACAAGTATTGATTCATATGGAGTGTGCTCAGTGCTGTGGGAAAGATGAAAGGAGCCCAATCCTTGGTTCCCTTTAAGAAACTGCCAATAACCTTGGGGAAATACATAACCAACAGTAAAAGAGAATATGTGACTATAGATGAGCAAGACCTGAATGGGGGGGCATGGAGCGAGGGAGATCTGTGCTCCTGGGGGATGCAGGTGGGGCACTGAGAGTGCCTCATGGAGGGAAATCCAAGCAAATTGAATGATTTCAGGAGCCAAAGTTAAAAAGATAAAGGGAGAAGAATTCTATAAATTCTCCCCTTTTTGTACAACAGATCCAATTGAAACAACAAGAATTAAGGAACTTAACTGAGAAAATGTTCTGTTAGTATTCTCTGAGGGGAATTATGCTCCCAATATCATCTTTTCTTTTCAAAAGTATTTCTCTAATATTAAAAACACATCATTTCCATCTATCAACAAGCATTTATTAGGGATCTTCTCTTCAAAGTCTCTTAACCTCTCAATGTCCCAGGAAACGCTCTAAGATCATAAGTTTCAGTATATGTTCATCTACATTGGTTGAGGGTCTTCCTCACTGGGAGATTCCTACAACGATCTCACAGGTCCAGGGTGAAAAAGTGCCTTCCAGGCATTGTGTGGGTCCTAGGGATAGAGAAGCAAAAATGAAAGCTCCTCTCCCCTCCCCTCAAGGACCACATGTTCTATGGGTGAAGCAACATGTCCATATATGTGAGAAAGTCAAAAATGTTTCCAAAACATGAGACAGGGACTGGACCTTTGGTTTCTGTCCTATCAGGAGCTCCTATATGAGGAAACTCTTATCAATAGAGGCCAGAGCCTCCTCTCAACCTAGAAACTTAGAGGCTTTCTTGGGTTCCTGGGAGCTTCAATTAATTGCCTAGGGTCAAGTATGTCAGAGACATGAACTCAGGCCCTCCTAATTTTGAGGACAGCTCTCTATCCCTTAGCCCTTCCTGCCTTTTATAAAAAGGAAATACAATCTAGTTTGGGGGTGTCAGAAGCCCTGGTAGTGGGAGGGAATTCATAAAAACCCTTCCATAGGACAATACAGTTGGCTTTTGAAGAAACTTAGGAATTCCTAGAGGAGGAGATGGGAGGAAGGTGTCCTGGAGCAGTTAGTATAAAGGCATGGAGGTGGGAGATGGATTTTCAGTAAGGAGGCCACTTTGCCTGAATTTTCAAACACATGAAGACAAATACATTCATGTGTGATATGTCTGCAAAAGCAGGCTTAGCTCAGGCCATGATGGGTTTTAAATGCCAAAAAAAAAAATTTTAATTTTATTTTAGAAAAGACAGGAAGTGACTGAAGCTATTTAAAGAGGGGGTTTAATGTGGTCCCAACTGTGTTTTGGGAACACTTGACCCTGTGGGTTTTTTTTTTTTAACAAAAGGTACAATTAAGGAAAATTGGATTAGTTTGACAGTATATACCTCACTCTGCACCAGTAATCCCCCATCTCTCAGAAGAGAGGTAGGAGGCCTGCTTTACCCACCTGTCCTCTGAAGCCATGTTCGGTAAATACATTGGTCAGAATTCTGAAGGTTTTGCATTCCATTTTCCTTTATTATTCCAATATTCCATTATGTTACTGGAGGCATTATAGAAATTGTTCGAATCCCATCTTCTGTGAAAGAACATTTTAATTTCTTTATCTGAAAGAGGTACAAATTCCAGGCCTCAAATCTCTCACCCAAAGATTTCTTTAAAAGAGAAGTAAATTTTCTGTGTGTGGTCAGCCTAGTGACTGTGGATTCACATTCAAATGGGTCACTTCCATGCGCCAAATGTGGACAAGGTCCTTTTGAGAAGAGTAAAGGGAGGAAGACCTGTAACGAGGTAGCTATCTATTGAAGACGCTCAAGGCCCAGATCAGTTTGTGGTGATGGGAAGAGGGAGGAAGGAGTAGATGGATAGAGGAGAAATCATGGAACTGAAATGAGCCCAACTTGGTAATTGACCATATGTGAGAGCACAGACGTCAAGAGTCTGCTTCCAGAGAGCCACAAACAGTAGACTTCCTGTTAAACTGTCAGCTTGGCTGCAGGTACAGCTTCCTATTTGGCCATGCACTGAGAAAAGGAACAGGAGTACTGAAGTCTACTTAAGACCATGCCACCGTTTCCCATCATGTAAATACCTTCTTCTTTCTGTGTGGCCATGCTCCACTTTGGCTGTGGCTAAGAGCGGATGTGGTCTCCTCTCCTCTTCTCTAAAGTTCTTTGTGGTTTCTTTCTGTCTCTCCCCCACACTCCCACCTTACATACACACACACACACACACACACACACACACACACACACACACACACTTAGTGGCTCTGCCAGGGTGAAGATTGAGTGTCATTTAGTGAGCTCATACCCTGACTGCCACCCATCATCTATATAACTTTGGGCAAGCCCCTTCACCTCCGGGCTTCAGTTTATGCCTTGTGAAATGAATAGATGCTTTATTAAGTTTCTTCCTTAGACATCCTAGGATCTTCAGTCTATTTCATTTTCATATTTTATACAGTTTCTACTTTATTCAAATTTATTCTTTTTTCTATTATCTTCCTCATCCCTGCAGACCCCATTAAGTGAAGTCTTTACTGTGCACCATACGAGGACACTGTGACCTTGCTCATTTATTTAGGAGTGTGCATTTCATTCAGTGCCTCTCGGGAAGGCTCGCCTGCCATCACAGAGATTCCAAGGAACAGTAATTCTCTGGACATGCCCAATGATCAAGCAGCCGCATTACAAATGTGAGGATGTTGGGGAAATCTGTCTACTTAAGTTTTGTTCCTAGATGTTCCCAACCCAGGATAAGTCTTGTGGTGCTCATGGAGGTTTTTGTTTAGCAGGTGATCAGTGGATAGCTCAGGCTGGATCAAAACCTTCACAGAAGGAACTCAGCTCATAGTTCTTGGGAGTGGTAAGTGCTTTCTTCTCTCTTGCCCACATCTGGGGGAATTCAAACCAATTCAATGCATCTTTAGGAAGTACCTACTATGTGCCAGCCCTGAGACAGTGGAGGGATACAAAGACAAACAGTCTGTTTCTTCCAGGAGCTTCCATTCAAGGGAACATAACCACACAGCGGGGAAAGCTCTGGTTTTGGAGTCCTGAGATCTGGGTTTGAATTAGGGCTTTGCAATATTCCATTTAGGTAATTTTGGACAAGTCAGGTCACCTCTTTGAGGTTCAGTTTCCTCCTCTGTAAAATAAGAAGGTGGATTTAAGTGACTTCTGAGAATCCCTGGCAGGTCTAAACTTCTAAAATGCTTTTCAGAGGAAAAGCCTTCACCTAAACTAGACAGATTCACACACACACACACAAACACACAAACACACAAACACACAAACACACACACACACACACCTGCCTCCTTGATTGCTGGTCATAATCCACAGTTGGAATCCCAAGTGCCATCTGTGAACAGATAGGGCCCACAAAGCATAAGACCTAGAGTTTCTGTGGGCAGGATAGGTAATAGTTTGCTTTGTAAACTAATTAAGACACTTCTCATGGAAGCAATAGTGTCCACTTGGACTTCAGGGCTGACAAAGTCCTCCTCTCGTGAACCCTCACTTGTCTACTTAGGTCAACAATTCCACAAGGATCATCCTCATTTACCAGAAAATTTGATCATAGAATTTCAAGCTAAAAAGGGACATAGGGGACATGTAGTCTAATGTCTTCATTTGACAAGTGAGGAAACTGAAGTTCAGAGACTTTACCCACAGTCACATAGCTAAAAAATGAACTCTCAAACCCAGATCTTCTGACTCCAAAAGCAGTATACTCTTTCCACTGTACCAACACAGATCTTGGTAATTCCTAAGAGACTGGACTAATCCTGAGGGCATTGATGTTTTTGAACAATATGTTCACGTGGTGTGTAAAGTAGGGTAAAGCAGACATACCTGGGAGTGAGAGGAAGGTAACTTTTTAATGGGAATAACATGAAATGATTTACCAGTGGCACTAAGCTAAGCATTTTGAATTTAAGGACTTTTCTGTAGACGATGATAAGTGAGCTTTCCCAGGGCTGAGGCTGTATCTGTCCTATTTATTTCACTCATGGTGCCCTTTATCCATGGCAGACACTTAAGGTGTAGAATTTACATAAACATGAATGAGGGTCCAACAGAAAATGTGGTTGAATGTTCATGCATGACAGCAGGACTACCCTCCCTCAAATTCTGCCATGGGCTAAAGAGTCAAGGCTCATGAGGATGGCCGTATGAGGATGAGTAACCAAGGCTTCAGCACCTTGTATGGTGACACTTCCATGAAGATGGACACTCTGTAATCCACCCTTTGATAAGTACTCTACTAAGTCTAAGATTATTAGCAAGTAGGTGACAAAGGGCCCCTTAGGAAAGTCGGGGGCCCTCTTAGGAGATCAGGACTGATCAGGATTAAGGTGGGGAATAATGTAGGAAGAAAGGGAGTATGTGAGACTTGATGTTGCATGACGCTGGACTCTTCTAGTCTGAAATCTCTGATTCAAAGAACTGA
This sequence comes from Notamacropus eugenii, assembly GCF_028372415.1. NCBI lineage: Eukaryota > Metazoa > Chordata > Mammalia > Diprotodontia > Macropodidae > Notamacropus > Notamacropus eugenii. The sequence continues at coordinate 479,685,271 of NC_092874.1, read as the reverse complement.
AAGGTATCTTGACTTGCCATCACACAGATAAATGGCAGATGATTCAAATCCAGGCCCTTTGAGGCCAAATCCAGCCCTTGTTCCGTTGCCCCCTAGGTGCATGCTTCCAAACAACCCCCCATGGTCTTCTGACTCTCATCTTGGTTTGTGTCTAACCAATTACAATCAAGCAGGACTGATTTTATCCCCTTTCTGATCCTTAAGTAAGGACAGTGTGCTTTAGTTAAGCAAACTGCATTGAGAGCTGAAGGGTGAGGAGACATTCCCCATCCATCCACCACACACATACACATACATACACACACACACACACACACACACACACACACACATACACACACACTGTATTTATGGGAAATGATGTCAGTGAAGGTAGGCTGCCAGACTCCATTTTCTTCCCCAAGGTTTCTGCAGAGCTCATGGACTAGGGGGTGGCAGAGTGGGGTGGAGAGGGGGAACCATGCAGGGGGCTCTGACCAAGCCCAGCCAGACTTCCTGTTGAGCTGCAGAGGCTTTGGCCACCCTGTCCTGGAAAGCAGAATGGCAATTTCAGAATGCAAGGATAAGTGGCGTTTTAGAGCTAGCAAATGCATTCTCCATAGAGGATGTTATTCACTGTAGTAGCTTCTGTTCTGTGATTGGATTACAATTGTGGCCAGGGGGGAACTAGATTCAGAGTAATGTCCTTTCACTCCCTCACGCTACCTAAACTGGTAAAGAAAAGTCCTGTCTTCAAAACTAACAGTCAGTGGACATTTGTGCAAAGGTGTCATGACCAGAATTCTGGGGTTGGAGTCAAGAAACCCTGAATCCCACCTGGCACTAAATGGCTGTGTGACCCTGACTAAGTCATTTAATCTCTCTGAGCCTCAATTTCCTGACCTGTAAAATGTGGTTAAAAACAACACACTTTCCAGGGTTGCTGTGAAGTCACCTGAGCTACTCGATGAAAAGAGCTCCAAATGTAAAGACTATTTAAATGTGAGGTTTTGTTATTAGAAATAATAATTTTTTTTATTTCTAACTGTATGAATGGGCACCTCTCACTCTTTCTTTTCTTTTAAAAAAATTCATTGATCTGTCTTATCTTTACATCACTTTCCTCTCTAAATATCCCTCCACATCCCCTTTCCAGAGCAACATCCCTGGTAACAGGAGAGGAGGGGAAGGGAAAGGACAGGATGAGGAGAGAGGGTTTAGCCCAGCAAATCAGCACAGTAACCCAGTTGGAAAATGTATACAATATTCCACACCCATAATCTCCCACCTCTTCAAAGAAAGGAGGGAAATTCTGTTTACCTCTTGCTTTTAAATATATTTTCAGAAATTCAGAATCTAACTTTTGAAGTAGGAGTCATATTTTAACCAAATATGTTACTCCTGAGGGAATTCTGTTCTTGTAAAGACACCTACAACGCGATCTTTAATCCAATCAGGTAAGCAAGCTACTTAAGTCTTGGAGCTATTTGCTCAGGCCCATCAGAACACCCAAATGTCATGGAATCATTCAGGTAACAAGGTACAGAGAAAGCCAGGAGTGGCTCCTTAAGAAATGAAGAGCCACCATAAAGATGATTCAGGCAGTAACAGAAGAAATATTCAGTTTGGGAGCACAGATCTCAGCTGTGCTTGGCATACTGTAAGGTTGTAGGAAATATCCCTGGAATGGATCACTGACTGACTGCATGGATGAATCAGTGAATAAAGCCAGAAATTCTCAAACTTTTAGGTCCCTGTAACCATTACACTCTTAAAAATTATTGAGGACCCCATCTCCAATATTTCTTATTCATGTGGGTTCTACCCATCATTATTTATCCTAATGGAAATGAAATCTTCTTAGTATTATTGCAAAAACAGTTTTGACCTTATAGACCTCCTGAAATAGTCTTGGGGACCCCCAAGGATCCCTAGAACACACTTTGAGAATAGTTGATTTAGATAATCACTGAAAAGTAGTAGAGCAGACTTGAATGACAGAAGAGATTTTCAATGAGAAAATGGAAGATATAGTGTGGGGAGGAAGGAAGGAATGTTGAGAAGCTGGGTATCCTTAGAGCTCTCTTAGATTCATAGATTTTGTAAAGGGCTCCGTCATTGTGCTGGCAAATTCATATTTGGCTCTGGAACAAAACTCATTGTGACAGGTATGTTCCATGACAACTAGATCACTGTGCTTTGTGTGCTGATAGTCAGACAGGACTCGATATGGGGATTCTGAACACAGTCTTATAAAAAGGAGTTTATGTTCAGAGAACCTGTATCCAAAGGCCAGCTCTGCTAACCTTTAGATCCTTGGGGCGAGTCACTTAAATACTCTCTGTGTCTCAGTTGTATCATCTATAAAATGGGAAAGTGGACCAGGTAATCCCTTTCAGGTTTGATTTCTGTGAAAATGATAACTAACATTTGTAGAGAAAACAGTGAAGGGCTGTGTCAAACATTTTAAATACAATGTTACATTTGTTCTTTTCAACAGTGAAACAGTTTCTACCATTTCTATTGTTCAGATGAGGAAACTGAGTCCTGGAAGAGCAAAGGAGCTTTTCCACAGTCATATGGCTGGTATGTCTTGTAGGCAGGGTTTGAATCTAGATCTCTCCTAATTCTGGCTCCAAAGCTTTTTCCAGTTGACACTACCCTCTTCTTGAATACAAGCTAATGTTTACACTTCCAGAATTCTCTGGAACATTCAGGGACAGCCGAAATGCTCAAATGGAGAATCATTTCACATTTATGAAATTTAGTGCTAAGCATTGGCCACCCACATCCCTGCCACCCAAGGGAATAGCTGGAAGGACAATGTAGCTTGATTTTTTTTCTCTAACAGCTGCATCCTTGAGTATCTTCCTTGACACAAAAAGAAAAAGTTTTAAACAGTTACTGTGACAAAAATTCAACTTCCTTCCAAGGTTTTTCACACCTCAAAAAAATGGAAATATTCCCTAATTCACAATTACACTCAAATTTTCCCTAAATTACAATTAATAAGTAATGAAATGAATTACAAAAACATTTGTGGAGCTGGAAAGAATGTTTTAGAGGAGGAACGAGAGAATAAAGGGGCAAAGGAAAAGAGAAGAAATAGGGAGAATTCAATGCAAATGTTTAGGTTGGATAACTATGGTTCAGTGAAAACTTGGCTCAGGTTTGGTAAATTTATGGAGAATATACGGACTAGCTCTTTGGCTCCACAGTGTGCCTTGATTCTGTCTCTGGCTGTGGGTGAGCTCCTTAGATGGTTTTTGTAGCTGGACGCCCCACAGTGGGACCTGCTAAAGTCTTTGGTGAAGGGACAAAGCTCATTGTGACAAGTAAGTGCTTCAGTCATGTTTCCATCAATTAATCCCAGGTAAAAAGTAAGGCTAGATCCATTTGGGATGTTTGCAAACTAAGTGGGACAATTTCTGGTGGGAAGGCAGTGAGTACTTGATTGAAGTTAGCGGCAGTGGGGAAATCATTTTGCTGTGGAGAGAATGGTGACAATGCACCAAGGCTCAGAGGAGATGCTGGGTTACTTCAAAGGATTTTTTCTGTCATTTTTGTTGTCATTCTATTTTATTTTTGGAAATATGTCTGATAAAATCCTCTGGGTAAATGCTGCCTGAGGTGCAAAACAATCTCGTTTTTACACCTACGATTCCTTCAAAGTCCCTTTGACTTCACTGTGGCTTCATACTGATTGCATAAGAGTCTATCATATGAAGGAAAAGTTAGGGAAATATCAGCATCCATTAAAATCTCAGTAATAGTTAAAACAAGACCGCATGCAACTAACTGCATCACATTTTTACCTATGACTTTTTTATTATTTAAAGTTCTCTTTTATTTAAAAGGTCATTCACAAAATACCATATCCATAAATTTACTTCCTGTCATACCTATGACTATTCAAGAGGGATCAGAAGCATTCTGTTTGGCCCCAGCAGGCACAGCAGGAAGCCATGGGAAATGCTGTTTGCAAAGAGGCCACCTTGGTATGGAGGTTGGGAAGAATTTCCTCCTGAGAACTGCTCCAAAGGGAATGAGGTGGGAGTGAGCTCCCCTTCACTAGACATCATCAGAAAAAAAGCTGGATGGCCAGTTGATGGCTCTGTTCTAATGGGAAGTCTTAGAGGAGTCATGGGTTAGCCTAGATTTGCATAAATGTAAAAACCATTCTTAGCTCCAGACCATAGAAAAGCAAGCAGGGTGGTGGGTGGGAGCCATAGCTTGCTGACCCCAAGCCAAATGGTCACCAAGGGCCCTTTAATCTAGGGATCAATGAGTGACTCTGTGGGGATGACTTTTGTGTAAAAGTTAAACTTCACAGTTTGGCAGTCAAGTGTGATCCATTAACAGATGTTTCTTGGATATCTTTTAAAAATTGCTGGGAGTCAGGGAACCTGGGTTCAAATCACAAGTCTGTCTCTTATTCCCCCTTGTGTGATTTTGAGTAGGTTATCTCTGCTAACTCATCTGTAAAAAGAAGGAATTTTAGAGCCAAGGGTTCTAAGAACTGTGAACTTTAGATATACATAGATATATAGATATGGATATGTATGTATGTATGCATGCATGTGTATGTATATATATGTATATGTGTATATAAGTATATGTGTATGCATATACATGTACTTGTATCTAGCTTTCTATGTGTGTGTACATATATGCCTATGTATATAATTCTACAATGCATTGCAATGCATTTAGTTTCCTGGTACTCCTATGCATTTTACTTTATATATTTATATATTTAAAAAGCTTTATCCCAATACGGGACCTATAGACTTCACTGAACTGCTGCCAAAGGGATGCAGAACATAAAACCACAAAAAATGTTAAGAAATCCTGGTCTAGACAATTACAAAGATCCTTTCCAGGTCTAAATTTCATGGTAATAACAAGAAAGCTTACTTTTATATAGGTAAAAGGCAGAATTGGAACCTGAGTCTGTTCAGTCCAGGTCCCGAATTCTTTTCCATCTCTATCACACTGACTCTCATGTTATGCATCAGGAATTCCACAGAGGGTTCAGGGACAACCTGACTTCAAATGGAGAAGTGAAAAAGAAAGTCACTCAGATGATAGCCACTCTGGAAATCATTTGACCACTTGGAAGGAAACAATGTTTAAAGAATTTTTCGAGAGGATTCTGGGAAAATGGCAGAGTAGGTCATAAAATTCTGAGCTCTGAAGATTGTCCCCCACAAGAGTTCAAATAGTACCTTAGGGAAGGAGATAAGTAAGGATAGGAGCATGACCAGGGTCTTCCTGGGACAATTTGAGAAGATCAGAAGCAAAATCCCAGGACAAGGTTTGGCCCCATGAAGAGCAAACACCTCCAAACTAGCTGCAAGTCCTGGAGTTGGTTGGTTTGGGAGGCTGAATTCACTCCAGCATCTTCAACTTTTACCCCCTGGACAGTGAATAAGCCCAGGAAGACTGAGGGAACCTTTGCTGATAAGGAATGCCAGACCCAGCTGTATGGAGAAGAGCTGGGGGCCAGAAGGAACCAGTACCCACCAGGTGAGTGCAGAAGTGGGGAGTTGAAAGCGTCTGGCTGCTGGCACTTACTGGAGGTTGGTTTTGGTTTTGTTTGGTTACTGGCTTTGGTTCCAAGTTAGAGGGCAGCACTGAAGCTCTGGGGCAAGATGCACCATTTCCCAATACCCCAGGGTTAGAGGAGATTACAAAAATTAAGCTATTACCACAAGAAAAAAATATACGGGCAAAGGAGAAAGAATCCAATGATAGAAAGCTATTATGGGAATAGAGATGACTGGAGACCATGTTCAGAGGAGGATATTGAAGCAAAGAAACCCCCAAAGAGTAACCTGCCCCAAAAGAATTTATAGAAGATCTTAACAAAGACTTTAAAAATCAAAATGACAGAGATGGAGGAAAAATTAAAAAAAAAAAAAGAAGAATCCAAGAAAAACCAGAAGGTTATGAAAGGAAAAGGAAATCCAGACTCTCACGGAAGAAAATGACACCTTGAAAATTAGAATTGGGCAAAGGGAAGACAGTGAAATTATAAGAGATCACAAAATAATTATAGAAGAGAAAGTGAAACATAAGAAGAACAACAGATTTGGAGAATAGATCAAGAAGAGAAAATAGAAAAATAATTGAACTAACTTAAAGTTATGATCTGACAGAAAGAATCTTGATACAATCATACAAGAAATAGTTAAAGAAAATTGTCCTGAAGCATTAGAACAAGGGGGAAAGTAGAAATAGAAAAAAGTCCTTCGATCACCACTTTAAAAAGATCCTATGAGGAAAACTTGTAGGAATATCGTACTCAGATTCTGAAATCCCCAGCTGAAGAATAAAATATTAAAAGCATCAAAATGAAAACAATTTAAATATGATGGAGCCATAATTAGAACCACACAAGACCTAGAAGCAGAGACATTAAAGGACTGCAAGTCTTGGAACACAAGAAGAGTAAAAAAAAAAACTGGAGTTCCAGCCAAGTTAAGTATTATTCTGAATGAAAAAAATACGGATATTTGATCAACTCTCAGACTTTCAAGACTTCACTAAAAAATTCTTGAACTTAACAGAAGATTTGACATATAAGAACCAAAAAAATATAAAGTATATTTATACCAATGACTGATTATGAGGGACTCACAAGGCTAAGCTGTTTACATTTTATACATGTAAAATATATGTTTAAGATTCTTATTAATAATTGGTTAGCTAATAACAAAGATTGGGGGAAACATAACTATAATATTAATTTAAAAAGTAAAATCATTTAGGAACAATTAAAACAGTAATTATTTTATAAAAATGAGGCACAAGAGGAAGAACTGATACAGAGAAATTAGATGGGGGAAGAGGGTTAGTAGTTCTAGTAACCTACTTTCATGGGGAATGGGCTTGAGAAGGAGCAATAAATGTATGTTTAGAAAAATGTAAAAATCTTCTAAATTCAGAGGAAATAAAACGGTAGCAGCATAGGGAGGGGGAGGGGACAAGGGAGGGATCTTTAGAGGGAAGGGTGAGGGAATAGGTAAAAAGGGGGGTATGAAAAGGTGTTTAGATTTATGGAAATGGGAGGTTATGGGGAGGGATGGTTGAAGAAGGGTAGGCAAGTAATAAATAGGAGGGCAAGGTAATGAGTAGAAGTGAAGTAGAGGAGGTAGGAGGGATAGGAAACAAGAGATATGCACAAACATAGAAACAAAGACGAGGTGCAGAATATTTGGGGGAAAGTACATGTCTACATATGTATGTATATATATATATACATATACATATGGAGAGAGAGAGAGAGAGAGAGAGAGAGAGAGAGAGAGAGAGAGAGAGAGAGAGAGAGAGAGAGAACATATCTAAACTTTATTGTCACTTTCTGAGGGTTTGGGGAGAAGGGAAAAAAGAACAAAAAAACTCATGGCAGAGAACAAAAGAAAACTCACAGGGAGGCAAAGACCGATGGACAATTCTCAACACTGTATTATTCATCATAAGGCTTTCGTGAAATGAAAATTGTTACATATGTTGAATCTTCTTTTACGCTCTGCCCTGCATACGACTTGCTTTCTTTCTTACTTTGTATTTAATTTCCAATATTTAAGTTTATGATATGTTTTTGTTTCTTTTCTGTTTTGTATTTGGTTTTTGCTCTTTAATCCAAAATTAAAAAATAAAAAGATGGAAGTACTCACCTGGGAGACCCAGGAACCTGCTTCTGGGAGAAGATATTTTCCTAGAAGTGTTTCTATATTTGTTAATGTTATGTCAGTAAAGTAAATATTACTTTGTAAAAGTTCAAAAACAGAATTTTTCTAAGTACTCCAGGTGTTTTGTCATTGGTGTTTTCTCACTATCAAGAAATAAAGGTCAGAACATTCACAGTGACTGACACATGATAGTCTTCGGAGGTTCTTTGCAAAAGTGGACATGTTCTCTAACCAATCAAATAAATTAGAAAAACTGTCACAAAATCAAAAGGAGTATTTTGAGAGGAGTAACAAAAGGAATGAGGGTAAAAAGAGAAGAAAAGCAAAATTTACAGAGAATCTACTCTAAAGTGTAAGTTGGAGAACTAATGTTAATTGAAAATATGGCTGTGATTCGGTAAATTTATTTTGTGGAGTTGCAATGAGCATTGTTTAGAGGAGCAATGAGAGAATAGAGGGGAAAGGAGAAGAAAAGAAATAGGGAGAATTCAGCGCAAATGACTGAGTTGGATAACTAAGGTTCAATGAAAGCTTGGCTGGGGTTTGGTAAATTTACGGAGAATATACACACAGGAAAAAATACCATGGAGACACACCCTTTGGCCCCACAGTGTGCCTTGATTCTGTCTCTGGCTGTGGGTGAGCTTCCTTAGGTGGTTTTTGTAGCTGGCTGTCCCACAGTGGGATCTGTTAAAGTCTTTGGTGAAGGGACAAAGCTCATTGTGACAAGTAAGTGCTTCAGTCATGTTTCCATCAATTCCTAGGCATCCCAGCCATAAAATGAGGTTTGGTCCATTTAGGAAAGCAAAACCCCACAGGTCCTGAAGGTCTATAAGTAAAGCAGGCTATTTTCCAGTAGGGATGGCCATAAGGATATGGCTGAAATTAGTGGGAATTGGGAAATCACCTTGTTCTGAAGGGGGTGGGTACACATAGTAAAGGACTATGGCTCGAGTGGGGAGAGCCCCTGTTATTTTGCTGTATCTTTTCATTATTTTAGCTTATTGGGAAATGAAACTAATGAACTTGTCTGCATGATAACAAAAAACCTCAAAAAAACTGGCTAAGGTGAAAAATCAAACTTCACATTTAATTAACTGATTCCTCTAGTCCCTTTGACTCTGGTATGGTTTTACAGTGTATGTGACTTATGAGTTTTTCCAGTCCTCATCACCAAATCAGCAACTTATGAAGACCTTCACAAAACATAGCTCGGCTGATTTGGGGATGGTGGACACACAGCTTGGTGCCTGTCTTGGAGGAATATACCAGACCTTGTGATCCACTGGCACAAATTTTAAGAAGTCAAATTCCTCCCGAGACATGAGGAGGCATCAGTGTAGGATCTCAGTGGAAGAATTTAATGAAATATTGGTGAATGCATTGGCTATTTTTACCCTTCTGGCAGCAGCTCCATTAAGATGTCACATTGAGTCCTAATGATTTAATAAGTTCTTACAAGAAGCCCTCAGGGCATCAGATCCATCAGCCTCTTCACAGTTCATCATTCCCAATGTAGGTTGTAATTAGTAGGGATCTGGAACAATCCTATTGCCAGCTGGATAGACAAAACAATGGAGAAGGTGGGCATTGAAGGGTAAAGTAAGTGATTAAATGTATTTGTATTTGAAAGATGCTGAAATACATAGAAAATTCCCAATTATTAGTGAAGTTCAACCTAGGAAAAGGCAAGAAAAATCTATAACTCACATAAAACTTCAGAAAGCAAAGGCCATTTTGAAAAGACCAATCGAATCATTTCTCTGAAATGTTTTGGATAAAGCACAACATGTTATTCCTGGTAAATGTGTATCTCAAAATACAAGGTAATGATATACAAAATAAAGTCAACCCCTCTTCTGGAAAACAACTGGTGGGAGGAAAGAGCATGCTTTATCAAGAGAAGGCAGCTTTTCAAACTTAAGACATAATTTATACTTTTGGAAGGAGTATGAGATGATATGCTCTTGAATAATCTAATGATTTTCTTGTGAAAAATTAAGAAAAATGTAAACTTTGAAACTGAGCAGAATTTTTAAAATAATATTTTATTTCCTCCTCATTTACAATAAAAGCTAATTTTAACATTTGGGGTTTTTTAAGTTTTGAATTCCAAATTCTAACCCTCCCTCCCTTTCTTAACCACTACCTGAGATAGTAAGCAATCCAATATAGGTTACACATGTGCAATAACCTAAAACATTTCCACCTTTATCATATTGTGCAAAAGATTCAAACAGAAGTGAAAAATAGGATGCTCTGGTATGTATTCAGGTAATGCAAGTTCTTTCTCTAGAGGTGGATAGCATTTTTCATCGGAGCTCCTTTGGCATTGTCTTGATTTATTCTGTTTCTGACAATAGCCAAGTCATTCACACATCTTCATCGTACAGTATCATTATTTATACAATGTTCTTCTAATACTGCTTCACTTTGTATTAGAGTTCCTGTAAGTTTTTCCATGTTCTTCTGAAATCATCCTACTTGTCATTTCTCATAACACAATAATTTTCCATTATAATCACATACTTGTTCAGCCATTCTCCAATTGATGGGCATCCTCTCAATGTCCAATTCTTCGCCACCACAGAAGGAGCTGCTATAAATATTTTTTCTGACCAGAATTTTTGAGAATTTGAAAGCTCCATATTCATGTTTGAAAGCAAAAGTTGCAGTCTGATTTACTTACATTGAACACTGATGTGAAATTCCCTTTGGCAACAACATAATGTGGTTTGTTAAAACTTTTCCAAGCATTTGATCCTGTATAAAATTGAATAAATCAGGTGACATTTGAATTAGGTCTAGGAAGAGAAAAACTGGTTTCAGCATCACCTAGAAAAAACATCTGGATGAATTCTAAAGAAATACACAAGTCAGTCAGTTCACAAGAATGGCCCTTCTTAATGTCATCTCCCATACTGAAGGCCAGATTTCCTATACAATTTCCTATTCATCAAAACTGGTGATTACCCAGAAATAATGTGGTAAAAGTTTATAACGGGTTGTCATCTGGAAGAGAGTTTTGCCCTGCTCTGCTGCTTGACCCAATATGGCAGAACTGAGTCGGAAAGAGGCAAATTTCCACCCAAGATAAGGAAGTTCTCTCTAACAACTCAAGCCATCCAAAAGTAGATGGAACTGCCTTCAGAAGTAGTGGCTGCCTCAGCGGGATGACCATTTGGGTATGGTATATAGGGAACAGTTTTCCAGTTTCAGGTTCAACTAGGTGACTACTATAGTCCTTTTGAACCTTGAAATTCTGTGAGTCTAAAACAAATGGTGCCCCAAGAAGCCTAAGGGGCATCTTTCTTTGGAATAGCATTGAGGTTCAGAACTTTCTTTGACCAGCATTAGTGGCACCAATATTACCCTTTCAGTTTTTCCAATAGATATCTTTTTGTTTTTCGGTTTTCTCTGTAGATTCTGCTATTAAAAAGAAAGTACAAAAATCCATAGTTTTTCTCCCTACTTTGGAAGAAGTGGAGAAAAAAAAATCTGGGACCTACATTTGCCTGCTGGAGGATTTTTTCCCCAATGTCGTTAAAACATACTGGAAAGATGAGAAGTCACGCTCGCTGGATGCGCAGCTTGGACCTATCACTAAGGTCAATGGTTCATACTCGCAGGTCAGTTGGCTGACTGTGCAAGAAGACACCCAGCCTAAAAATCTTATCTACTACTTCCAACATGAGGAATCGGGCATAGAACCTGTGGCAGTTCGTCTTCCTTCAATTTCGGAAGGTATGTACCCTGATCTCAGGAGCAGGGAAACAAAGTTCCATATTTCTGCATGTTGACTCTTCTCTCTCTCCAAGGGCTTTCCATTAGCAGAATCAAGAATTGGCCTCACTGTCATTCATAGTTCTGCCCAGCCTCCCAAAGTCAATCACCAATAATGCATTAAATACTTACAGTATGTCAAGCATACTAAATACTGCAGTTACAAATTAGAAATTCAAAGAGCCCCTGCCTTCAAAGAGTTTATATTTTTATGGGGGAATTTAGACAGAAAGTGAGAGAGAGAATAGGAAGGAGGGAGGGAGGGAAGAAAGGAGGGAGAAAAGAGGGGGAGGAGATAGGGGAAAGAAAGAGAGACAAAGAGAAACAAAAACAGAGACAGTGAGAGACAGAGACAGAGAAAGTAAAACATACAGATAAGCCCCCTAATTGTTATAACTGAATTAACTGGTCAATAACCATACTGAAAGGACCAGACAGGATTGGGACCGTTGCATCAAAAGACATAGGTAGACCATAGAGTCCTATACCAAAGTAAGTTCTTTTGTTTCCTTCAATAAAGAGTGACTTTTGATAATCTTCCCTCCTTTTAGTCCATGAACATATCTAATGTTTTTGCCCCCACATTACATTTCATCTTCCATCCAAACAAACCACTAAGAGAAAAGCAGAGACATCTAAGATTCACATAATGTTAGAATAAATCCTTTCATCTGGTATGTGAGCTCAGCACAAAGATCTCATATCAAATATTTGCACATCAAGCTAGTGGGGCCAAGATTCTGTCCTCCCATTGTGTTTCAGTAAATTCTGGGGGAAAGGCAAAGGCAAAATCCTCTGAGTACACGGGACTTCATCTACATCCTTCTACATCTACATCTGCATCTACATCCTTCTACATCTACATCCACATCCACATCCACATCCACATCTACATCTACATCTACGTCTACATCTACATCTACATCTACATCTACATCTACATCTACATCTACATCTACATCTACATCTACATCTACATCTACATCTACATCTACATCTACATCTACATCTACATGTATATCTACATCTACATCCATAGAAAGACCAAAGGGCACTGGACTCAGCACCCAGCTCTAGCACTTACTCATTATATGCTCCTCTCCAGACCTTGGTGTCCTCATCTTCAGATTGTAGAGGGATATAACATCTTCCCTACCTTTTCAAGGAACAAAGGGCCCTTTGTGATGTCAAATTTTTCAGGACCTCAACATGAGTCATTTTATTATCAATTCATTGGTTTGAAAAAAATCATTAATTATGAAGCACTTATCATTTGCCAGGTACTGTTCTAAGAGCTGCAAAATATAGGATAAGAAAAAGCTCTGAATTCAGTGACATTTAAGAGAATTTTTATGTCATTGTATTTATTAAATGTGAGACAAACTGCTCATTTAGTCTACGGAACGTATATTGAGTACACATTTGGGTTTTCAGACCACTCAGAAGAACTCCAAGTTTGCACTAGACAAGACAATCTCCCAAGGTGCTTCCTGCTCATAATCACCGATTACAGGGACACTTATACACCAAAGAGAAAGTGAAAAAAAATGTAGAAATATATCTTCGTTAGGAGATCACATGGATCTTGGCAGATCTCACAATCCCAGCCACAGGGAATCAACCATTAGAATTTGCTGACTGGAATGTCTAGTACTCCCAGCTGCTTTGCAGTTTGTTGCTCCAAACCCTCAACTCATAACATCAGAAGAAATTCAGTCCACTTCAGTCCAAAAGCAATCTATGAAACTACTATGAATCAGACACTTTGCAAAGTACTGGAGATACAAAGACAACATGGAGAATAGCCCTTGTCCTCAAGGGGCTTATGTTCTGTGGAAGGGAGGCTATAAGTATATGCCTACTCACTAGGGAAGGGAGAGAACCCCAACAGTGAGGGAGACCGAGGAAGGTTTTAATACAAAAATTCAAAGGGTGAGGTGGGAGTCCATTTCAGTCACGAGGGGCAGCTGATGGACAAGTAGGAAGATGGAGATGTGAGTTCATGAAACAATAAGCGGGGAGTTTGGGTCCTGGTACATAGCATGCAAGCTATACTTTGGTACCTCCCTCCACTGGAAAAAAAATCTCTACATTGGACCTATCACTATATATACACACATATATGTCTACGTCTGTGTGTATACATATATAACATGCACATACATAATATATATAACAGATATAATATATATATAATATACATACGCATATATTTGAGAGAGAGTGGCTTCATGGGAGACCTAGCCTTGGAAGCCAGGAAGACTTGAGCTCAGTGTTGCCTCTGACCTTTACTGACCGTGTGACTCTGGACAAATCAATTAACTTTTCAAACTGTAAGTTTCAGAGAGGAGCCAGCCTGCTCTGGCAGGGGAAATTTCCTTCCCTGGGCATTTTCTTGTCAATAATATCACAGGTCCAATCCCTCTCCTTATACTGGTTTCTATCTCTTCTGGTCATAAAATTCCTACAATTCTCAGTAACAAACCCCAAGACCTGGTGGTGGTGTGGCTCATACATCATCACCAGTCAGTTTTAATTGGTTGATTCCCTGGTGTGAGATCTGTCAAACTGGGTATTTGGGATCATAAACAAAATACAACTTTTAAATGTTGCTTCTCAGATAAATAACAAGCTCCTTGGGAGCCTGATTTCCCTCTGTCTCTACATCTCTGGTGCCCAGTAGAGTGAACAGGCATAGAATAGATGTTTTATAAATGTTTGTTAATGGATTGGTGGCTCCTTTACCCACCAGACAGAATAACACCACCTTATCCTATGTTAGAGACATCCAAGGAGTGCAGAAGGTTTCCACCTCCCATTGCATCACAATCTACTTTTTGAAATGAATGTGAGAATAGCTTAATCATAGCAGAGAGATGGAGTCTTTTCTTTACACTCTTTCCCGCTTTTGTCACAGTGGGACAAATGCCTTAGGGGAAAAGTCTCTAGGTGTCGAGGGGAAGAGTGACTAGAAATGGTCTGTTGAGTCTGTGTCTGCTTTCGAAGGGATGAGACAATGTAGTAGAAAGTCCACTGGCTCTGAGGTCAGAGGACTTGAGCTCGAATTCTGTCTCTCTTATTACCAGTATTACATGACACAAGAGGCTTATCTCTGGACCTCAGTTTTCTTATCTAAAAAATGGAGGCATGAGGTCCCTCCCAGTTCCAAATCCATGCTCCATATCCAAAATCCTATTTTTAACAGAATTTCATATTTTTCCCCATGATACCTTCTCCTGCTATGCCCAGACACAAAGTGAAGGGAGGAAATCTAGGTGTTTCACACCCACATGTATCACTCAAGTTACTCAAGGCCTTTGACGTCAAATTAACCTCAATCCTTGGGCCTGTGAGGGTTGGGATTTTTTTTTTTTTACCATCATGTTGGGTTTTGTCTTTTTGCCTGAATAATACTCTCATGTCTGCTCTTCATTCTATTGCGTTAAACTGAGCTTTATTCAATGTCTGCATTAGGTGGTTCAGTTTTGTCTGATTGCTGACTAGTTAGCTAATAAAATGAATCCGATGGCTTTTTTCTATAGACACAGTCTATGAGCCCCAGAGGCAGGAGGAGTTTGAAGTAGAGATGAGGAAAGGAGAGGGGCAATGCTGGTCATTTCCACGAATACTGGCTCAGAATTGGGTTCTCTCCTTTGGGTTCCAGTGACTCATTCTTGTAAATGTACTTACCACTTTGGTTTTCATAGGTGTCCATTTTTTACATAGATGTGACTTTCAGAAACAACAAGGAAACCAACCCTGAGTGTCCCTTATACAAGGAAGTTGTTTTTAATGAAAACATCCAAAGAATCCCCAGACATTGTTTTTAAATGCATCTCATTTGTCACTTCAATGAATTGACTGATAAAAAGGTCACAAGAAACTCCCTAAAAAACAAAGAAATTTAGTAGAATATCATGTTTGCTTGAAGGGAAATCACTCTGCCAGACCATTCTTGGTCAACAAATGGCTTCCTTATCAAGTTTGATTTTTTAAATCTGATACAATTTCTTCCATTTGTCCTTTGTCATTCATTCTTGTCACTCTGCTGTTGATTACTTTCCAAGTGTAGAGACACAAAATTCTATAAGCTTGCCCAGCACGCAGGACAGGATGATGGGAAGGATGCTTGATTTACTAGCAGAAGACCCAGGTTCAAATCCTGGCTCTGTCACTTGTGACCTGGGACAATTTGCTTCACTTGTCTGGACCTTGGTTTCTTTGTCCATAACATAAATAGGTTGGGTTACTGCGGTTCTAATTTATTTTTATTCATGGACCCCTTTGGCAGCCTGGTGAAGGCTATGGACCATTTCTCAAAATTATGTTGTTAAGTGCCTGAAATGGAACACATAGGATTACAAAGTAAAGCAACTGTACTGAAATATACGTCTTTGACAAAATAAGTTCACAGATCCCAGGTTAAGACCACTGTTCTAGATGAATGTTAAGGCGTCCCTTTAGTGCAAGTGGCCATGTCAGCTTGGTGGAGTGTACTGGCCAAATATTGAAATGAAGGATGCATGCTTCAGCATTTTCCCAATGAAATGTCTGCCTCAGTTGACTTCTAGCCGCCCAATGGCATGTAACAATGCAACGAATATTTGTTGATTTGAATTGTTAAAGTAGGTTCCTAAGTTAAATTCTAAGGAAACAACAGTCATTTAATGATCATGTAAGAGTGAAAGAGGGTAACCATCGGTTTACTCCCTTCAAGACTTCCAAGAGTGATTTGATCAGGGACTGTGGGCACGAAGACTGAACAATCCCTGCCCTAAAGAAGCTTACATCCCACAGGAACAATGTACGCAGATAAGTCAATGCCATGGGCATAAACCATCATGTAAAGTCATTTCAAAGAGAAGTTTCATTGTGTCAGTATCATGGAGCCCACACGAACCGAACCAGGGATAGTGACTTTCCACTCAAGAAATCGAATATCTTAAGGGCTGATTCCAACCCTTGAAGGAAGGATGTCATGTGTGGTGTCCTAGCATCTGGCAGGAATCATGTTTACTCAGGAGACAAGCACTCTGTTGTTCTGACTGGGCTGAGTGATCTTCAAGCTCTCTTCCAACTCTACACACAGCACAGTTTCTAGCACATGGCAGGCAGTTAATAAATGTTTGGTGATTGACTGAATCTACCATTCCCTAAATGAATGATTTTTTTTGATTCAAAGAGTCAGACCATCCATACAAGGAGCTAACACAAAGTCCTTGAAGGAGACACCAATTTGTCTGTTTAATTGTTTGATTAAATATTACCTGCTTGGCCCATCAGTCCCACCATATGTTCAAAACTCAATGGAACTCAGTACAATGAATGAATGAATGAATGAATGAATGAGAATAGAAAAAAGCACCACCTGAAAACACTCTTTCCAGAATCATATGGTTTTCTCTGGATGGATGTTTTTCTGTGGACATAAACATATGTGTGTAGCTAACTAAATGGAAATTTTTTTCTGGTTTTCATCCTTTTCCTAGTTTTAAAAGAAAATCACTCTTCAAATCAGTGTAACAAAACTGAAGTTGGGAAAGGTAAGATCCCCAATAACTTCTTTTCTGGGTCATAGGGAGTCTTTATCATGGTCAACACAATTTTGTACTTCTGGAGATTGGGGGAGGGATAGAAGCAAGGGATCCAGAACAAGACCCCCGATGTTGCAGGGATATGTGGAAGACTGGCTTGTCTATGTAAGGACACTTCCTCTGTATCATAATCTGACTGTACAAAGTCTAGGATCTAGGGCTTCTGGGGCCAGAAAGATTGGAAGTGTTTGACTGATGCGAGCTTGGGAAGCAGCTGGCCTGGGAGGTCCAGGACAGAGGCATCCTAGACCTTTCCCCAAGAATCACCCCAGGTCTTGGTCAACCCAAGGCAAAAAAAATTGAATTAATGACCTTGTTTCCCAGCTGTAGCTCTGACTAGTTGTGTGTGAACATGGTCGAGTCACTGAAGCCCTCTGGGTCTCCACTTCTTAGTGGAGAAAATGTCGTGTTTGTAGTCAGGAAAATGCAGTCATATCCTGGACAAGACTGACAGCTTGATGCTTGTCAGGTTGCTTAGCTTTTCTGAGCCTCAATTTCCCCATCTATACAATCAGGACCTTGATACCTGGTCTCACAGGGATTTTTAGGAAAGCATTTTATAAACCTCATTTGCTCTCTGTAGGACATTGGTTAGGTCCCTTCCTTTGCCTAGCTCTTGTTTTCCTCATTGTAAAATGGGAAGAAGGTGAAGGGGATGATATCTAAGATTCCCTCTGAATCCAATGAAAACAGTCCGGCTCTATTTGCCTTTAAGCACTAATTTATGGGGCAGTATCTCTGTCACATCAGTCATGTTACATGGAATCATGTGCCATTCGAGGGGGAAGGGATTCAGAATCATCCTGGTACAAATCCTCATTTTATGGTTGAAGACACAGACCCAGAGATGAGAAGTGACTTATTCATGCAGCAATGTCACAGAATGAAAGCTTCCACAGAAACTCTGGCTCAGGATCAACAAAAACTTTTGGTCGAGGGGCACAGTTCAAGTGTCCAATCTAGGCCTGGCTGACAATGGTAACAGTAAAAATGCCTCCCATTTGTGTTTTCCAATGGGTTTTTGGAGCTTTAGTCAGGATTGGTTCTCACAGCAATCCCATCTGGTCAACAAGTCAGCCTCAGACGAGAGAAGAGGAGGGAATGAGCCAAAGCCCTGGCAGGATCAGCAGCTGGGGATGGTCCGCAACTACTGACCCTGCGAGAACGGCTCTGAAATGAAAGTTTTGCACTTGCAACACTGTCTTCTCTCCAGACCTGTGGGTTCAAACTCAAATAGGGAGGCACTAATCCAAGGCTAAAAATCCCTCGGGGCTACACTTTGACTTAGTTTTTAGATGCAACATCATGTATGTCTTCCTGAATTTTTATTTATTTTGCTAAATATTTCCCACTTACATTTTAACCTGATCTTTTTAGGAGATTTGAGGAGTATTGTGGGCTACTGGCCACAGATTTGACCCCTCCACACCAGACCATAGTGCTGCGTATTCAAGGATCCATAGGATTTTAGGGGCAGTCCCTTGCAATTACATGATCCTTTCCCAATGCCGTGGACAAATCTGTCTTAAGCAGACACATGCAACTTCTGATTGTCTCTGAGGAGAATAACTCCCATTTCCATGGACTTGTTATATCTCAGTTAGACATCGTTCTTTCCTTGCAATAAGCCAATGAGGTGAGAAGCAAAAGTATCGTCATCCCCATTTTACAGATGCAGAAGGTAAGGTTCAGAAGAGTTTGAGTTGACTGTGGTCATAAAGTTAGCAAGTGCAAAGGTGCAGTCTGAGATCTTTAGAGCCTAGATCAGGGCTCTTTCCTCCTCACCTGTTCCTCAGTTTCTAATTAGGGGCTCAGATTGGTGAAAACTGAGATTGTCTGTAGTATTTTTCTCTTGGGAGGTAGTGGATTCACCTTTACTGGGGTCTTCAGGCAAAGGCTGGATTACCATTTGATGGGAATGATGTAGATTAAGGGCTCTTTACCATTTTTGCACTGTGGGCAGGCTGGTAAAGGTTTGGGGTCCCTTCTCAGAAGCATGTTTTTAAATGCATAAATTAATAAATAATAACTCGTTATGTGCCAGGCATTGTGCTAACCATTTTATAATGATCTCAGTTGACCCTCACAACCACCCTAGGATGTAGGTGCTACTGCTATCCCCATTTCACAGATAAGAAAACTGAGACACATTCAGTGACTTACCTGCCCACGATCACACAGCTAATAAGTGTGCGAGGCTGAGTTACAAAGGAAACGAATGTGTTGAAATGCAGTTATCAATTTAAAAAAAAACTAAGTTCATGGCTTAATAACTGCAAGACTTTAGGGACTCCTGTTCAAGGAAGGGTTTCCCTAGGTGGCCTCTGAGGCCCCTCCCAGCTCTGACATAGGAATTCTCTAGAAGATCTGGAAGGATGACTCCATCCACTAGTATTGCTTTTATTATTAACGATAAAAAGCATAATAGCCCCTACTTATGCAGTACTTCAGGGTTTATAAAACATGATATAAATGCTAGTTTTTTATTAACATTATTATTATATTGCTGTATGCTTCCGAATTAGACCCAGTGAGGAAAAGAGAATCCAACAAATGGTAGCATAAAGAAGTGTTCTGAGCAAATATACAAGCACACTGGTAGCCTAGCATATCCTGCTTTCTCCAGTCTCCTTTCACGGCTCACTTTCGTTGGTGCTGTCCCTGCCAGAGCCCAGGGTCAGGGGCTTCTGCTCCCAATGCTTGTGCTCCTATATCTCCTAAAGGGCCACACAGCACTAACCACGCTCTCTCATTTTAGAGCTCCAGGAGCTGCATTTTGCCAACACTTCAGCCTTTTATACCTATATGATCCTGCTTGTGAAGAGTACCATCTACTTCACCATTACCCTCTTCTTCCTCTACCAGAAGAGAGTGGCTTGGAACCAAGGCACAAAGTAGGCACGCTGAGGTGCCCTTCAGCTCTCACAGAGGAGAGAGTTTATCTGCGTGTTCTGTGTTATCTTCTGCAGGTGGCCAGTGGCCACATTATAGATTCTCATCATTTTCTTTTTGCTTAGCAATGCATCTTTGTTGTAACTTGGAAAATACAAGATGGTTTCTTTTAATCTGTTGGACAAAGAGGAAACTTTAGGTTGTAAAAATTTTGTTCTTTTGTGTGCTTTGCTCTAGATATCTAGGCACCTCCTTACTGATAGACCTCTCCGCAATAAAAAAGTCGCTAAATTTCCCTCTTTTCTGTGTCATCTCTGTTGGTCCGACCTAGTCCGATGCTACCCAGTGATGGGATGATGACATCTCACCTCTGTGGAGCACGTTCAGGGGTGCAAAGTACTTGACACACAATACTGCCTTGGAGTCTCACAACAACCCAGTGAGGGAGGTATTGTGAGTATAATTCACCCCAATTTGCAGATGAGAAAAGACTCCCAGATCATCAATGACTTAGTCAGTCACACAGCTAGAAAGTAATGGGGGCAGAGTCTGATCTTGTGTCTTCCTATCTCCAAGTCTCATTCTTTCCTGTATTATTCTTCATATGAAATTGGAGCTGGAATTGGCTGATGTGGTTTCTTCTGCTTGTACATCTGGATACAGATGGCACCCATTTATTTGGTTCCTCTGGGTACAGCCAGGGGAATGAAGGAGGGGCTTTCTCTGTGAGTTTCTCAAGGGCACCAGCTAGAAAGCCAGTAGGGAATGAGTTAGTTAGACAGTCATTAAACATCTGTTAAGTGCCTAATATGTGCCAGCACCTGTGCTATGTACTGGGGATACAAACAAAGGGGGGAAAAAACAAACCAGCTCCTCTCCACAAGGAGCTCACATTCCAAAGGGGAGACAACTATGTACAAACAAGAAACAAACAGGATAAATCAGAGTTAAGAGGGACCAGGAGGCTTCTTGTAGAAGGTGGGATTTTAGCTGGAACTTGAAGAAAGCCAAAAAGCCGCAACGGGAGGACAGTATTCCAGCATTCTAGGAGCACAGCGAGGGAAAATGCCCAGTCTGGAGATGGAATATCTTATATGTGGAACAGCCAGAAGGTCAGTGTCACTGGGCTGTAGAATACACAGGGAAGGAGGCGGACTCCAAGTCTGGGTGAATGCAACATCATACCCAAACTAAGGCCTGAAGGAGCTAACGAGAGTAACCATGGTGAATGTGTATAATCTCATGTTACCCTTACAACCCTGGGAAGCAGGTGCTATTATTATCATCTCTACTTTACAAATAGGAAACTGTGGCAGAAAGGGGGTGACTTGCCCAGAGTCACGCTAAGTTTCTCATGTGCAATATGAGCTGTGGTCTTCCTTCCTCCAGTTCTAGCACCCTCTCTACTATCCTTCCTAGCTGCTGAGCCTCACTGGTGACTTACTTCATTCATGATGCCTATGATAAAGCCCATGCTTTAGGATACAGATTCCTTCCCTCATCAATAGAAGCTGTGAGTTGAATTTTCTTAAAAGCATGATGGGAAATTACAACAAGAATTGCCTTTCTTCCAAAATGGCAGCTTCTTTGAAATGGCATCAGATGAACTGTGCTGCCTACTGTCTGTGATCCTGGAACTCTAATTTCTCTGTTTTCTCATCTCTAGAATGAGCAGGGTCCTGGATAGCCTCTTAGGCCCCTTTCAGTTCTAAAGCAGGCCTGCATGGTTCTAACCATCTTGGTCTCAACTTCTTCCTCTACAAAGTGAGAGGGTTAGACAAGGCTACTTCTAAGGTTTCTTCTGGTTGCAAATTGGTCATGTCATGATCCTATAAGTGATTTTAACTCTCTGGGTTTCTCATTGGATTAGCACATCTCCAATAGCTCTTCTGGCTCTGAAGGATGAGCCCACCATATTTGTCTTATTTAGTGACATGAAGGTTTAAGATCTATTCATTGTTATGGTGCACAGCATCAAGACAGAGAGATGATGGGTAAAATCTGGAGAAGTTAGTTATAAGGCTGGTGCTCTCAATCTTCTGGTGGCTTGGACACAACACTCAAAGCCAAATGCACTAGCATCAGGCATTCTCCATTCCCAGGATCCCCATGATTTTGGAAGGGATACTCCCAAGGTATAAGAAAATCCCAGGTGGAACCAAGGCTTTATCAAAGTTGTGCAGAAAGTTAAATCAGAGAGTGAACTTGACAAAGTCAACATAAAATCTTGGCATCACCAGCAATGGAACAGTCCTGACGTTGCTTTCCCTTTAACTCTCATAAGCTCATAGAAGATTGGAGAGAATTTTCTATCTATTTAACCCAATGCCTAGCTGCCAGCACCTCCACGTACTTTGGGGGAAGCTGAGTCACACTAGTATTGAGGTCAGAAACATGAAATATATTCAGTGAGTGAGCATAACAAATCAGGGGATTCCAGATTTGGAGCTGGAAAGAGTCTCTCAGTTCTCAGCTCAGTGTGCTTGCTTTATAGATGAGGGAACAAAGACCCAGAGATGGTGGTGACTTGTCCCAGGCCACCCAGTGACTCAGTCAGGATCATGTATCTAGAGCATCTTATTTAGTCCATCCTCATTATACAAATTAAATGACTTCCCCTTGGTCACTGGGCTAGTGGTAGGGTCAGGGATTCAATCTTCCAGTGCTTAGCATCCTTTTCTGTATGAGAGCTGACTTGATGATGGCTAAGGTCCCTTCCCTACCTTAGCATTATATAATTATCATCCAAATGAAGGATAAAAGAGGCAAATAACAGCCTTAAAGGTGGTAGGGCATGCTTGTGCTAAAGTACATGCAGAACTACTTCAAAATCTTGGGGTCTAGGGTGTGAGACTGATACCTCTTGTATGCTTCTGGAGACAAAGAGAGAAGGTCCACACTCCTCCATCTGTTACTGGCTCACTTCCTTATTAATTCTCTCTCTGGGTCCAAAGACCATCTAGTAGAAATGTATTGATATGTCCTCAGAAAATACTTCTAAAATTTCTCAGTCACACATTCACATTCTCTTTCACTGTCTCTGAGCTACAATCAGTTATCATGAGATTCCTGCCATCACATAATTCACGTTGGCACAATCAGTTCTTTGCAGGTCCCCCTGCCACCAACAAGTTTTTAGGAACAAATATCCCTGGCACAAAATTTGTAGGTTTGCAAGGCTATATCGACCAGTGATGGGCACAGTAGCTTGAGCGTTGGGAATATTTAATATGTACGTGAACAATCATACAGAACCTACACAATTACATATTTTCTATCAGCATAAGAGGAAGAAGGGAAAAGGGAAAGAGGGAAGAAAGCATGAGAAGAAGGCAGACTTTAGAACAAATAACCCCAATAATTCCAAAGCATTGAGAGTACCATCAACATCCCAGAGGAACAGAGAGGCATCCAGGAAACCTCCCAGAGTTCTTATTTTTTCTTAAAGAGCAGGGGAGAACAAAGAGTTGGAAAAAAAAAGAATCATTTTTTTTTTTTCAGATTTTAGAGCTGCTAGCTTATGCTCCTAGGGGTGCCCAGATCTTGTCACTCATTTCTTGTTTTTGCTTATTGGTGATAAACAAACAGTGAAATGAGCATTTTCACTCAAGTCAATAAATAGTATTGTGTTGATTGCACAAATTAGCATCATTCTCTTGGGCTTGATTAGAAAGGCTGGAGGTAGAGGGGAAAGGAGAGTGAACCAGTGAGTCCCCTTTCCCACACCCCTCCTGAGGTTTGATTTGGGCTTCCAAAGGGGTGGTGGCCTCAGCAGCGGATGTGTGGATCATGGCTTCCTTAGGCTTTGCTTTGTCTTTGAGGTGGGCTGGGGAAAATGCTTGAGTCAAACAAGCCTCTTCCAGTTGAGGCTGGGGGATGGGCAGAGGGGCTAGGGTATTAAGTGACAAAATAGGGCAGTTAAACCACAGCTCAGCCTGCACCTTCTCAAAGGCCACAGTTAGTGGTAGATAAAAAGCAGCCTGCATCAAGGGGCCGTGCAAAGGGGCTGTGGCTGGCCTCTCTGGGCCTCACACAAGGAGTCCTTCATTGTACTTCTGCCTTAGGTTAAGGATAGGAACCATGCACACAGTATTAAGTCTGATGAAAATGATCAACAGGCCCTGCAGGCCCATCCACCCTTCGATGTAATGCTGTGATAGGACACAGCTTACATGTCTCTGTGTGCTGCCTCCTGAGGCCTCTTAGCAGATGACGTTCCCAGGGTTTGTTGAATGAATATTAGACTCGAGACAGTGTGCCATCTTTTGGCTCACACTGTGCATGCCAGTCCTAGCTACAGTTGGCCATTTGTCAATGCCCAGTCAGTTCCCATGCCTGCTGCCCCACACAGGAATGCCTGGATGGAAAGGCAGGGACAGTGATACTGAGCACCTGCTGCCTGACTCAGGGACCACTCAAGTAAAAGGTCAGAGCCAAAGGTTGAGATGTTGCCTTTTATTAATGATTTTAAACTGTACAAAGAGCTCATATGCATGAATTAAAAAACACACAAGGACATGTTATTCTTTTAAAAAGAAATATAAAATAAATCTGAGACAAATAAAACAATTCCATTTTGTGAGTCAGAAAAAAAAATCCATGTACTTTTGTGTTGTAGAAGATGTGTTAGGTGGCTATACTACCATGGTGTCTATTGATTAGGAATACAGCACGAGGCTTTCCCAGAGCTCCCTCCCTTTAGACGAGGCTCAGCAGCAGAGAACAGCATGGGCTGTTCTGGGACATTCTCACCAGTCCCAGGCAGGCAAACAGATATGTGTGGGTGGGGGACAATCTTCTGTGAGGTATCACAATAAATAAACCCTTGATTAAAACAGGTGGGCACGGCTTCCTGGGCAGAGACCACGATGCTGGGGGCCTTCACACTCCCAGCTCAGACAGACAGACAGATGGACGGACAGTGAAGATTCAGAGACGGGACAGGCTGGGGTGGACATAAGAAGCAGACAGGTTCAACATTCATCATTCCTGTTGTTCCCTGCACTTTTCTGAAGTTCTTATGTTTTTCTGCAAGATTTTATTTCCCCCCCAATTACATGCTACAACCATTTTTTACAATTTTTTCTTTGGGGGTTGCAATTTTTATCCCTCCCTTCCTCCCCTCCCCCTCCCTAAGACAGTAAACATCCAGTGCAGGTTGTACATGGGCAATCATCCCATACATTTTGGCATCAGAACCTATCTAACAAATACAACAGGAAGAGCAAGGGCCTTAGAGGGGCTGGTTGAGAATGAAGCCTGTGGTTATTCCGATTTTGTAAGGCAGCTTGTCCTTTGAGAGTTACATGATGAGGCCAAGCTGGAGCCTGAAAAGCAGCTCTGCCTCTTCAGCTTATGTGGCTTTTGGGGGCTCTGAGAGGGCCTAGCCTAGCCTGCCTGTCAGGGATGCCTAGAGCAGAGCTGGGGCAGTGAATCAGTGCCTGCTCTTCCATCTTAGAAATTTCCATGTCCTCGATCTACTGACCGTGGCAGTAGGAGATAGACCAGCCCCACTTTACAGGTGGAGAGCTTGCAGCAAACAGAATTGTTTTACCCAAGGCATACTCTTGGTAAGGAAGCCTGGCCCAGACTGGGCATGCCAGCCTTACCATCAGCACGGCTCCCTTCCCCACTGTCCTGCCTGCCTCTCCACGCACAAACTGGGCACAAATGGCAAACAATATACAGAGTGCTGGCCCACTTAATAAAGACTCATGTCACCTCATGGGATCAGGGCCTCACAAGTGCCTGGAGACTCCCACTCACAATGCTTTCCCAAGCACACACGTAGACAAATATTAAGGTATTTCACTCCCTGAATATCAAGGCAATTTGCTGACTGACTAAAGGATACATCTAAGGAAGGCTGTGCTGGTCACCTCAGTGAAAACCCTCCCAGAGACAGCATTTGTACTTTGGGGCTCTCATCTTTTGTTTCCAACACTTACTTTCCTCAAAATTCTCACAGCTACAGGACTGGCTTTTCACTATCCTGCTTTTCTTCTGCTTCTTCATCAGAACCTATGTGGGAGAAAGGAAGAGAAAGGGATCAAGCATTTATGAAGGGCCTACTATGTGCAAGACACTGTGCTAGGCCTCCTACGTTCATGATCCTCACGACAACCCTGTGAGGTTGTTGCTGAGATTAGCCCCACTTTTCAGATGCAAAAATGGAGGCTCTGGAAGTTGAAGTAACCAGACAAGGATGAGGGAGGTATGACTGCATGGCCTCACCAAGGCTGCACCCAACTAACCTTGTTAGCCATCTTTGGCAGGGTTACTAACATAGGGAACCCAGTGAATGCTGCTGATCTGATGTAAACAGAGTTCAGCAAAACTTTTAGTAAAGCATCTCATAACATACTTAGAAAAAGAAGATGGAGAATTGTGGCTCAGATGGTTCAGCTAGGAACAGGGAGCCGTTCTTACTGGCTCCAGGGTAGCTCAGCCAGTCTTCAGTGCTGTGGCCCAGGAATCTGGCGTGGGCCTCAGGCTGCTTATCATTTTTATGCACTTGAGCCAAGAAGGAAGAGACAGTCTGGTTGGAAAGTTTACAGACAGAATAAAGCTGAAAAGGAGAGTGCAGAAATCAGTGGACAGTCAGGCCCCAAGCACTACTGACCAGCTCTAGCCCTCTAGAGCTCTCCTTTTTTGATTTTGAAGCATTCTGACACCTGTGCAGAGTCGCTCAATGAGCCTCCTTCTTTTGTCTGAGCTGCCCCCTCCCTGGGGCAGGCCCTCCAGAGCTTTTGGGTTCCATGATTCTGTGACTTGAAGAGAAGGCTAGGTAGGAAGAGCCAGGAGTGGGATGCGTGCCCACGAGCAGGGGATGACAGGGCTGGGGCTCTATCCACTTCAACACACTGCCAACAATGCCCTTGTAGGAGAAATTCAGTTCTTACTGGTAACCAAGCAGTCCACCAATCCACAAGGCTCCAGGGGACCCTGACTCAGCCAGACTCACCACGACAGATAGGGTCCAGGCAGGGATTCAAACCTCAGTCTCCTGAGTCTGAGATTCAGGGCTCTTCCCACTGGGCAGCCCTGCTACTGCATTAGAACACCTTTCATCAGGGTAGGGACTTTCTGGGGAGGAAATTCCATTCACCAACATAGAGCTACCCACAGCATAAAAAGCATGTGACTTGCCCAGGGTCACACAGTCAGTATGTGTCAGACAGGACTTGAGCTGGAAGGGGACAATCTATTAAGTGCCTTTTTCCCCCTAAGCCATGACGCTGAGCTAAATGCTTTCCAAATACTGATCCTCACAATGCCCTGGAAGGAAGGCACTATTTATGATGATGCCCATTTTATAGATGAGGAGACTGAGGCAAACAAAGAAAAAGTGACTTGCCCAGGGTCACACAGCTAAGTCTCAAGGTCAGATGTGAGCTCTCCAGTATCTCTCAGTGACTGAATTATGAGCTGCCCACCTCACCAAAAGCCTGTCGCCTTCAAGTGATATCAGAGTGAAGCTGAGAGCACCCCAAAGCAGTCTAGAATCAGGCCTGAAAAGCCACTTCCATGTTCATACCTCTGACCTCCAGGCACAGGACCAAGAAGGGCACACCTCACACAGCTGGCCTGCCCAAAGGCTCTGGACCCAAGCAGATGCCTGCTGCCCACAGAGTGGGCAGCCAAACAAATTGTGGCCAGTAGATATTGGGTGACAGTGGAGACTTCCAAAGCCTGAGCAGATGCAGATGAATGGGGAGTGAAGAAGGATGAGGAAAACAACCTTTACAATCGTGCCAATGGAAGAGAAACATGAGCACCACAAGGACCCTCTACACAGTGCTTCACGTAGAAGCACAAGTCACAGCCATCTTTAGCAGATGATGGAGGGGGCTGGGTGGGGTTCGGGGGCGATGGGATGGTGCACTGCACACACTGTCAGGCCAGGCCACGGTTTTGCTGAACTGCCGGCTTCTTCCTCTGTTGTATTGTTTGTTACAAAGGATGGACCACCACGCAGGGGAGGAGGAGGGATAAATGAGGTAAAAACAAAAAGTACTGATAAAAATGAAACAGTTATTAAAATTTTATCATAGAAAAATCACATAAAAGTAGAAATCCCAGCCTTATAACAGAGCAGGACACACTGGGGAAAACCAGAAAGGTCAGTGTGGGCCAAGACTTTATAATGCATGTTTATTCCTGGTTCCTCTCTCTCATTCTCCCTTGCAATATGCACACAAGCCCACACATGTAGATGTCTGAATCTTTGTGTACAGTACATATGTCTACATTCATGTGTGTTAACCACTGACCTGCCCTGGCTCCACAGACTGCCTTGCCTGGGCCCATCTGCCCCCAGCAGCAAGTGAGAAGAGGCTGGTTACCAGGGCATGCTGCCCCCAGAACAGCTGCCTGCCCCCTCCACTGTGAGAAGGCTACAACTCAATTGGGGGCCTGCTTCCTGATTAAAGCGGCTGGGGTGGGAGCTTTAGCCAAGATGGAGGATCTGGAGCAGAGTTCTGCCTCACACATTCACTCGGGCCACGGTGTGTGCCTCAGCTCAGAAACCATGTCTTTGATGTGAAATTAGTGGTTTAAAAAAAATCCCCCACAGGACGCAATGAGCAGGAAGCTTTGTTTCTCAGCTATACAGTCACAAATCACACAATCCTTGCTGTGGTTTAACCGCTTTCTTCTCTGGACACTGCTTTTTAAGGTAACACTACCAATGCCTCAGGCTCATTCAGCACCAATAACCTCATCTGGCCTTTGACAAACACCCTTAATTAAGCCTGCGCTGTTCTAAAGCCTTCCAACTGTGCTCTCTCCAAAATGTGGCTGGGTATTTTTCAGCATCCGTGGGTGTCAGCTGAAGGAGAACAAAAACAGTCCCTCCACCATGTCTGGTCACCTCTCCCAAATGAGACCCAACTCCAAGGCTGCCACAATGGTGCCCGAGCTCACTCAGATGGTCTACACCAAGAGGCACACAGATTTCCATGACAGACTTTGCTTTCCCAGAACCAGCCCAGCTGAGTGCAGGGAGGTTCATCACAGAGAAGCTGGTGGGGAGGGGATGAATCCAGTGTTTCCATGGCAGAGAAACAGAGTAGCCATGGCAACAGAGGGACCAAAGCTTTTCACCATGTCATTAGCTGGTGCTTCACAGATCCCAGAGCGGTTCACACCACACCCCAACAGTGATCCGTTTCCACACAGTCTTTGGTGACAACAGAGGCAGCGTTTCTTCACCAACACCATGGGTCTCTCAGGAGAGAAATCTTCATACAATTTCTGAAACCCAGTGGCCAAAGGTCTGTCCGCCTTTCCCACTGAACAGACTCATCAGACACCACCCCTCTCCATTACATCTCCACACACCTTTGCACACACAACCAAGCCACCATGGATAACCAGGCACTGGACTTGTAATCAGCATGCCCTGGATTCAGACCTGCTGCTACCTGGGGGACCCTGGGCACATTACTGACCTTCCCCCTGCACCCCCAGCTCTGTACCGGCTCTCCAAAGCCCAGGGATGGCAGTCTGAGAATTCCAGACCAATTTCAGAAGGCCCCCTTTCTGGATGTGCAAAGGAGATCATCTACTTCCTTCTGATTCTAAGGAACATTTACATTTTAATGTGTTTCCTGCACTGGAAACTCAAGAGGTGACAATGACAAAGAAATACAGAATTACCCAGCCTGGCCCCACCCCTCCCTCCTTCCTCAAAGCCCCGCCCGGCTGCCTGGCTATGGTGCCAAGGACACTCCCCAACACCACCAGGTGGCACCATGAGCAAAGAAAGCATAGCCAGTCAGAGGCCAAATCCTACCATTCCTCCCTTTTGGGGCAGTCACCTGGAACTCAGAAGCATTGAGGACACCTATCAAGAGAATTTGTGTGGATCCAGAACCTCCTCCTTGCCTCCTCGGGAGGGGACCATGAAGAGTAGCAGGCAAGTGGAAGTACCAAGCCGGGGTGGGGGTGGGGGAGTGGTTCCCAATACAGCAGGGAACAAAGCAACAGCCAAATGCCCTTTACCTGCTTCAGACTCAGGAGGAGAATAAAACTGCCCATTTGAGAGACCTCCAGGAGGCTGGATGAAGGCTGCCCTCTCCAAAGCATCCTGAACCAACAGAAGTCCTGGAAGAGAAGGGATTGAGAGCCTGGGCATTAGTCTCCCACATCAGGACAGAGGGCTAGCACCATCTAAAGATGCTTGTCAGCAGGTGCTCACACCCATGCATATGGCGGTGAAAGTGGTGACTTTGAAAATCTCTGGAACACCACAACAGCGGCAATGCCCCTCTTCTCACCCCACCCCAATACAGGACACAGCTGGCCTGTGGGACCAGAGTGCCCAGGGCTGCCACTGGACTTTTCCTTCTATCAGTCCCCTGAGAACATCCTGTTCCCTTCAACAACAAATGGGTCGCACCAGCAGATAAGAGACTTGCAGCATCTCTTGAAAGAGAAGGCATTTGAACCAGCCACACCTGGTACCTTGATGGACCATCAAAATAATAATGTGGGGCAAGAAAGAAGCTACTGTACGTGACTGGCCTCCCTCTCAGCAATGGCAGCATCTGCTAGAGCACAAGGTGATGCATGCACCAGCTCCTTGGGAGCACTGTGCCATACCCTGGCATCAAGGAGGGCATGAAGAGAGTGAGGCCTCACCTCTGCTGATGCTGGTCAGTCATGTGCTCTCATGCCCCATTGTTCTCAAGCAGTCTAATCATCTGTATCTCTTACTTGAGGTGAAGCCTTGTTCCTCCTGGCATCTCCCTCATCCAACTGGCTGAAAACAAACTGCAGGGGTGTATCCAGAATGACTCAGGAGGCAGAGGATGGACCCACAGAGCAGCCACAGGAGGGAGGAGTGCCTGACACGTGGCTTCTTTCCCCACCCCCCCAACTCACTCCTATACTGTCTTTTCTTATATTTTAATTTCATTGCCTTATTTTAAAATTCCCTGAAAATGGGTACAGAGAAACAAAGCCGTGTGCCAGGACTTCCCTAGGCATCCTCCCTCCCTTTTATTCAGTGTGTTACAGTAACATTCAGCTCCAGGCTGAACATGCAAATCCAAGAAGTGCTTTAATGATTAGTGCTGGTACTGCTTGATGGCTAGGCCTGAGCACAGAACTTCCTAAGCATTTAATGAGCTAACACAAAGGGGGACCAAAGGGTATCTAAAGGTGGAAATGGTGCCCTTCCTACTGCTTGGAATTTGCTACTTTTAGACTAAGTGCCCTGAGAGGAAAGGACATCTAAAGTCTGCAACAACAGCGTCAGAAAGAAAAGTCCAGTATCTGACCTGTGGCTCCATGAATCATTTGGGCTTCTACTCCAAGCCATCCTCTGCAAAGACAGCCCTGGGGCCCAGCGGTCAGAGCGGTGGCTTTGACGTGACTCGACGGTGAGACACACCAGGCCTTAGACACCGGGATCTCATCACCTCCTGATCCTCCACTCAGCTCTGAAAGGTGTTGTTTACAGGTCCTCTATCAGTCAGACTCAGTCCCCTTCCCTCCAGACTCTGCTCTCAGGGCAGGACCAAGATCCATCTCATATGTTTATTTCTATAATGTCCACTATATTATACATATAGATGCAGGTCCTATCGTTCCTGCAGTGTGACAAGGTCTATGTTTTATTGACCCTGGTACCTCCTCAAGCACTTAACCAACTTAGAAGAGACAGAATGACTGAGTCAACCCTGCAAAGTCACTGTGGTCCACCCCCAGCAGCCTCTGCATGGCCAAGGAGGTTCCCAGGGACCTTCCTGGGGCCCTCCCCCACCCAAGGCAAGCCCTTGAGCTGTGAGAGGGGAACTCACTGTTGTCCTCCTCAGCTTCTTGAGGCAGTACTTTGAAATCTAGGAGCCAGGTTTCAACCCACGCCAGGATGAAGGAGATGATGGAAAGCATATATCCAAAGGCGCCCTGAGAGAAGAGCTGAAAGATGGAGGGGGAGGGGAAGGGTCAGCCTTTGGCTGTTGGCAGGCAGAGTGCCCAGGAGACGTCCCTGGGGAGGGAAGAGGGCCTCTTACCTTGGACAGGATGACTTTGACTAATAAAAAGGCACTCGTCACAGCTGTCGTCAACTGAAAGACAAAGGAGTTCAATGCAGATGCCAATAACAGTCTCATCATAGGCTCAAGTTCTGTAGGAAGCGACATGCCAGCCACAGCAGCTCTGGCTCCCCAGAGAGGGAACAGAGGCCCCTGCAATGCCCCTGGACCAGGCCTGAAGCCTTGGGCCTGCTCCTCACTTACTAGGCATCCAGGTGTGTGCTGGGAAGTGATGCCTTGATCGTGACCACGGGGTGATCTCTGGGGTCCCAGATCCAAATTCACCACTTCCACCACCCAAGAGTCAGAGAATTCTTGGAGGGAAGAGAGCAGACCCACAGAGCCAGCATTGCATGGCCCTCTCTCTGCTCTCATCCTTCTTTAATATTTGAATATGGACAAATGTTGGTAAGGGTCCATCAAATGATCCCTTATTCACGTAACTTACCTGAACAGTGAGTGAGCAGCAAGTCAGTCAAAGGCCTTGGGGAGCAGCTTCACTCACAGACAATCACTGCCCAGAGGAGTTTTGTCCACTCTCTGGACAGCACTACCCCTCCCCAGACCCCTGTCCACCTGGAGATGCCACCCCTCCTTTCCTCTCTGGCTTGAGCCTCACATTTTGTCTCCCCACTAGAATGAGAAGAGGGGTCACTTTGTTTGCTTGTTCTTGAACCCCATGATACCTGGCTTAATAAATGCTTTATTTCTCTATTTCTCTAAAGAACCAAAGAATTCAGATGGATGGCATTATAGAGATCCCCTAAACCAATACACTCTTTCTACAGCTAGGGAAACTGATGATCAGGGAGGTAAAGTCACTCAGGTTCAGAATGGCTTAGGTGGCTGGCCAGATGGCAGAGGGGGCCAAATAAATGACCAATTTGGACTCCAGAGTACCCAAGTTCAAATCCTGCCTCAGATGCTGGCTGGCCCTATGACCATGGGCAAGTCACTTACCCCTCAATTCTCTCATCTGTAAAGTGGGGTAGCGAGAGTACCTGCTTCCCAAAGTAAAGCCCTCTAAATTCACTTACTGTGGGTCAGCCTCCCTCATTTGGCCCAGAGGTGGATCAGGTACCATTTTAG
The DNA here is from genome assembly GCF_028372415.1 of Notamacropus eugenii. Taxonomy (NCBI): domain Eukaryota; kingdom Metazoa; phylum Chordata; class Mammalia; order Diprotodontia; family Macropodidae; genus Notamacropus; species Notamacropus eugenii. The sequence goes on along the minus strand of NC_092874.1, from coordinate 479,652,196 downwards.
GCTCCTTCTGCAGGAGGGCATGGTGGGAAGGGGGCTACCAGCTCCTATGTCATATTTCCCGACACCGTGTTTTCCAGCCCCAGGGAAGGCAATCTCACCTCCCTCCCATCTGCCAGGGCCTCTGCCCTCCTCTGACTTGTGTCCTTGTCCTCAAATCCCCATAAGAAAGTAAAAGCTCCCTGGGAACAAGGTCTTGATCATATTTACAATTCCTTGCCTGCAACAGGCAATGCATAAGTGTTTGTTGAATAAGTGTCCACAGAGCTGGACCTTGACTCAGGAATCAGGCCACCCAATTGCCACTACAAAATGTCCAGGGAAGGCTTCTGAGCCTCCATTTTACCATCTGTAAAATGGGATAAGAGGATCTGACAACCTTAAAGGGTTGCTGTGTGGACCGAAAGAGATTATAGCTGTAAAGCAAGTCTTAATAAAGCTTTTGAGGCCACACAGACCTGAGCTGCTATCACATGCTACCTACTAGGAATGGCTGGGTACATCAAGTCAACAGCACTTCTGTGCTTAGCACTGTGCTAAGGGTGGAGAAGCTGCAGATGGGATGGAAGGGGGCCAGCATCTTGCAGAAGGTGGAAGGTTGTCTGGGATCCAAAGAAAGCTGGGGAAGATAGAAGGGAGAGATGAGGAGGGAGAGGACCAGGCATTTAGGAAAGAAGATCCCCTGAGCCTTGCCTGTCAGTGACACCCTTGGCGATCCAGGCCCCGGGACAGCCCAATCCCTGCCCCCCAAGCAGCCCTGAATTAGAAGACATCACCACAGACACCAGGGTTTTCCTAAGAAAGGGACATCATCACTCCCTTCACAGCAAGGGAGATCCCTGCCTCCAGACATTAATGCTTCCTCCTCCCTGGGCCAACACAAACAACAGAAAGCACAGAGTTGTCTGCAGCTGGGTCCAGGACACGAATGCCCAGTTACACAGCAGTTTGTTCCCCAAATGAGACACTGATTGGGATAACCCTGGCCTCAGGAGAGCATCAGAAATGCACCCAGAAATAAATGGAAGAAAAAAGAAAGATGGAAAGATGTCTATTTAGAATCACAGAATAATATGAATGAGGGTAACAGCTAATATTTCTATGGCACTGACTACATGCCAGGCACTCTGCTTTACAATTACGATCTCAGTAAAGGCTCAGAAAGGCCCAGGGAATCTCTTTTTAATAACTGAGGAAACTGAGGTCCAGAGTGGTCACCTGCCCAAAGGCCTACAGCCACTTTGCTTTCCCTTTCCTAAATTCAAGATTCCCCCTTTTCTTCCCTGTATTTATTTCACTTAAAGCTGCTGCCCCAAAAGTGGACTGGCTGACCAAATCCTTGCCTCCAATTTCTCCTTTCACTTTTTCTCACTTCCCCCACCTCTAGATTTCAGGTTACTGGCTGGGAGTACTTTCAGTCCTGGGTCTTCAGGTGCTTCATTGACAGAACAATCTCATGACTGCACAGATTTTCATTCCTTGGTCCCTTCAGGTATGTGCAGCATGAGGAAGGGAAGGGTGTGTCCCCTTGGCAGTGACCTATGTGGCCTTGTGATCCACAGGATGAATCCTGTTATCTTCTCATTAGTAGGTAAAGGAAGAGCCTCGAGAGCTAAACCAACCCTGAGTGTGCTGAAATGCCCACAAACGGGTTGGACGGCACATCGATGTCAGAGCTCTGTCGAAAGGCAAACTGGGCCTCTGCTGTCTCAAACAAGAGACCCTGAGGTATGAAGAAGGAATTCCAGGGGTCTCAGCGCCCAGCTAGGCTCATTCATCACTGTCAGCATAAAGAGCTGTTTTGAGGATTTGGCACACAGCACTGCATTTGCTCATCTGCGCCAGAACACTCACAAACACCAAGACTAGTTTGATGAAAATGATAGGGAAATTCAGAAGCTGCTAAATGAAAAACGTGAACTCCACAGGATTTACCAGCAGGATAGGTCATCCACCTCTATGATGGCAGCATTTAATTCCATCAAAAGCAAAGTACAAGCAAGGCTTAGAGAGATGAAAAAATCCTGGCTCAGTAAGAAGGCAGATGAAGTTCAGTTTTATGCTGTTAGTAACAATTCAAAACATTTTTATGATTCCCTGAAACTTGTTTATGGACCAAAAATCTATGGTGCATGACAACTATTCAGTGCTGATGGAGCCATGTTGATTACTGTTAAGGACACGATCCTAGAGAGATGGGCTGAATACTTCCATAGTGTTCTCAACAGACCATTGCTGAGGGTATTCATCATTTACCTCAGGTTGAAGTCAATTCCTCCTTAGCTGTACTTCCAACTGAAAAATAGGTTTTGAGGGTCATTAGGCTCCTTTCAAGTGGCAATGCACCTGGTGCTTAGACTATTCCAGCTGAGATTTACAAGGTAGGGGGACCAGTGCTCATATAAAAGCTGACTGACATCTTCCAGATTATATGGCAAGAGGAAGTTATCCTCCAGGAGTTCAAGGATGACTACATTGTCTATCTCTATAAGGGTAAAGGGAATAAATTGTCCTGTAACAGTCACAGGGGGCTCTCTCTCTTAGTCATTACTGGCAAAATTCTAGCTAGAGTCCTCCTTAATAGGCTGATCCTTCACCTGGAAGATGAGCATATACCTGAGAGCCAGTGTGGTTTCAGAAATGACTGAAGAAGAGCCGATAAGGTGTTTGCTGCCCGACACCTCCAGGAGAAATGCCAGGTGCAGGACAGAGGTCTGTACACAATGTCTATAGATCTGACCAAGGCCTTTGACATAGTTATTTGTGAGGGCTTATGGAAAAGTATGTCAAAATTTTTTTTCCTGGACTAGTTCATCGAGTCAATTTCATGATGGCATGTTTGCCTGGGTTTTGAAAAGTGGACAAAGCTCTCGTGCCTTCCCAGCCACCAGTGGAGTGAAACAGGGTTGTGTGCTTGCTCCCATGCTTTTAAGCATGATGTTTTCAACCATGTTGACTAATGCTTTCAATAAGGATGAACACGGCATCAAGGTCAACTACCATACCCATGGCAAGTTCTTCAATTTGAAAAGGTTACAAGCCAAGACCAAAATGCAGGGAGTGTTGGTGCATGGTTTTCTGTTTGCAGATGATTGTGCACTCAATGTAGCCACCAAAGCTGAGGTGCAAAAAATACGAATCAATTCTCTGTTACCTGTGATAATTTTGGCCTAATAATTAATACAAAGCTCCATGAGCCACCACACACCATCCATACAAGGAATCATCAGTTACAACAAATGGAGAAGTTTTGAATGCTGTGGATAAGTTCACTTACCTTGGTAGTATACTTTTCAGGGATGTACACATTGATGATGAGGTTGATGCATGCATTACCAGAGCTAGCTCAGTGTTTGGAAGGCTCAGAAGAAAAGTTGGCAGAGAAGAGGTATTACACTGACTACCAAACTGAAGGTCTACAGAGTCGTTGTGATGATTACATTGTTATATGCTTGTGAGACATGGACAGTCTACCAGCTCCATGCCAGCAAACTGAATCATTTCCATTTCAACTTTCTTAGGAAGATTCTGAGGATCACCTGGCAGGATAAGATACCAGACACAGAAGTCCTTGCTAGAGCTGAACTGCCAAGTATTCAAAGTATGCTTCAGAGAGCGCAGCTCCTATGGGCTAGCCATACTGTTTGAATACAAAATGTACGCTTGCCAAAAAACACTATTTTATGGAGAACTTGCATGGAGCACGCGATCACATGGTGGCCAGAAGAAACAATACAAGGACCTTCTCAAAGTCTCTCTCAAGAACTTTGGATTTCACTGTGCAACATGAGAGACACTGGCACAGGACCACTCAGTATGGCACGCCCACATCAGAAAGGGTGCAGCGTTCTTTGAGCAAAAGAGAATTGAGACAGCACAAAGTAAATGCAGGATGAACAAATTTAGGATATCCACTCCAAATATTCAAATGGGCTATCTGTGCCCAACCTATACTAGAGCATTCCAAGCTCCTATTGGTCTGTTCAGCCACAGTTGGACACACTGAAATTTCACTTTATCATGGTGATGTCATTTTGGTCCTCTTTGAAGATGAAGGACAACAACCAACCAAGCAAAGTGATTTTCCTGTGGTGTATGAGATGTTCATGGGGAAGTCTAACTCCTCTGATGTGAGGGCTACTTTTAAGGGCTTTTTTTAAAGAGCCCTTTTAAGGGCTGCTCATCCACCTTAGGTATGCATCTGTCACCCAGCTCTCACCTGTGGCTCCAAGAAGATGTCCTATGAACAGGAGCCACACTCCATCAAAGCCACCTTGGCAGACAGGTTACACCAGGCTGAGAATGACTGACAGGTATCAGCACTGTTCATGAGTCAGGAGGATGTCCACCACAAGCATGAGAAGACTTCATCTAGCACAGTGGGTGGATGAGGACTGTTCATTCCAACACCCATGAAGGGAGCGAAAGCAAGTGCTGTCAAACACTTAAGAGCTTGGTCAGACATCAAAGACGTCAAGGCCATGCACTGCATCCTGGGCCACTGCCAGTCATCTTGATAAATCTCTTGCCCCTAGAAGTCAATGATTGTGGAAGAGAGAGTGAGGCTGAGGGCTTTGTGCAACTCTGAATCACTTAAATCCAATAACACACAAGCCAAGATGGCAGCTTCACGATGTCATTGGTCCTCTTTGAGAACAAAGGACAAATAAAAATAAGAAATTCAGAAAAACAAATTTATGAAGTAGGAAATAAAACAATTAGTAAGAAAGGCTTTATGCTTGGTATTTAAAGGCAATATGCATTTAGCATTTGCCAAAACTAAGATTAAACGAAAAACAATGGTACCATAATGAAGGGAATATTACTATGACTCCTGTTGATATTAAGTTTTTAATTCATTTCCCAATTTATAAATTTTGGAAAAGCAACATTTTGTTTATTTAAAATGAGGTCAAATTCCCTTCTTGATAAATAGTCAAAGGATATGAACAGGCAGTTTTTAGAAGAAGAAATTAAAACCATCTATAGTCCTATGAAAAAATGCTCTAAATCACTATTGATCACCTATCAGATTGGCTAACATAACAATACAGGAAGATGATAAATGTTGGAGAAGATGTGGGAGAGTTGGAAAACTAACTAATTGTTGGTGGAGCTGTGAGTCGACCCAACCATTCTGGAGAGTAATTTGAAACTAAGCCCAAAGGGCTATAAGAATGTGCATACCCTTTGACCCAGCAATACCGCTTCTAAGGTTGTATCCCAAAGAAAGTATAAAAATGGGAAAAGGACCCACATGGAAAAAAAAATTATAGCAGCTCCCTTTGGGGGAGCTAAGAACTGGAAATCAACAAAATACCCATCAACTGGGAAATGGCTGAACAAGTTGTGGTATATGAATGTAACGGAATGCTACTCTGCTATAAGAAATGGGAAACAAGCGGACTCTGAATACCTGGATAGACTTATATGAATTGATGTTAACTGAAGTGAGCAGAATCAGGAGAACAGTGTACACAGTAACAGCCTCAGTGTCCAAACACTATGTTTGATACACTTAGCCCTTCACAGCAATGCAAAGACCTAAAACATTTCTAAAGGACTCATTATGCAAAATGCCAGCTACATTAAGAGAAAGAACTATGCAATCAGCACACTGAATGAAACAGACTATTTTCTCTTTTGCTATGTTTCATTTTGTTTAGCCTTATTTGTGCTTTCTCCCATTCATTTTAATTCTTCCATGCAACATGACTAGTGTGAAAATACATTTAATAAGAATGTATGTGCAGAATGGATGTATTTAATAAGATTGCATGCTGTCTTGGGGAGGGAAGAGGGAGGTAGGGGGAGAAAATTTAAAACTTATGGAAGTGATTGTTGAAAATTGAAAACAAATAAATAAAGTTGGAGGAAAAAAATAAAAATTTTCCTTTCCAAAAACATAAAATAAGATGAGGACAGCCATTTGCTTTCACAGAGAACAAATATGTGATTTTATTAGCATAGGGAACCTCCTCCAACTGAGATGAGCAGTTCATCTGTAACTTAGAGTATGAGATGCTTAAAGTAATTTGAAAATATCTAAAGATTAACTCATGGACAAGAATGCAAGCTAAAGAAAATTCAAATACAGCACCATCACATAAAGCTAAGCAATTTTTGTCTGCATACACGCACCTCACAAAGTTTGAGGAAAGCTAGACTTTTTTGCTGACTTTTTCAAAGCTTGACAATGATTACTGAGAAGGGCTCCAGTGAAGAGCGAAGTGGGATGAAGCAATACACCAGATTCTGGAACTAGGAGAAGTATCAACAGTATGAAGTACTACAGGAAACTGAACAAAGTCAAGATCACAAACATATCCTTATCCGACAAAATAATCCTGCTGTTTGCAGAGTGTGAGAAGCGCGAGTGACCCTAAATTCAAGTCATTTCCACAAATCACTTGGCCGGATTTTCTTATGGCTGTGTCCCTGTAAAACCCAACACAACTCTAAGTATGAATGATGGAAGAACACAGAGAAATCTGCATTAGAGATGATTACTAAGTTAAATTGCTAACCAGTTCGGGGTAATATCAACTAAAATCACCTGCCCGATTCTTCAGCAGAAATTCAAGTGGAAGTTGGACCACATGTAAAAGACAAGGCACACTGAAAGGCTAAATGTCCATGCCAGGGCAAATGAAAAGTGCTGTAAGAGAAATGTCAGGAAAGCCTCCAAGAGGCCCCTCATAGCTTTCTCTGATGTTATGCAGAACTCTATCAGTCTTTATGGACAATGAAGAACCTTTAAGAACGTCGAGATAGTCACCAAAATTTATTACCATACAGCAGTCTGACATAGTGTAGGATCAGAGATTTACTGCTACCAAGTCACCTTGTCCAAATGCCTCATTTTATTGAGGAGGCAGGAATTACCCCAAATCACACACTAAGTAAAGAGATTTAGACTCAACTTCTCAGACTCTGAGGCTGACTGTTCTTCCACTCTATTAGATTCTCTCTCTCTCTCAAAGAGATGTGTATCCCATCAAGCTTGGGAGTTGGGCTGGATCATTTCAACACACCTTTGGGATGCCTTCCCTCTGTGGAGCCTTAGAGTTCAGAACAATCACGTGTGGAAGACGACAAAGTTCTTCATTCATCTCATATTAAAGCTAGAAGGTTAATAAACAAATTTCCATAGCCTTCTGCACAGTGCTTAGAATTACCCCTTCTCATGCATGACCATTATATACAGAAGTAAAGAAAAATAAATGAGGGGCTAGGGAGAAGTAGAGACAGAACTGTTGAAAGCTTCTCTGTATCTGTGGGTTCCAAAGGAAGAGAGACCCAACTCCCAAACCTCTGATCTCCCACCCAGAAGGCACTACAGCAGAAGTGAGCAGCAGGGGGCAAGGCAAAGAGCCCATCTGCAGCCAGACCACAGGAATCTGGACCGTGGAATTTTTCCCTTTACTGCCTGTGTGGCCTTGGGCAGATATATCCCCTCTAAATTGCAGGAGCTTGGCCTGGGAGGGTCTCTGAAGTCAGAGCCAGCTTTACCTCTGATATCCTGGGATTAAAACACAACTTTTGACTGCATCATTCCCCTTCACTAAATTGTACCACAGTTTCCCAGTGCCTACCACAGACCCCTCTTCTCTACTACTCTGTTGTCTGCCACACCTAGGCTTTTCAGCTTTTCTACCTAGTTTAACGTCATTCCCTTTCCCCAGAATGCCCTCCAGCACTACCTACTGAAACTCTGCTCATCCTTAAAGGCCCAGGTCAAATGCTCCTTCCTCCATGAAGTCTTCCCTGGTCCCCCATCACACCCCCACCAGCTGGAAATAATCTCTCCTCCTTTGGAATTCTGGAAACACTCTGATAATCACAGTGGGGAGCAGGGTCTCTCTCTTCGTCACTGCTGGCAAGATCCTTGCCAGAATCCTGCTTCATGGGCTGAACCTTCACCTGGAAGATGGTCATCTACCCAAGAGCCAGTGTGGCTTCAGAAAGGGCTGAGCAACAGTTGATATGGTGTTTGCTGCTTGACAAGTCCAGGAGAAATGCCTAGAGCAGAACAGAGCTCTGTACACAATAGTCAACAATCTGACCAAAGTCTTTGATACTGTCAGTCATGAGGGCTTGTGGAAGATCATGGCAAACCTTGGTTGTCTGGAGTTCTTCAGTATTGTTCATAGGTTTCATGACAGCAAGCTTGCTCAGGTTGCGAATAATGGATAATGCTTTCCCAGTCAGCAATGGAGTGAAGCAAGGGTGTGTGTTTGCTTCCAGGCTTTTTAGTAAGATGTTTTCTAGGATGCCATTGGACACCTTCAATGAATATGAAAAGGGCATCTAGGTCAGCTACCTCATTGACTGTAAACTTTTTAACTTAAGAAGATTACAAAATAAACCTGCACAAATCTTTTGCATTCCTATATATTAGTAACAAAGTCTAACAGCAACAGAAAGAGAAATCCCATTTAAAGCTAGGGTAGACACTGTAAAATGTTTGGGAGTTTACTTGCCAAAACAAACCCAGGGGCTATATGAACACAATTACAACACACTTTTTGCACAAATAAAGTGAAATCTAAGCAAGTAGAAAAACATCAGTTGTTCATGGGTAGACTGAACCAATATAATAAAAATGACAATTCTGCCTAAATTAATTTACTTATGTAGTGCCATACTAATGAAACTATCAGATGATTATTTTCTAGAGCTGGATAAAATAATATCAAAATTCATCTGGAAGAACAAAAGGTCCAGATTATCAAAGGGATTACTGGAAAGAAATGCTAGGGAAGATGGCCTAGTGCTACCAGATCTCAAATTATATTATAAAGCAGCAATTATCAATACTAGTCGGTACTGGCTAAGAAACAGAAGGGTAGACAAGTGGAATATACTAGGTACTCAAGATGCAGTAGGCAAGGAATATAACAACTTCCTGTTTGATAAACCCAAGGACTCCAGCTTCTGGGATAAGAACTCATTGTTTGACAAAAATTGCTGGGGTAAGTGGGTAACAGTGTGCTGGAAACTAGGCATAGACTCATGCCTGACACCATACACAAGAAGAAAGTCCAATTAGGTACACAATCCTGGTATAAAGACTGATACCATGGATAAATTGGGGGAGCAAGGAATAGTGTATTTATCAGATTTATGGAGAAGGCAAGAATTCTTGACTGAAGAAGAGACAACAAGCATTTTGAAGTGCAAGATGGATAATTTTGGTTACATTAAACTAAAAAGTTTTTGCACATCCAAACCCAATGCTACCAAAATTCAGAGGATGTAGTAAATTGGGAAAGAATTTTTATAGCTAATCTCAGGGACAAAGGCCTCATTTCTATATTATATAGAGAAATGAGTCAAATGTGCAACAATACAAGTCATTTCCCAAATGATAAATGGTCAAAGGATATGAATGGGCAATTTTCAGAGGAAGAAATTAAAGATATGTATAATCATATGAAAAAATGCTCTAAATCGGTATTGATTAGAGAGATGCAAATCAAAACAACTCTGAGGTACCACATCACACCTATAAGATTGGCAAACATGACAGAACAGGAAAATGATAAATGTTGGAGAGGATGTGGGAGAGTTGGAACAATAATTCATTGTTGGTGGAGCTGTGAGTTCATCCAACCATTTTGGACAGCAGTTTGGTACTATGCCCAAAGGGCTACAAAAATATGCATAACCCAGCAATATCGCCTCTTGGACTGTATCCCCAAGAAATCATAAAAGTGGGAAAGGGTCCCATGTGAACAAAAATATTTACAGCAATACTCTTTGTAGTTGCCAAAAACTGGAAATCAAGAGGATGCCCTTCAACTGAGGAATGGTTGAATAAATTATGGTATATGAATGTAATGGAATACTATTGCGCCATAAGAAATGATGAACAAGGGGAGGAGCCAAGATAGCAGAGTAGAAAGATACACGTATGCTAGCTCCAAACCCACAGCCTCTAAAATACCTGTGAAGAAGAACTCCCAACAAAATCTGGAGAAGCAGAAGCCACAGAACAACGGAGCAGAGGAGATTTCTGTTCTAGAGAGACCTGAAAAACCAACGCGAAAGGTCCATTGTGCACTGGACCTGGAGTGGAGCCCAGCCCTGCCTCAGCTGCATGGCACTGAGAGGAGCAGATCTGAGTAGGCTTCAGGGATGGAATCTCCAGCAGCCACGCAGGTCCCTCTACCCAGAGCACTAAAGGTCAGTGAGAAAGTCTTTTTGGCTCGCTGAGAAGGGAGCAGGGTGTCCCCCTACCTCAGGCCCCCTCAGGAGGCAGCAGCCGAGGAGGCAGCAGACAGGGGCTCCCGAAGGAGGCAGGAGCCCAGATCCATTATTGAAGGTCTCTGAGTAAACCCCCTAAGGAAACTGAGCCCCATGTGGCAGCCCTGCCCCCACGCAAGCAGCTGAACTTAATCTCACACTGAATAGCAGCCCTGCCCCCACCCAAAGCCCTAAGGCTGGGAAGCAGTATTTGAATCTCAGACCCCAAGTGCTGGATGGGCAGATCTGGAGGCAAGGAGGGTGTGGAGAGGACACTCAGAAGACAAGTCACTGGCTGGGAAAATGCCCAGAAAAGGGAAAAAAAATAAGACCATAGAAGGTTACTTTCTTGGTGAAAAGATATCCCTTCCCTTCCTTTCAGGATGAGGAAGAACAATGCTTCCCATCAGAGAAAGACACAGAAGTCAAGGCTTCTATATCGCAAACATACAGAATAAATATTCAATGGTCTCAGGCCATGGAAGAGCTCAAAAAGGATTTTGAAAATCAAGTTAGAGAGATGGAGGAAAAACTGGGAAGAGAAATGAGAGAGATGCAAGCAAAGCATGAAAAGCAGGTCATCAAATTGATAAAGGAGACCCCAAAAAATGCTGAAGAAAATAACACCTTGAAAAATAGGCTAACTCAATTGGCAAAAGAGGTTCAAAAAGCCAATGAGGAGAAGAAAGCTTTCAAAAGCAGAATTAGCCAAATGGAAAAGGAGGTTCAAAAGCTCACTGAAGAAAATAGTTCTTTCAAAATTAGATTGGAACAGATGGAGGCTAATGACTTTATGAGAAACCAAGAAATCACAAAACAAAGCCAAAAGAATGAAAAAATGGAAGATAATGTGAAACATCTCATTGGAAATACAACTGACCTGGAAAGTAGATCCAGGAGAGACAATTTAAAAATTATGGAACTACCTGAAAGCCATGATCAAAAAAAGAGCCTAGACATCATCTTTCATGAAATTATCAAGGAAAACTGCCCTGAGATTCTAGAACCAGAGGGCAAAGTAAGTATTCAAGGAATCCACTGATCACTGCCTGAAAGAGATCCAAAAAGAGAAAGTCCTAGGAACATTGTGGCAAAATTTCAGAGTACCCTGGTCAAGGAGAAAATATTGCAAGCAGCTAGAAAGAAGCAATTCAAGTATTGTGGAAATACAATCAGGATAACACAAGATCTAGCAGCTTCTACATTAAGGGATCAAAGGGTGTGGAATAGGATATTCCAGAAGTCAAAGGAACTAGGACTAAAACCAGGAATCACCTACCCAGCAAAACTGAGTATAATACTTCAAGGGGAAAAAATGGTCTTTCAATGAAATAGAGGACTTTCAAGCATTCTTGATGAAAAGACCAGAGCTGAAAAGAAAATTTGACTTTCAAACACAAGAATGAAGAGAAGCATGAAAAGGTGAACAGCAATGAGAAGTCCTAAGGGACTTTACTAAAGTTGAACTGTTTACATTCCTACATGGAAAGACAATATTTGTAACTCTTGAAACTTTTCAGTATCTGGGTAGTTGGTGGGATTACATACACACACACACACATGCGCGTGCACCCACACACAGAGACAGAGAGCACAGAGTGAATGGAATAGGATGGGATCATATCTTTAAAAAATGAAATTAAGTGGTGAGAGAGAAATATATTGGGAGGAGAAAGGGAGAAATGGAATGGGGTAAATCATCTCTCATAAAAGAGGCAGGCAAAAGACTTTTTAGTGGAGGGAAAAAGAGGAAAGGTGAGAGAAAAATATGAAGTTTACTCTCATTACATTAGACTAAAGGAAGGAATAAAATGCTCACTCATTTTCGTATGAAAACCTACCTTATAATACAGGAAAGGGGGGGAGAAGGGGATAAGCAGGGTGGGAGTGATGATGGAAGGGAGGGGAGTGGGAGGAGGGAGCAATTTGAAGTGAACACTCTTGTGGAGGGACAGGATCAAAAGAGAGAATAGAAGCAATAGGGTGCAGGATAAGATGGAGGGAAATATGGTTAGTCTTACACAACACGACTATCATGGAAGTCATTTGCAAAATTACACAGATATGGCCTATACTGAATTGCTTGCCTTCCCAAAGGGAATGGGTGGGGAGGGAGGGATGAAGAGAAGTCGGAACTCAAAGTTATAGGAACAACTGTCGAGTACTGTTCTTGCTACTAGGAAATAAGAAATACAGGTAATGGGGTACAGAAAGTTATCTGACCCTACAGGACAAAAGAGAAGATGGGGACAAGGGAAGGGAGGGATGATAGAAGAGAGGGCAGATTGGTGATAGGGGCAATCAGAATGCTCGGTGTTTAGGGGTGCGGTGAGGGGACAAATGGGGAGAAAATTGGAACCCAAAATTTTGTGAAAAAGTGTTAAAAGTTAAATAAATAAATTTTAAAAAATAAAAATTATTGTGGAAGTCATTTGGAAAACTACACATATATGGCCTATATTGAATTGCTTGCCTTCCCAAAGGGAATGAGTGGAGAGGGAGGGAGGAAGAGAAGTTGAAACTCAAACTTTTAGAAACAACAGTTGAGCTTTGTTCTTGCAACTAGGAAAAAAGAAATACAGGTAATGGGGTATAGAAATTTATCTTGCCCTTCAGGACAAAAAGATGGGGATAAGGGAAGGGAGATATGTTAGAAGGGAGGGCAGATTCATGATAGGGGTGATTAGAATGCTCAGCATTATGGGATGGGGGGAGAGGAGAAATGGTGAGATAATTTGGAACCCAAAATTTTGTGGAAATGAATGCTGAAAACTTAAATGAATAAATTTAAATACAACCCCCCCCCCAAAAAAATGAAGCTTTGTGGTTCCAGCACATTGTCCTGTGATCCTCATTGTGCTAGCATGATTTCCCATCCATTCAAAATAGACCCCCCCCCTCACCTCTTCCCCTCAGAGTTTGGGATCAATACTCCTACTCACAGAGCTCTCCATCTTGGAATTTTGGCCACCTGTCCCCAGATATAAGTCCATCCTTTAATGATCCTGTGGATTGACCAACATGGCCCGTTGCTCTAGAGGACATGGTGGGTGTTATCAGCCGAGTCAGTGCATGAGCTTATGCCATGTACATATCAAGGCATCATGTCCTAGGGAAATAGAAACAGTCCTTGTGTTTGCTAGATGGAACCTCATTCAGACAGCCATTTTCACTAAATGGAATTTGAAATAGTCCCAGTTCATGCTGATGTCTTCTGAAAAGGGCAGAGGTGTTAGAATGTGAGAAAGCACTAAAGCTCGGCCATCTTACCCAGCTCCGGTGTGATAGGGATTGGGGAATGGGAGTGAGCCAGAACCCAATCCCTGAAGTTTTTACCTTAGACTCAGAGATCAGTTCACCCAGCGCAGGAAATGACTAAGAGACCAGTGATTCCATATTCCTCGTCTAACATCTAAGGAAACTGAAGCCCAGAAAAGTTAAGTAACAGAGCTAGTAAGTATCTATGATGGGATTCAAACCCAGGTCTTGATGAAGCCAGATACAGTGCTCAAACCACTGTTTCTCCAAGGTGAATTTTTTGATCCTAGCATTTGAAAATTATGGCACTAAATAACAGAGGGCCAGGCTTAGTTCTAAGTTTCCTTTGCTGTTTGACTTTAGCGTTTCCTTATGAATGCAAAGCAATCTGTCCCAGTGCCACTGACAGACCCACTCAGGCTCAGACATGTGATGGGTAGAGAGATCCATCCCTTCCACATTTCCCCAATCTCTCTGTTCCCTAGCCAAAGTGAGAGGTGAAATTCTGGACTGACTCTTTATGATTAAGGTAGTAGAAGTCACTTAATATAATGTACAATTAGGTCTTACAAGGAAATGCTACTAAGTACCAGTTAATTAGCAGGGTGTAGTGTCACTTGAGGCTATCAACCAGAAGGTAGAACTGGAGAATGCAATCTCTTTAGAAATACTGGCAAATGAACAGTCCACTTTCATTTACTGGGGAGTGGCTCATGCTGACAGCTCTGTAGCTATTTGAACCTTTCCTTCACCTTCTTCCTCTTCATCAACTTCCTAATGTACAGGATAGAAAACAATGTGGAAAGAGATCTCCGGGGTCATCTTGTCCATCCATTCCTCCATCCATTCCTCTCCACAAAGCTGGCAAGTCTCTGCTTGAAGACCTCCATCGTGGGTGGACTCACATCCTCTCCAAGTAACCCGTTTCCCCCTGCTCTAATCCTCTTTATTAAGAAGAGTTTTTCTTCCATAATGTCACCCTGTTCCCCTCACTCATAAATCTTTTATGGCTTCCCATTTTCCACCAAATGAAATCCAAATTCTAACTTGTCATTCAAAGATCTCCACAATCTAACTCCAAGCTAGTTTTCAATCTTTTTACATGGCATTGGGTGCTCCACTCCAACTGGAGTCCCCTCAGGCCATTCCTCAGACCATCCTTCCATGTCCTGCTTCTATACTTTGAGAATCAGAGTGCTTCTGTCTCTGCTTCCTTCTTTCAGGCTCAGCTCAGATATGAGCTCCTCCATGATGTCTTCCCTGCCCCTCCCACTTACAGGTCCTCCTCCCTGCCTCTCTGTGTCAGGTTGCTGACCTCTATGCATAGATATCCCATGTGGTTTTGGTTTTTTATGGGACCAGTTGTAAGTTCCTTGGAGGAAGGGATGAGATCACTTGTCTTGGTAATCCCAGCAGGTGCCATACCGGCTAGTACATAATAAGCAGGAAGTAAAAGCTTATTGGCTGAGAGATGGCATACATGCACTCTCTCTTCTACTGGATGGTAAACTCAGAATGTACCCATTTCACTTTTGTGCCCCATGTACCTAATGCAGAATAAGCAATGGTGGTTGTGTTGAATTCCACAGGATTTCCTCTTCCTCAGGGCAGATATGCTAGTACTCATTATCTGTGCGTACTCCTTTCTTACTTCCAGTGTTGATATGGTGCATTGAGTAAAGAATCCCCCAGATCTCAGACCGTGGGAGAAGCCAAGTAACTGCTTGACGGGGAACCCACTGAACCAGCCATTCCAACAGCCTTTATGTGGACTGACAATATGGT
This sequence comes from Notamacropus eugenii, assembly GCF_028372415.1. NCBI lineage: Eukaryota > Metazoa > Chordata > Mammalia > Diprotodontia > Macropodidae > Notamacropus > Notamacropus eugenii. The sequence continues at coordinate 479,636,908 of NC_092874.1, read as the reverse complement.
TTTTTTTTCTTTTCAGACTTTGCCCTGGGACTTGGAGATGGTAAGACTTTTACTAAGGAGCTCTAGACAGGATCATAATCATAGGAGTCTAATTAAACAAATGTGCTCCTGCCTTCAGTTCTAACAACTTGATGATAAACATCTGCAAAGCCTTCATCTGTTAAAGTAACGATGCTTATGTGTGTGTCATGTTTTGAAAGTTCAGGAGGCACTTGATAGGCATCTCAATTAATGTTTGAACAACCCTGAGCACTTGGAATGGCTGTCACTGTTCTCATTTCACAGCAGAGAAAACTAAATCTCACAGACGGGAAGTGACTGGCTAATGGTTATGTCTCTGGTCAGGATTGGGGAAGGATTTTAACTCAAATCTTTCTGATTCTAAGTCCAGCTGATGTACAGAGGGGTCTGAATGTGTGTGTGTGTGTGTGTGTGTGTGTGTATGTGTGTACTATTTTGTACATATGTGTTATAAATGTAAATTCTCATATTCACTGAATCAATGTAAGCTGATGTTATTACCATCCTTTGGCCCCAGATCATGGGCAGTCTAGGAAAGGCTGTTCACGTTTTCCTCCAGATCTTCTGAAAAACTTAAGTCTGTAATAAATGGGCCCCCTTGTTGACTTCCATACACAAGCCATGCAACTAATTCAGCACAGAGAGGTTAAGTGACAATGCCAGGCAGGATTCGAGCCCATATCTTCCTGATCTCAAGCCTCTAGCCCCTGGGCCACACTGTCTCTTCTAAAGAGAAGCTAGCCCAAAAACCAGTCAGAACCTTCAGGTAAATGGGAGAAGATTGCTAGGTAGCATGTCAGTACATGAAAATAGGCTTTTGTTTTTGTCTTGCCCAGAATGTTGGCATTGGCTACTTGAGCCCTTCATCCCCCCACAGCCTTTTCCTAGTTGCTGCGTCCAATTTCTTGCACCACCACATCCCTGTGGGACCCAACGGGTTCTTGCTCTCCAGAATCCAGCTCTGCTGGCCTGCTGACTTCATAACAACAAGCATAGAACTAGCCAGGGTTTTGGATGTGAGTGAGCTGGGGTACGGGACAGGAGACAGGACTAGGAGGAATCTGGGAAATCCACTAGTGCAGTTGGCCTCATTTTACAGAAGAGAAACTGAGGCATCCCAGAGAGGTGAAGGAATTCAAAGCCAGGTCCTTAGTCCTCAGTGCGTCTGTGAATATTCTGGCATCTACCCGGCCTGCCTCTCTATCTTTGAACTCTTTGGGGGTATATCCTTAGTAGTGAGACACCTGACTCAAAGGGAATGAAAATTTAACGATTTTATTCACATGATTTCAATTTTGTTCCCAGAATAAGATCGATTCAGAACCTCATCCACATGGACCTTAGTTTCCCTGTCTTCCCAAAGCCTCTCCAGCAAAACCTGAGTTATTTTAAAGGGATCAATTGTCCAAAAAGCTTGAAGGAATAAATTCTCAGCTATCCAGAAAACTTTTCTCTCTAGAAGCATTCCTCCCCAAAGAGTTCTTCTGAATAGTTGGTGTCTTACTATAAGGAAGAAACAGAGCTGTTGTTTAAGTGAACACACAGACCAACAAAATGAACTGCTGGTCTTCCAATGCAAATGCTCCAATTTCTTCTTTCTTGTTCTTGTTCTGAGTAAGAGACCAGTGCCCTTGCCTCTACTTGGGTTTTTTCACTAGTGAAACTTTGACTGTATAGATAGAGGTTTCGTAGCTAAAAGTGCAGCTCTGGCGAGCCAAAAGATTTCCTCCCTTTAAGCCTTCAAGAGAAGGTGAAGTTAAGTATTTTTGGCAATAAGTGCTTCTGAATACCTTGGAGCACCAGAAATGATGATGATGATGATGATGGTGGTGGTGATGATGATGGTGGTGGTGGTGGTGATGGTGATGAAGATGATAGTGGTGGTGATGATGAAGAGGATAGCTAAGATGATGGAAATGATATCCTCAAATTTTGCAAAGTGCAACACATATGTTAAACATATATAAATATATGAATTTTATTAACATATATATATATTCTCCCTTTTGTTTAACTTTTCAGTCACTCATTCAATAAACATTTGTTAAAATACTTGCAGTATGCTAACTACTTTCTGAAGGTTCAAGGAAGACAATGTAACATGAAAGTTGTTTTAAGCGTTTATTTAAGAGAATATAAAGGACTTAATTTCAAAGGTATAACAAGAGAAGGGCCTCTGAATCTTTGCTTGTGACTGTAAATTAAGAAGAAACAAACAATACCATCCAAGGGTGTGCTTCCCCCAGTTCCAGCTCATCTCCTGGCTGTCCCACCAAGGGTGGTGGCCTTGACTTAGTGACCTATTTGTAGCTAAGAAATTTAAAGTGTTTAAATTGCATCCAGGAATGCCTACACTCCATGGGAGCTATGCCCAATTCTTGCTCGTGTCCTGTCCAACTCTTCAGGACCCCACTCGGGGTTTTCTTGAGAAAGATACTGGAGTGATTTGCCATTCAGTTCTTTAGCTTATTTTACAAATGAGAAAACCAAGGCAACCAGGGATAAGTGACTTGCACAGGGTCATACAGCTATTAAGTATCTGAGTCTAGTTTTGAATTCAGGTAGATGAGTTTTCCTGATTCCAGACCCAGCACTCTCTCCTCTGTGTCATCTAGCCAGACTCAAAGTCATTGCTAGTTACAGCCTTGCTTATTTCTTACTTTAATGGCTCAGCTGGACACTGGGTTCTAGTGAATTTCAGTACTCCAAGGAGTTCTCTGGAGAAGTAGAATAAAAACATAGGAACGAGGTTTTGGCGAAATTTGAGTTTGTACTCAAACAAATGGTGAGGTCTCACCTCTTTGGGCATCTTATTTGTGGGTAGTGACAGCCTTGGATACCGATGCAGTTGCTGCAGCTGTTGGAGCCCCAGTGGGGGCTGTCGAGGGGTCCCCAGAGGCTGTCACAGAAGGTGAAGCCCTCCCCTTGGGTGAAGGAGTGAGTCTCGTTGAGGGCCAAGCTGTTACAGAGACTAGGGAGGTCACCGAGAGTGATGGAACTGGGGCAGAAGAAATGGAAGCAGTCAGAATCCAGGTAAAGCCTCTGGTGGAAAATGGCAGCTTTAGTGTGAACTCCCATCAGACGAGGAACATTTTCATTTTGGAACTGTGAAGGTTTTAGACTTCAAAATATCTCTGAAAATTTCTTAATAAAAATCTGCTTTTACTTATTTGCTCTGTGTCACTCAGGGCTGCTATTTGGATGCAATACCTGTTGAGTTCTCTTGCAACAAGATGAGACCAAGATTCTATTTTTTTGGAAAGTAACATTCTCTGGGAGTTCAACACTCTACTATCAGCTTCCTTGCATCGCTCAACTAATCAATAAGCACTTCTTAAGCAACTACTGTATGCTGGACCCTATGTCAGGTACTAGTCATACACAGACAAGTATTCAATCAAAAAATATTTATTAAGCCCTTAACTGTGTCCCAGGTCCTGGTTTGGGTGCTTGAGAGTCAAGAATATCCCAACTCTCAAAAATCGTAAAAGTGATTAAAAAGAAAGAACATTCTCTAAATATTTTGAGGTGCTTTTAAAATACACCATTGAAATGTTAGATAAACAACATTCTCACATGCAGTAATATGGGTAAAGAGAAATGTCCAGTTATACTAAATGACCTACAGACTTCTTTGCCACCTTTTTGCCCAGCCTGTATTTACTTTCCCATGGTGTTCTCAGATGAGTAAATGATGTTGACTAATGCTTCTCATGTCTTCCCACCATAAGCCAGGTAAGAGTATTTATTGGTGGGAGTCTATTGAAAACATATTTTTGCCAGACATGACTTTTCTTCATTTGTATCCTTTAAGAAAAATGTTTAGCCCTAGGCATCTTCTTTTGTTTGTCATTTCTAATGTATCCCAGGTTGTGATTTGTCCTTCCCATGAGCATTGGTGGAATTATGGGAGGAAAAAATGCTTGGAAGAAGTGGTCAGAATGCATTCCCCTATCATCCATTATTTGAAGCACATATTTATCCTTTGTATGGATAGCATCATCATTTCCAGAAGGGTGTTTTTCTCATCAACTAGGATATTATCAGTTATTTTGCTGAGTTTTTTTATCTCCATACTTCCTCTCTCCCTTAGTCAAAATTCACTTGTCTTAAGGCTTATATTTCTTGACCTTTGGGCAACATCTATTTATATGCCCCTAACATCAAAAATGCAAATAAATGAAGCTTTGTGTGTGCTCACTTCTAATGTGCTTGGGTTGTGTGAGGCACAGGCTCAGATTAAATTCACTCCCCCACTAGCCCAAATGGGTTCACCTTCTTTGGAGGATTCATGAGGATCAACAGTGACCAGGAGATAAATCTCTCCTAACAGGTTAACTTTCATCTTCCATTCTCAGCCCCCCAAAGTCCTTTGAAGCCATATCCAGGAATTTTTCCAGTAAGCCATGCTATACTGCAGGGTTTAGAACCAGAAGGGACTATTAAGGTCATCTGTCCAACCCCTTCATTCTGACTCTCCCTTGTCTGGTCTGTTCCATAGAGCTACCTCTATTTCTAACCAAGACCAGAAAGTTTTGAGAACCAGTGCTTCATAAGATAATCTGAAGTCTGGAAGTGCTCTTCCCTCTTCATCTCTATTATCTCTTTTCATCATTTCTCCTGATATTCCAGAGCTTTTGCTTTTCCAAATAAACTTTGTTATTATTCTATCAAGTTCTATAAAGCATCCCTTTAGTAATATGATTGATATAGAACAAAAGCATTAATATTGCCATTTTTATTATATTGGCACAGCCTCACCATGAATACTGAATATTTCTCAGCTATTTAAGTTATTGATTATTTCTTTATTAGGAAAGATGATCTGTTTGGAGATAGATCTCTCAGTCTTATGAGAGAAGCAATTTCAGTTTGTGAAATTGACTTTATGATGAGTCCAGTCAGCAAGAATGTTAGTCACTTACTGTGTGCCAAGCACTGAGGTGAAGGTCGACATTACACTGTCTACCTTGCTGGGAGCCCATCAGAATTGGCTTTGGGTAAAGCCTGCACTTATTCAAATGTATAGGACCTATTTTCTCCTAGAAGAATGCAAGTTCCATAAGAACAGGGATGCTTTTGTTTCTCTTTGTAGCCCCAGAACCTAGTGCAGGACTTAGCACATAAAAGGAGCTTTAAAAATGTTTGCTAGATCGATGTGTCAATATAAAACCACTGTATACATGCTAGGGAATCTTCCTCTGCCTCCTCCTCCTCTCTCTCCTCCTCCCTTCCTTCCTTCTCTCCCTTCCTTCTCCCCTTCATCCTCCTCCCCCTCCAGCTCTCCCTTCTCTCCCTCCCGCTCTACCTCTTCCCCCCCTTCCTCCTTCCCCTCCCCCTCTTCATCATCATCATCATCATCATCATCATCATCATCATCATCATCATTATCATGACGTCATCAGCATCACCACCATCTTGCTCTGTGTGCAGTGGAAAGAGCCCTGAATGAAGCTAGAGGACACTGGTTCAGATGTTGCCTCTGATGATTACTCAACATCCTTAGCTCTTCTCTTAGAATAATGGGATGGGGTGGCCTAGATGATTTCTGGGGTCTGTCCCATGTCCAGATCTGTCTTCCTCTTCCTCCCCTCCAGCGTTGGGTACAATGACCCTGAGAGACTTGGCCTTTCCCTTGCAGAATGCAGGCTGGCTCATAGGTGTGAAGGAATCAGACTGGCTTCAGTTCAGAGACCTGGACACTTACAAGGGCCTGTTCCCAGAGAACTTCACCCACCGCCTGGATTAGTCAGCCTGTCCCCCCACCCTCTACTCTCCAGTGAGCTTACTCAGTGGCTTTCCACTGACGGGAAAATGAGGGGCCCACCTGGGCAGCCACGCTACTGACACTTCCAGACTGGTGTCCATCAGAGCCGGGGGAGATGTGCTCAAGGAGCATGTGTTGAAAAAAAAGTTAAATTCAGTAACATTTTAAAAAGTAAAGTGAACTCCTCTGATGAAGCAGGGGAGGGCATCCTCCTCTGTCCTTCTGTTTGTGACAACAGGTTTGTTTGTGCTTTCTCTGAGATATGGTGAATCATGTACTTGATCCCTCCCCCCAGAGTCTAAATTAGCTTCCTGCACTGTGTTCAGCTGATGTGCTGCAGAAAGTGTGATGAATAATCCTGGAATGAGGCAGTCCCAGTCCTCCTCCTTCCATCCCCCATCCTCTTTCCCTTTTTTTCCCCTTCCTCCTCCTCCTCCTTCTTTCTCTGCCTTTTTCTCCCTCTCTCTCTCTCTATCTCTCCCTCCTTCCCTTTCTCCTTCCCTCTCCTTCCCTCCCTCCTCTCCCTCTGTCTCTGTCTCTGTCTCTTTCTGTCTCTCTCTGTCTTTCTGAAAGCCTCAAAGAAAAATGTGAATTGGTCTCAGGCCATGGATGAGCTGAAAGGGGATTTTAAAAGTCAAGTAAAAAGGTGAAGGAAAATTGGAAATAAAAACGAGAGTTATTAAAGAAAATCATGAAAAAAGTCAAAAACTTGTTAAAGGCGATGCAAAAAAAACCCCTGCAGAAAGTAACACCTTAAGAAATAAATAGGCCAAATAGTAAAAGAGATGCAAAAATCCAATGAAGAGAAGAATACCTTGGAAAGCAGAATTAGTCAAATGGAAACGGAAATACCAAAATTCACCTAAAAAGGAATTCCTTAAAAGTCAGAATTGGGCAAGTGGAAGCTAATGACTTCATGGGACATCAAGAAGCAATCAAATAACATCAAAAGAATGAAAAACATGGAAGAGAATGTGAATTATCTCACTGGAAAAACAACTGACCTGGAAAACAGATCAAGGAGAGATACTTTAAGAATTATTGGGCTACCTGAAAATCATGATAAAACAAGAGCCTAGATATCATCTTTCAAGAAAGGAAACCTAGGAAAACTACCCTGATATTCTAGAATCATGAGGTAAAATAGAAATTGAAAGAATTTTCAAGTCAGCTCCTGAAAGAGATCCCAAGTGAAAACTCCTAGAACATTATAACCAAATTTCAGACATCCCAGGTCAAGAAGAAAATACTGGAAGCAGGTAAAAAAAAAAACAATTCAAGTATCATGGATCCTCAGTCAGGATAATGCCAGATTTAGCAGCTTCTACATTAAAGTATCAGAGGGCTTGGAATATGATATTCCAGAAAGCAAAAGAGCTAGGATTATAATAAAAGTCAACTACCCAGCAAAACTGAATATAATCCATCAGGGGTAACAATTGATATTCGGTGAAATAGAGGACTTTCAAGCATTCTTGATGAAAAGATAGAAGCTGAAGAGAAACATTTCACTTTCAAATACTAGACAGAAAACAAACATAAAAAAGTAAACAGGAAAGAGAAATAATAAGGAGTTTGATAAGGTTAAACTGTTTGTATTTTTACCTGGGAAAATTATATATAATATATATATATATGTATATATATATATACATATATATATATACATATATATACATATATATGTATATATATATATATGTATGCATATAACTCTTAAAAAACTTTTTCATTATTAGGACAGTTAAAAGAACTATACATGGAAAGCAGAGGTTTGAGTTGAATATGGTAATATGGTTATCTAAAAAAAAATTAAATTAGGGGATGATAAAGAAGAGTTCACTAAGAGAAGTGGAAAGAAGACACACATCAGCTCAACACAAAGATCTGTACCTTCTGACTGAAAGAACCAGAAGCTACAACACTCAGCCAACATCATGAATTGGAAAAAGCAGACAAAAAGTGAAAAAACCATAGAATCTTTCTATGGGGATAAGGACCAAAACACAAACACCAAAGAGGTCAGAGCTGAGACTGTACTTCCATCTGAAACCTCAGAAGGGACTATGAATTTCTCGCAAGCACAACTAGATTACCTGGAACAGCTGAAGAAGGAAATAAAAGAAAAGTTGGCCAATGATTTTAAAATTATAAAAAAAGAATTCACTGATGAGAACATCACTCTGAAAAGGAAAATTGAACAAATGGAAAAGGAAGTTCAAAAATTAACTGGAGAGAATAATTCCCTAAAAGGAAGAGTTAATCAAACAGAAAAGGAAACCCAAAACCTAATTGGGAAAATTGATCAAATGGAAAAGGAAACACAAAACCTAACGGGGAAAATTGGTCGAATGGAAAAAGAAGTACAAAAATTAAATGGAGAAAATAGCTCCTTAAAGGGAAAAATTGGTCAGATGGAAAAGGAGATACAAAAGTTAACTGAAGAAAACAATACGTTGAAGATCAGAATTGGGCAAGTAGAAACTAATGACTCAATGAGGCAACAAGAATCAGTCAAACAAAATCTAAAGAATGAAAAGATAGAAGAAAATCTAAAATATTTAATTGGAAAAACAACTGACCTGGAAAATAGATCCAGGAGAGAAAATTTAAGAATTATTGGCCTGCCAGAAACCCATGATGAAGAAAAGAGTCTGGACAATATCTTCCAGAAAATCATCAAGGAAAACTGCCCAGAAGTACTAGACTCAGAGGGCAAAGTAGTCATCGAAAGAATCCACCATTCCCCTCCCGAAATGGATCCCAAACTCAAAACCCCAAGAAATATCGTTGCCAAATTCCAGATCTATCAAGTGAAGGAGAAAATACTACAAGCAGCCAGAAAGAAACAATTCAAATATCAAGGACATACAGTCAGGATCACACAGGACCTTGCAGCTTCTACATTAAAAGATCGAAAGAATTGGAACCCAATATTCTGTAAGGCAAAGGAGTTGGGACTTCAACCAAGGATCAACTACCCAGCAAAGTTCAGCATAACATTTCAGGCAAGGAGAAAGTCATTCAACGAAATAAGGGATTTCCAGAGCTTCCTGACCAAAACACCAGAACTCAATAGACAATTTGATCTTCAAATGCAGGTCTCCAGAGAATCATAAAAAGGTAAACAGGGGGGAAAAAACAAAAACAAAAACTTGCTACTCAATTAGGGCAAACTGTTTACCTCCCTATAAGGGAAGATGATACCTGTTAATCTTGAGAACTGTGCAGCTATTATGATAAAAGGGATATATGTAGAGGGAAAGGGTATAAAGTAAATGATGTCATGTCAAAAATATGATTTAAGTATGAGAAGGGATTGTAATAGGAGGTGTGAAAAGGGGGAAGCAGAAAATGGCAAATTATATCACAGGAAGAAGTACAAAACTATAGTAGAGGGAAGGAGGGGAGGGAGATGAGCATTGTTTGAGAGGTACTCTCATCTGATTTGTTTAAAGGAGGGAACAATAATCTTAAGTAGATAATCCTAACTAGCTCTATAGGTAGTAGGAGGGGAAGGGGGAAGAAAGGGGAGGGTGGCTAAAAGGGAGGAAAGAAGCAATAAGAGTAAAGGGGAGTAAAAGGGAGGGGGACTAAAAGAAGGAGGGGAAGGCTGCAGGAGGAGGAGGAGAAAAGTGAATACTATTGAGGAGGGGAAGGGAGACGGGAGAGCTAAAAGCACAATTGGTGGGAAAGAGGTTGGAGGGAAATACACAGATTGTAATCATAACTGTGAATGTGAATGGAATGAACTCTCCCATAAAACGGAGACGGATAGCAGAATGGATTAAAAGCCATAATCCAACAATATGCTGCTTACAAGAAACACATTTGAAACGGGGGGATACACATAGAATAAAGGTCAAAGGATGGAGCAGAATATATTGTGCTTCAGCTCATGTAAGAAAGGCAGGAGTAGCAATCCTAATCTCAGACAAAGCGAAAGCAGAAATAGATCTAATCAAAAGGGATAAGGATGGAAACTATATCCTGCTAAAAGGCACCATAGACAATGAAGCAATATCATTACTAAACATGTATGCTCCAAGTGGTATAGCATCCAAATTCTTAGAGGAGAGGTTGGGGGAGTTGAAGGAAGAAATTGATAGCAAAACTATACTAGTGGGGGACCTCAACCTCCCCCTCTCTGAACTCGATAAATCTAGCCTCAAAATAAACAAGAAAGAGGTTAAGGAGGTAAATAGAACTCTGGATAAGGTAGATATGATAGATCTTTGGAGAAAATTAAATGGGAATAGAAAGGAATATACCTTTTTCTCAGCGGTACATGGAACATATACAAAAATTGACCATGTACTAGGACATAAAAATCTCACAATCCAGTGCAGAAAGGTAGAGATAATCAATGCATCCTTTTCAGATCATAATGCATTAAAAATTACATGTAATAAAAGGCCATGGAAAGAGAAACCAAAAATCAATTGGAAACTAAATAATCTAATTCTAAAGAAGGGTTGGGTTAAGAAGAAATCATAGAAACAATCAACAATTTCATTCAAGAGAATGACAATAGTGAGACAACATACCAAAACTTATGGGATACTGCAAAAGCAGTTATTAGGGGAAGTTTTATATCTTTGAATGCTTACATAAATAAAATAGAGAAAGAGGAGATCAATGACTTAGGCTTGCAGTTGAAAAAGCTAGAAAAAGAACAAATTGAAAATCCCCAAGTAAATACCAAATTAGAAATACTGAAAACCAAAGGAGAGATTAATAAAATTGAAATTAAGAAAATTATTGAATTAATAAATAAAACCAATAGTTGGTTTTATGAAAAAACTAATAAAATTGATAAACCTTTGGTCAATCTGATTAAAAAAAAGAAAGAAGAAAATCAAATTACTAATATTAAAAATGAAAGGGGTGAACTCACCTCCAATGAGGAGGAAATTAAAACAATAATTAGAAACTACTTTGCCCAACTTTATGCCCACAAATTCGATAATCTAAACGAGATGGATGAATATTTTAAAAAATACAAATTGCCCAGATTAACAGAAGAGGAAGTTGAATACTTAAACAACCCCATCTCAGAAAAAGAAATTGAACAAGCCATCAATGAACTCCCTAGGAAAAAATCTCCAGGGCCAGATGGATTCACAAGTGAATTCTATCAAACATTTAAAGAACAGTTAATTCCAATATTATATAGACTATTTTTGAAAGTTGGGGAAGAAGGAGTCCTCCCAAATTCTTTCTATGATACAAATATGGTTTTGATACCCAAACCAGGAAGAGACAAAACAGAGAAAGAAAATTATAGACCAATTTCCCTAATGAATATAGATGCAAAAATTTTAAATAAGATTTTAGCAAAACGAATACAGCATCTTATCACGAGATTAATACATTATGATCAGGTAGGATTCATACCAGGATTACAGGGCTGGTTCAATATTAGGAAAACTATTAGCATTATTGATCACATCAACAACAAAGCTAACAAAAACCACATGATTATCTCAATAGATGCAGAAAAAGCTTTTGACAAAATACAACACCCATTCCTACTAAAAACACTGGAGAACGTAGGAATAAAGAGAAGTGGAAAGGGAGACGTAGATTAGGATGAATTATCTGACAAAAAAAGAGACCTGAAAGAGAGTGAAGGGGGAAATGAAGGAAGAAGGGAGAGGAGCATGTGTACCTTTATCTCATTGGAATTTTCTCAAAGAAGGAATGATATACACACTCAACTGGTTATAGAAATGCATCTTATCATACAGGAAAGGAGAAGGGAAAGGAGATAATAGAAGGGGGAGCTGACAGAAAGGAGGGCAAAAATCATGTGATCGAGGGGAGGGTACATTGAGGGAAGGAGCAACCAGAATGCAAGGTATTAGGAAGTGGGGGGAGAGGGGGGATGGGGAGAAAAATTGGTCATGTTGCAAAGTGAGGTAAAAACAGTTAGTATTAAAACAATAGACTGAATTAATTACTGAGAATAAATCTATGACATCTTTAGTTTGGACAAAAGAATTTCAGTCTAACTTTCCAAGAGGAAGGTAACCTCTGATAAAATTTGGCATTGATGGAAAAGTCAAGGTTTTAATGGTAAATTAGATTTTGTGATTGCCATTTAATCAGGAACTTGAACATATATAGAAAGACATGTAAATCACTTGAGACTTGCATAAAAGATCTGCCTTAGCTAAAGTGAAACTATAATCATATTTTAAACCTGGTTATAGGAACTTGCCATTTTTAGATGCTATGGGACTACTAAGTGACTGTTCTTCTGAATTTAACTTCAGGTATGAGAAGCAAGAAAGGCTATCTGAACCTCCATTACATGATGCCAATATGCTCATGAGATGCTGGTATGAACTGCATAGGTGATCTCAAGGGAAAAGTGGGAGAGCAGCTGTTCAGCATGGGCTGAGGTGGGATTCTCCTGACTCAATTTCCCCACTGACACCTGGCAGACTTTAAGCCTGACTGAATGCAAGTGGATAATCTAATCCTGCCTGAAACTGACATGAAGTTGAGGAGGTATTGTTTCCCTGCAATGTCCCTACTCTTGGTGGCAATTGCCTATACTCAAAAGGTTTATAAGCTTAATACTAGATCTATTCAGTTATAGATTATGGATAGGGGAACATCCGAGGCTGTCTAAAATTAAACTATTAGGCGTAGGACTTTAGACCAACAACATTAAGTTAAGGTCATTTAATTCTTAGTAATAGCTTGGAGAAAATTAGGTCAAGTGCTTGTGAAGTTAGCAACATAAATATTATTTGTGTCTCAGTTGGTTAACGTTTAAAAAAAAAATTCTTGTGTGGTCCGTATTGTAAATGATTTAAAAAGATGTATCACCTGATCAAAAGTTTGAATTGCTTTATCTGTTATAAACTGTGTTAAAAATAAAAAAAGATGTCATTTGGAAAGTTGATGTGTTTCAGAAGGTGAGAATTTAACAGACAAATATTAGGCACCCAGAATTCATCCCACACCACCACCTGTGTGAGACATTCAACAGACCACAGAAAAGTCTGTGCAGGCTCCCTCTCCACCCCTAACCATGTTCCCAAGGCTTGGAACCAATGGGGTCTGGGTCAGAGGGGTGGCAGGCAAAGATGATGGATCACACCACCATGCAGGAGACTCACTACCATGTAAATTTTGCTTAAAGTTCTCTCCGACACAAAGTGTACCCTAATGTCTGACCAACATAGAAACCAACCCATTGCCAAACATTTATTAAGCTCCTCACTTCCATACATCCCTCATCTCTGCATACACTGGATGTAGCCAGCAAGTTCAGTAAGTGACAGTGAATGTCCCTGCAGATTACAGAGATTACCAAGGGTGGCTCTAAAGTTGCAACTGCCTTGCAGAGCTATGGTCAGGCTCAGATGAGATAACGTCTCTGCAGTTCTTTGTAAACAGCATGCTAGAGTGTAAGATAGGTGTGTCCACATGACGGGGTGTGGGTCAAGATGTATATAGACAAGGCTTGTGGGCAGCATGCCTAGATACAGTCTGAGGTCTCCTCTTGACAGAGGAAGAGGGGAGCAAAGATGTGTGCCAGAGTCATTGGCACACTGGGCAGAAAGGCCCTGGGAGCACCACTGAGGCTGGGCACACTTTTCTCCCGTCTCCAAGAAGTGAGCAGCACATTAATATCTCTGGTCTAGGTATCTGTAGTCTAGGGGGATGAGTCTGAGTTCAGAAGGAAAACCAGTGATGCCTATCTGCTGTGGTACCAAACTAACAGATCCCTAATGCAGGGATGTGGCATTCTCTCCACCAATCAAGAATCACAAATCCCACCATGTATGTTTGTTGGTGTTGCTTAGTCTGACTCTTTGTGAGCCCATGTGGGGTTTTCTTGGCAAAGGCTTAAGTGACTTGCCCAAAATCGCACAGCTGGTAAGTGTCTGAGGCCAGATTTGAACTCAGGAAGATGAGTCTTCCCGACTCCAGACCGGCACTATGACGCCACCTAGCTGCCATGGCAGGCAAGAATATTGGTGAAAGTCTAGTTGCAATAGAGACATCCACTAGTTGCATAAACATCATCACCGCCCATTGATAGTCATCTTGATGAACTGGGTAGAGAGCCAGCCTCCAAGCCAAGAAGACCAGGGTACTTGAGCTCTGTTCTAGCATTGCCTGTGTATCCATCCGCCACTTTGGGCCTCAGTTTCTTCATCTGTAAAATGAGAAGAAGAAGGTTTGTGCTCTACCTGCCTCTCAGCATAGCTGTGAAGGATGTGCTTTGTAAGCCTTAATTAAGATTCTAGGGAAATGCCAGTTATTCATGTGATCTCTGGGATGTTTGAGAGATGTGGGAAAGAAATACAAGGCTCCAGACCCCCTATGGTGGAGAATGGACAGGAAGTCTCAGAAAAGATTTGCTGAAATGTGTCCGGGTGGTTCTGTCCCCTCTGAATGGCTGCCATGTGCCAGCCCCTGCCAGACAGAGTGAGATCCAAAGAGAAGGATTACCTGAGCTTACCATGGAGAAGCTTTCAATTTAGGAGGGGAAAGAAACCACACATTCCAATAAGTGTAATGTGATGTCCAGAGATGACTGCCCTACAAAAGAGTTACCCAAAAGTACCAGGAGAGGGCAAAAGAGACCAGATCTCTTCTGACAAGGGAATAAGATTGACTTCATGGAAATGTCCTTGTAGCTGGGGGAGGGAAACAAGGGAAGGAAGCAAGGATTTATTAAGCACCTACTATGTACCAGGCCCTATGCTAAGTGTTTTACAAAGATTATCTCACTTCACCCTCACAACAACCCTGCAAGACAGGCTCTATTGTTATTCTCATTTTCCAGTTGAGGAAACTGAGGCAGAGAGGTTGTGATTTGTTCAGCATTGCACAGCTAGTGAAGGTCTGAAGCAGGATATGAACTCAGGTCTTCCTAACCCAGGTGCAGCCCTCTATCCACCATGCCAACTAGCTGACCTCAGAAGCTGAGCCTTGAAGGATGAGTAGAATTGCAACAGGCAGAAATGTTGAAGAAATCCATTACTGTAGGGCATCCAAGCAAAGTCACAGATGGGGGACAAAAGGCAGCCCACTTAGGGGAGGGTGAATAGTCCTAAACACATTTCCCCAGAAAAGGGGATGGGAACCTCTCAGCAAAGCCGGTTTCCAGCTAATGGACAGGGAGCTTCAGTCAAGGCTATGAAAGGATAAGGAGGAATAAGTACAATGATGCCAGGCATGAGACTGGCGAGACTGAAAAGAAGACCCAAGAGGCAGATGCCATTTCAATGTCTTGGATAGGACAGGAATCCTCACTCACATTTCTGAAGCACATGAATGTTTGCAAACACCTCACACACGTTCTCCTCTTCAAACCTTCTTGAAGGCAGCCCTACGGGAGAGCCTCATAGCCCAGTGGGGAAATAGGGAGGCAGAAAATAGAAGGATCCTGGTTAACGTGTAAAAGATAAATTTGGAAACTGAGTCCTCTTTCCTTCAAGGCCAGTGCCCTAGCCATCCAAATGGAGGCTCCTCAAATGCAAGGACTGATTCATCGTTTACAGTTAACAGTGTCTGGCACAGAGCAGGTTATTATTGTCATCGTTACAGTCATTATTATTTTCATTGTAATTTTTGCTCTCCCTTATTAAGTCACATTTATATAGTGCTGTAAGGTTTGCAAAATTCCTTACCTTTATTATCTCACCATAGGAAGGAGGTGTTGCTATTATCCCTATTTTATAGGTGAGGAAACTGAGACTGAGAAAATTGTGTGACTTGACCAGGATCACATAGCCAGTATGAGGCAGAATTTGAACTCAGCTCTTTATGACTCTGAGTTAGTACTCTATCCATTGTGCCACCTAGCAACAATGTTTGAATGAAGACAACGCCTGCCTTGCAGTCACTTTTCAAAAAGTTTTATTAATATTTTCTTTTTATTACATAATTATGCAAAGTAACCCTCTCCTTGTCCTTCCCAGAGAGTCATCCTCTATAACAAATACTATTTTTTTATAGAGGAAATAATTGATTGATCCATTTTTAATATCTGAAGATACATGCCACGTGCAACATATGTGCACTTCTCATTTCCACTAGAGTGTGTTGAGAGTGTCTTCCAGTCTCTCCTCATTCAAGTCTTGCTTGATCTTTATAATTTTGTCACATTTATTTTTTATTTTGCTTCCTGTGTGGCTGTCCTTTCCATTTATGTTATTTTAATTACTGTGTACATTGTTTTCACGGAGATGTTTACTTCATTCTGCATCAGTTCATGTAGACCCTTCCATGCTTCCATATATTAATCACATACATAATTTCTAGTGGCATAAGAAATTTTAATCCATTACAATCTTGTACCACAACTTGTTTAGCCATTCCTCAACTGATGAACATCTGCTTTGTTTCTAATGCTTAGCTGTCATAGAAAAGTGTTACTATAAATATTTTGAAGTATATGAGGACTTTTTCCTTACTGATGACTTCCTTAGGGTATAAGCCCTCTAATGGAGTCCCTAGTTTAAAAGGCATAGACACTTTATTTACATAATTCTGAATTCCTTTCCAAAATGGTGGTACCAGTTCATAGTCCCATCAACAGTGTATTATTGTGTGCATTCTTTCATAACCCCCTCAACATTGATTGTTGACATCATTTGTCATTTTTGTCAATTTGCATGGTATGAGGTGAAAATTCAGGGTTGCTTTGATTTGTCTTTCTCCTGTTATTAGTGATTTGGAGCATCCTTTCATGAGGTTGTGAATATTTTGCAATTTTTCTTTTAAGAAGTATTCACTCCTACCCTTTGACCATTTATATATTGGGGAATGGCTATTAGTCCTATGTGTTATTAATCATGTATATATTTGGAATACCAGACCCATAGAGAAATTTGATAGAAAGTGTTTCTTCCCATTCTCTCACTTTCCTTCTTAATGTAGAAGCACTAATGTTGTGAGGTGGTAGAGTGGATAAAGCTCTCTGGCTTAGAGTCAGGATGACTTGAGCTCAAACTCAACTTCAGACACTACTGGACTTATGACCCTGGCAAGTCAGTTTACCCCTTTCTGTCTTAGTTTCTTCATAAGCAAAATGGGAATTGTAATAGCATCTGCCTCGCAGAGTTGTTGGGAGGATCAGCACTTAGCCCAGTGCACTATAAAAATTTTAGTTGTTATCGTTATCTGTTCAGAAGCCTTTCAATTTCAAGTAACCAAAGTTGTCTACTTTCTCTTTCATAATTGCCTCGATCTCTTCTTTGGTTAATAATACAAATCTCACCCATAGCTGGGTTTCTTGCCTAATTTTTAATAGTATGATCTTTAATATTAAGGTTACATATGCATTTGGAAAGTAGTATGAAATGGGTTGTAAAATGTTTTTGACTAAATGTGATTTCTAGAAGATTACTTTCCAGTTTTTCAAGCAGTTTTTATTATATGTCAAGTTTTTCCCTAGGTAAAATGTTTTCGACTTTATCAAACAGTTGAGTTATTGAATTTCATTGTTTCTGCTTCTTCCATGTCTAGTCTGTTCCTTTGACCTGCCTCTCTACTTTTTTTAGCTAAGACCAGATAATTTTGATGACAGCTGCATCATAACATAGTTTAAGTTCTGTAAGTGCTCTTTCCCTTTGTCTCGGCTTTTTTCATAATTTTCCTGGATATTCCAAATCTTTTGCTTTTCCACATGAATTTTGCTACAATTGCTACTATATCAATTAATATAAAGTACCCCTTTGGTAATTTGGTTGGTATAGAATTAAGAATGGAAATAAATTTTAACAGCATTTTAATTTTATTGGCAGAGCCAATGAGCACTGAATGTTCCTTCAGCTTCTTACTCTATCCTTCATTTCTTAAGGAACACTTTGAAAGACCATTTTACCCCTGAAGTATTATACTCAGGTTTGCTGGGTAGGTGATTCTTGGTTTTAGTCCTAGTTCCTTTGACTTCTGGAATATCATATTCCACACCCTTTGATCCCTTAATGGAGAAGCTGCTAGATCTTGTGGTATTCTGATTGTATTTCCACAATACTTGAATTGCTTCCTTTCTAGCTGCTTGCAATATTTTCTCCTTGACCAGGAAACTCTGGAATTTGGCCACAATGTTCTTAGGAGTTTCTCTTTTGGGATCTCTTTCAGGATGTAATCCGTGGAGTTTTTCAATATTTATTTTGCCCCCTGGTTCTAGAATATCGGGGCAGTTTTCCTTGATAATTTCATGAAAGATGATGTCTAGGTTCTTTTTTTAATCATGGCTTTCAGGTAGTCCCATTATTTTTAAATTGTCTCTCCTGGATCTATTTTCCAGGTAAGTTGTTTTTCCAGTGAGATATTTCACATTATAGTCCAATTTTACATTCTTTTGGTTTTCTTTTGTGATCTTGGTTTCTCTTAAAGTCATTGGCCTCCATCTGTTCCATTCTAATTTTTAAAGAAGTATTTTCTTCAGTGAGCTTTTGAACCTCCTTTCCATTTGGCTAATTCTGCCTTTTAAAGCATTCTTCTCCTCATTTGCTTTTTGAACCTCTTTTGCCAATTGACATAGCCTATTTTTAAAGCTGTTATTTTCTTCAACATTTTTTTGGGTCTCCTTTAGCAAGGTGTTGGCCCACTTTTCATGCTTTTCTTTCATCTCTCTCATTTCTCTTCCCAGTTTTTCCTCCACCTCTCTTACTTGATTTTCAAAATCCTTTTTGAGCTCTTCCATGGCCTGAGCACATTGAATATGTTTGAGATACAGAAGCCTTGACTTTTATGTCTTTCCCTGATGATAAGCATTGTTCTTCCCCATCTGAAAGGATGGGAGAAGATATCTGTTCACCAAGAAAGTAACCTTCTATAGTTTTATTTTTTCCCCTTTTTTGGGCATTTTCCCAAACAGTTACGTGACTTTTGGGTACTTTGTCAAGAGCAGGGTATAGTCTGGGGATCTATAACATCTCAGTTCCTCCAGGTGGCACAATCAAGGGTGTACCTTGGTCTGGGAGCAGAGAGAGATTTTTGTGCCCAGAATTTGTGCCAATTTTTGTGCAGTTACCTCTCCACAGCCACCTGGCCTCCAGTTCAGCCAGGCCAGCACTGGGGGCTGGTTTTCAGATAAGCTGCATGGGCAGAGCCTCCATTCAGTGGGAGATAAAGACCAGCTCCCCCAGGGCCTCCACACATGACCAAAGCAAGAATCAGCTCCTCAGTGACCCAAGGGTCTTGTGATCCAACAATGGATGCAGGCCACTGCAGGGGCTGCCATGGAAACTGCTGCCTCCTGCTTGATGTGGCCACTGCTGCTACTGCTTAAGACTGGAGCTATGGGAAGGCCCTTCTCCCTTCCTGGCCAGCTGAAAAAACTCTGTCACTGACCTTTGGCACCTGTGGGTTGAGGGATCTGTGAACCACTGCTACTGGGACTAGGGATTCTGAGACTGGAGATTCCACCCCCAAGGGCTGTTCTCCAGCTGCATGCCATGGCCAAGGCTGGGTTGGGCTCCACTCTGCATCCAGTGCAACAGACATTTCCCATGGGCCTTTCAGGTAACCCTGGGCTGGAAATCTCCTCCACTCTGTTGTTCTCCACTTCTGCTCTTTCAGAATTTGTTGAGAGTCCCCTTCTATAGGTATTTTTATGGGCTGTGTGGGGAGAGCCTGCATATGTGTGTCTTTATAATCCTCCATCTTGGCTTTGCCCCAGGAATACTTTATACTTGAATCTGTATAAATCTTCTGTGTGCGTTAGGAGGTGAAAATTCAGGGTTGCTTTGATTTGTATTTCTCCTGTTATTAGTGATTTGGAGCAACCTTTCATGAGGTTGTGAATATTTTGCAATTCTTCTTTGAGAAGTATTTATTCCTATCCTTTGACCATTTATATATTGGGGAATGGCTATTAGTCCTACATATTGTTAATCATTAATCAAGTTTTTTATGCATTTTGATTTGAAATAGGATTTCCCTTTCTATTATTGCTTCTTTTGTTTCATTGTTATTAGAATTTTTTGTTGATTTCTGAGGTTTTATTTTGTAGCCAGAAACTTTGCCAAATCTCTTACATTAATTTGTATCCTTACTGATTCTCTAGGATTTTCCGTACAATCAGCAGATAGGAATAATTTAAGATCTCTTTTCCTATTTCCATGCTTTTAGATTTTGTCTCACTTTATTGATACAGCTAATATTTTCAGAACTAAATCAAATAATACTTGGGGAAATTTTTCTAAAAGTTTCACGTGGTGCTAGAAAATGTGTATATTATTTAGTGGTACCATTTAGAAGATACGATATTTTTTCACTGTAATTTCTCCAGCACTTCATTCAGTTCCATATTTTCTCTTTTGTTTAACTTTCTGATAAACTTATCCAAAACTGAAAGAGGGCTATTAAAGTCTAGTGTCACTACTGTGTTACTACCTATTTCTTTTTCGAGCTCAGATAATATTTCCTTTATGAATTTGGATGCTAAGGCATGTGAAGCTGTTAAGTTTTTATTGGTATTGGTTTGTTATCTATAGTTCTTTCAGTCCAATATAGTATCCCTATTTACCACTTTTTTTTTCAGTGTTTGTTTTTGCTTTGTCGGAAAGCAAGATTTCAAATGTTACTTTTTTTGAATTCTCTTGATATAAAGTAATTTTCCCCACTCCCTCAGTTTCATTTTGTGTGTCTTTGTTTCATAAATGTGTTTCCTGCAAGTAACAGATTGCAAGATTTTGTTTTATTATCTAATCTGTCATTCTTATTTGCTTATAGGATTGTTTACATCTAAAGTTATGAATTTATTTTATATTTTGTTGATCTATCTCTAATGTTGAGTTTTATTCAAGTCATGATTTTCCCTCTTTTTCTGTAAACACAAGATTATGGCCCTTCAGTTATTTTAATCGTTTTTTTAAGCTGGTATGGCCACTCCCTGCTTATAGTTCTGATTATACAACCCACTACCGAGTTCTACACCCTCCCCTGGCTATCCCTTTCCCTCATGTTTGCCTCAAAATCTCTTCCCTATGTCCATACTCTTCCACTCCCCTGAGCGCCAGTTGCCCTCTGTGGTTTCAAGCCTCCTATTCCAATATAAAAGAAGTAAACTTTTCAAGCACAAGTTCTCCAGACCATATCCAGTGTAAAGTCCTTAATTCCTTACATGCACCATCTTTCTTCACCTGTAGGAGCTTTCAGCGATGGAACACCTCCCATCACAAACTACAACCTCCTTCCTTCCCTCTCTCCCTTTTAATCTTTCCTTCCTCTTCTTTATCCACTCCACTGCAGGTTTTTCTCTTTCTGAGATGACAGAATTCATCTTCCCTTCATTAATAGACCTTGATTGGACCCCACAACATTGCACATTCCTCTCCTCTTTCTACTGTTTTATGTACCCACACATGTTGTGATGTAACCTCCCCCTGCAAAAAATACCACTGATTCATCTGTAGCTTCTGTACCTCTTTCACCTCTGTCTCATTGTACACATTTTAAAAAGCAGTCTTTTATTGGTCTCTGCTGTCATTCTGTCGCTGCTGGTGTCCTTGCTTATTGAATTTAGTAACAACTCCTGCATTTCTGTTGGTCATTGTTGAGAAGCAAATAACCACTTTTATTTTTCTTACTAAAAATATTTCAATTTCTTTGTTATTATTGAACATCCACCTTGTTTCCTATATGGTTAAGCTCAGATTTTCACGAGAGGTTAACCCTGGGTTGTGTCCTTAGGTCCATTGCTCTTCAGAACACATTATTCCATTCTCACTTACCTTTTCTAATAAGTGCAGAATAGGCTTGTGTTATTCAGATGCCCTTTCCTTTGAATTTGAAAATCTTT
Source organism: Notamacropus eugenii (assembly GCF_028372415.1). NCBI lineage: Eukaryota > Metazoa > Chordata > Mammalia > Diprotodontia > Macropodidae > Notamacropus > Notamacropus eugenii. The sequence goes on along the minus strand of NC_092874.1, from coordinate 479,615,333 downwards.
CTCCTGATCTCTTGAGAAATCACTGTTTCTGAATTGAATTCCTCTGAATTCCTTCTTTACAGTGTTGAAGTTTTTGTCTTGTCATGATCTATGGTCCTTAAATTATCTCTGAACAACCTTTCTTCAAGATCAGTATGTTTTGCTTACATAGTGAGCACATTTTTTATCTTGCTTCTCTTCTAAACTGACCTTCATTTTTGTGTATTTGCCTTCCTAATCTATTGTTTTGTCTTTTGTTTCTTTGGTGAGATTGCTTTCATATATTTAAGTTTGAGGGTTTTTTTCTATTCTGTTCCTTGTTTTTGCTGTGCAGGACATAAATTTCTCTCTCATAATTCTCGTTTCTTTTTTGCACCACTTAGGAACAGCAAGTTGTGATTCCCTGTTCTCCTCAAATTCCACAAAACCCTCTGTTTCATCTACTGTTAGATCATTTTCCTTTGTTCTCCAATATTTTATCATAGATGCTTGAACTCATTTACTAGGTCTGGATGCCATATTTCCTTCAGCTGTTACTGTTTTTCCTGTTGATTTATGTGTTTATGTTCAAATCCTTGAGTTTTCTTCTTCCTGAAATCATTGGTAATTTCAGTCTTTCCCTTCCTTATTTTCACTATCACTCCCTATCTCTCCCTTCTGATTGTGGTTTTCTTATTAGCAGAATCTCAAAACATCTCAGCCTCCCTTCATACTGAGAAATTCACAATTTGCCAGACTGCAAGTCTGCCCCAAGTGACTTAGATGGTCAGAATTGACCTCCCAATGGCCTCTTTTCCTCAGGTTTGGAAGAGTGTTGCACACCATTTCTCTCCTCTCCCTCCCAGGACAGTGTCCTAAAATCCTATATGTCTCCCTCTGTTTATTATTTCTTTGACCCAGAACTGTCAGTTCAGATCTTTCCAGTATTGTTACTACAAGGTTGTCTGCCCCAGCACTGCTCTGCTGGTGTTGTGAGATTATTGTACTTGGCACTAGTAATTCAGAGCTCTCCAGTGCCTGGCACATAGTAGGTACTGTATAAATATTAATTATTAACCACCAAACCTCCCTGGGACTCTCATCATCTCTAAAATGTAGAGAATGTACTAGATGGCCTCTGAGGTTTTCTCTAGCTCCAAATCCCAGGACTGGAAGTTCCTCATCCCCCCTGGGGCTCAGGTTCCTCATGTGGTCCCTGACTTGCTTTTGCTCCTGAGAGACTGTGGTCACCTAGCTTTCAATGCAGCCAAAGGATCAATGAGCATGGCTTCATAGATTTATGTGAGGTAGAAATATGGGTATTTCCCCAACCATGTACATTACCTGCTACCCAGTAGACAATAAATACTTGTTGAATTAAAGAGTTGTTGTAGTTACCACAAATTAAAAGACGAGGATGAAATGGCCCATGCCCTTGAGAAGATCTTTTGCTGAGAGAATACAACATGAATAACAAAGGTTCCATCCAGAAAAACAGAACACAACCAAAATAATTTTCCTTAATTTATGCATGTATGGTAACCCTCCCCAGGCCCAACTAGAACATGAGTTCTTTGAGGGCAAGGCCTATGTTATTTTGATCTTTGTGCCTAGCACAGTGCCTGCACATGGCAGACTCCTAATAAATGGTTGTCATTTGATTGATTTGCATCTCTGCTCCTCAAAGATGGCTGCTCCTTGAGGGCAGGCTTTGTCTCATTTGTTCTTATATGCCCATCATGAGAAGGCATCTGGACCTTTGATCTGGGACGCTGAGCGATTGGAGGGACAGTGGGTTTCCCCACCAAGGCAGCACCTGCTGCCAGTTCTCACTGTGGTCTCTCTGAAGATTCCCCACCATCATACACAAGCACCTCCCTCTAGAACAAGGGAACTCCAGAAACAGAGCAGGAGCTCCACACCCACCTCCTCCAGGGCTCTCCTCTCATTTCTTCTGGTCCCAAGACTTTAGCCTAAGGGGCACAAAGATGTCTGGGTACCTCGCTCTCCTCTTAGCTGCTGCACTGGTTCCTGGTAAGTTTGCCCTGTGCTCTGGGATGTCTGGGAAGCACTGACTTTGGTTTCTGGCTTGTCACCCACTTCTTTCTGCCCTCCTTGCAGCTGGCCAGATGGCCATCGTCCTGGAGCAGAAGGTTATCTCCATGACTCGAAATGTAGGAGGGTCTGCAGCCTTGATCTGTGAGATTTTCAGCCCGAAGTTTGACAATATCCACTGGTACCGCTACCAGGAGGGGAGGGCTCCAGAACGCCTGCTACGCTATTCCATGACCAAATCTGAGTCAGTACTGGACCCGGGAGTCAGCCCCGAAAAAATCAGGGCTTATAAGGGGAAGGACAACAGTTGCAGATTAATACTGAGTAATCTACAGTTGAGTGACTCAGGCATGTATCACTGTGCCAGCTGGGACGGACCACAGAGGCACAGGCTGCCCCAGCTCCTGAGAAAAACATGCCACCTAGAGCAGCTGAGGTTTCCACCCAGGAACCCAAGCCCTACTTCAGGATAGACTGAATACTTACTGAGGCTTCTCTTGGACTGCAGTAACCCTAAGCACAGGAACTTTGGTCAAGGTGTTTGAGAACATGTCTTCCAGAGATCAGTAGAACTGCACTCATTCCTTTTCCTAGATCAGACACAGCACTGGCTGTGAATTCAGAGCATTTGGATTCAAATATAGTCTCTAATGCTTGCTACCTGTGTAAGAACAGTCAGTTGACATAGTGGATAGAGTGCTGGGCCTGGAGTTAGGAAGACCTTAATTCAAATCTGGCCTCAGATCCTTACTAGCTACATGATCCTGGGAAAGCCACTTAACCTGTGTCAGCCTCAGTTTTTGCAAAATGGGGATAATAATAGCACCTCCCTCTCAAGTTGTTGTGAGGATCAAATGAGATAGTAATTGCAAAGTGCTGACCATGGTACCTGGCACATAGTAGGCAGTATGTAAATATTAATCATTAATCATCACCTAACCTCCTTGGAATTCTGTTTCCTCATCTGCAAAATGAAGAGATTGTAGTAGAAGCCCTTGAGGCTTTCTCTAGCTCTAGATCCTATGACTCACATGTGTAAAGGGAGGTTGAAACTAGAAAAAATAATGTTATCAAATTTTATATAATGCTTCCAATATATTATCTTATATCCCCATCTTATATCCCTGGGAAGTTTATACTATAATCAACCCCATTCTGAACAGATATAAGTTAAGTGACTTGCCCAGGGTCACAGAACTAGTTAGTATCTGAGGCAGTACTTGAACTCAGGCCTTCCTGACTTAACGTCTAGCTATCCCAGATGACTTCTGGGGTCCCTTCCAGCTCTAAGACTCAGATCCTGTGATCTTCAACTTCTGCAAAGCGAGGCAGGGAGGGGCTACTATTTTAGATGTCTTTTTCTATGTTGTCTCTCCCCGGTTAGAGCCAGTGTTCAAAGGTGAGTTGCTTGTCACCCACAGCAAGAGACATTGCTTGACTCTGTCAAGTGTTATATGGACACTGGAAGATCAGGATGGAAATCATTTCTGCAGAGGCCCCTTTTCTCTTATTTTCCCACTAAGTGTTTTTGAAGCCGAGGTCACATGCCACCTCTTCAGTTATGTCTTCCTGATCACTTCTATAAGTAATGATCTTGCCCTTGAACCTCATGTGCCACATTGCTCTGCACCTCCCAAATTCACTTGGAAAATAATGTGATAAATTATATTTATCTATACTCAGTCTTATAGAAGACTATATGTCTATGTGTTCCTGAAGACAACACCTACACCTCTCAGAATGGGGTGCTCTTTCCCATTATTTGGGTCCAAATCCACTTAACAACAGGGCTTCTGATCCTCCACCAACGTGCTTACCTTTATTAGTCAGCCAGGGGACAAAATTAGTTCAAAGAAAAGGACCTTTAATGAAATATCATAAGGAAATTGCAATAAAACAGTTCTTGCCAAAATACTCTTGGGCTCTATCTATGTCACAAATGCATATATTGTTAGTGGGAATAGAGAAGACACATATGGAACATATGTGACCCAAGAAAATATCTGGAGAGTCACACATGTAGCCAGGGCACAGTCTTGGAATCCCATGCCTCCAAGGGTACAAAGTCACTGTTATCTTCTGACGATTTCACCACATCGCTCCCACTGGATTTGATTCCTGCTGATCTCTACAAGACCCATTGTCTTCACCAGATGCAATTCCACTGAATGTGTCATCCCTAATAGAAGCATGCTACATCCTCCTCATGAGAAGAGTGAACTCTTCCACACTCTTAGTTTAAAGTACTGAAGTTTTCCATAACACCCCACCCCCAACAGACTCTCCAGAGAGCTAAGAGAGTCATCCTTGTACTTCAAGGCCTTCAAGAAGAACAGACCTGAATGACAGGAATCACCTTCACAGTATATCCATACAGTTGTATAACAATAGGCAATTAAAATACTTTTTATCACCATACAACATGAAGCCCTGAGTCATCATGGCTAAGAGGAAGAGGTTAGAGGATATCTATGACTGCTCTAAGTTGCAGGAAGAGCCTCTGAATCGTGCAAGCTTCTTGTCACCTACCTGACCATGTTTTAAGGCTGAGGAAAGTGTGTGTGATGAGAGGCATTACAGTTGTCATTCAAAAAGTGGCCTCCAAAACTGATTGAAAATAAAGTGGCCTATGAATAAATGAATTTATGAATAAAAAATACATTTATGAAGTTTTCTACATGTCAGGTACTGTGTTAACCATGGAGAAATAAATATAAAAATCAAGAGAGTCCTTACTTTCAATCTCATGGAGCTGGCATTCTAATAGGAGAAGATAACACATAAGGAAGTGTAAACAAGGAGGGGTGGTTTTAATGAGGAACCACGGAGATGGTGAGAGGGGTCATAGGACAACTGACTGGCATGAACTTTCTAGGAATGTTAGTGCCTATTGGATTACTATTCTAATGGATATAAGTGAAGTGTGTGAGTGTGTGTGTGTGTGTGTGTGTGTGTGTGTGTGTACATGTGCGAAACAGGGATGACAGCCAGTCATGAAAATGTCTATGGGAATACTGGACACACAGAGAAAGTATTTATTGCTCATTGGACTAAGTGCCAGAGGAGAGTGAAGGAGACAGAGTCTATCCCTTCTTCTTGTCAGATCCTATTTCTCCCTCAAAGCTGCACAAGTTCAAATGACCCTTCCTGGCTACCATATTAACTCATATTCAATGGACCTTTGGACACTAAAAGTCCCAAACCATTTCCTGACAAACAGCTGTCTCTCACCACAGCTGTAATATGTGTGAAGTTGATTGTTTATACCCAAGTGTAATCATTTGTTTATCTACATTCAGTTTCCTTGTATTCAAGTCAGCCCAACATGTTAACCTCACAAGAGATTATTGAATCCTGATCCTGAATCCAGTGTTAGCTCTCCCTCCAAGCTCTGTGTGTCATCTTCAAACTTAATCAGTATGTCATTTATGCCTTTATATGTCATTGATAAAAATATTAAACAGCACTAAGCCAGACGCAAAGCCCTGGGCAGCTCCACTGTTGATTTTCTTCCCAGATACCATTGAATTGTTGTGACTACTCTATGTGCCTGTACTGAATCCATTTGTGTATATAGTACATCTGAACTTCAGTAGACTAGCTCACAGATCCCAGTGATCCCACAAAAATAGTATGAAATCTTTCACCAAACAGTTTCTGAAAATCTGGGTAAATCATACCTCCAGAATGTCTCTGATCTATCCATTTAGTGAACTTGTCGAAAAAGGGAGATAAACTTCATTTGGCATGATCTATTCTTGATGAAGATCGAGGTGGTGCATTGGATAGAGGGCTGGGTTTGGAGTCAAGCAAGATGACTTGAGTGTAAATCTTACCTCTTAAATTTGCAAGCTGTATGATGATAGGCAAATGATTCAACTTCTTCCAGCCCCGATTTGCTCATCTGAAAATGTAAGAGTGGCACCTGCCTCACTGGATCATTGTGAGTATCAGATGAGGTAACACACATAGATCTCCTTGGAGAGTTATAGAAATGCGATCTCTGGAACTGGCTGGCTTCTTTTAATGATTGCTTCCTTTCTTAGGTGTTGATTTACCATAACTTTAAAAAGACATTCTAGAATTTTATCAGTAATCAAAATAAAGAGCACTGGCCCATAATCTGACAATTACATTTGCTCTCCTCTGATTTGGTGAAACTTCTCTTATTCTCCATGATTTTCAAAGCTCACTATCAGTGACCACTCCATCACCTCTGGCAGTGCTTTCAGAACCGGGGGTGGAGCTCCTCTAAGAGAGGTGACAGATTCATCAATAATAGCTGGTGTCTTTTTATTGCCTCCCTACTTCTTGATGGAAGCAATTCCCTACTATCCCTTTGTGTTCTCTCCTTTTCTACTCAAAGTTCATTTTCACTGATGGAGAAAACACAAAGAAAATAACAGTTGTACAACTCTGCCTTTGGCTTCATCAGCTAATGTCCTACAAGTCACTCTAAACAGGAGTTCTTATTTCTCCTTGATCATTCTCTTTTTCCCCGGTATAGTTTTTTTTGAAAAATTGATTTGTAATCCTTATCTTCCTTTCCTCAACATCCTTGCCCCATTCTAAGTTTTTGTAGCTCAAAGTGTTTTCTAGAAGATCATGATACATTTCTTTCATTAATTTTTCATTATCTACACTTGCTTTTGTCTTGGGCATGTCTTTTAAAAATCTAAATTGGTTCGTGAGTTCTCTGGGTATCCACATTGGTCTCTTTCAACAACATTTTACCTCCTCATTGGAATTTTTTCAAACTGTGACTTCAAATCTTCTCTCTAGGGAGTTTCCTATTTCTCTCACATGACCATCCCAGGAGAATTCTGGGATCTGGTACCTTTCTGTGTATTTTTTGAGTCTTTGAAGTCTTCTTTCCCAATATCTAGGGCACACAACAGATTATGCCCAGTTCTCCCTTTTTCTATATCACAAACTCTAAGATGGAGTGATCACTTGCTATTACTTTCACCCCCTAAACCATTTTAGCAGCAATAACAATAAACAATGACATAAAAATGCCATCATTTATGAAGAGTTCACTCTGAGCAAGGCAGTGAGCTAAGCACAGAGGATATGGAGACATAGTAGAGATGTTTGCTAAGTGTGCTTTAGCCACAATCCAGTCTGACCCTTAGAAAACTGATCTGTGTGGTAGGCACTGTTGGCATTATTATCCCTGCTTCACAGATGAGAACACTCAGAGGGTCCTCTGGGACCTTGGTAAAGTCTCCTCACATCCCTCAAACTGGAGAACCCTGATGAGAGTCACTTCTACACTCTTAAGTTTTGGAGGGATGTTGTAGATGCAGGTTTCACACGAGGGGCTTTGAATGGGGGCAGACGTTGGCCTGAATGGTCAGTAGTGTTCTGTTGTTGACTCACTGTGCGACATAAGACATATCCATGTGTCTCATTTCCTGGGTCTGTAAAGTGAGAGGTTGGATTCAATAATGCCTAGGGTCCCTTCTAACTCTAACACTATAGTACCTCAGATGCCTTCAGAAGACTATGAGCAAACCCAGTACTGCTCAATAATGGATAAATTGAAAAGGGCAAATTATGGTGGCTAGTACGTAGTTAGGTGCTTACAAAGGGTGATGAGTTTAGTATGTATGGAGAAAATAAGAATGAGAAGGTTTGGGGATCATAAAGCCTGGGATGAATATGCACTAAATAAAAGTAGACAGAAGCCGGATTCTTTTGTTATTTAATGGATGTCCATTCTATTTCAACTCACCTTGGAAACCTGATCCACTGTTAGTTCCCTTACTGGATAGCAGACTGGGGTTTTATCCTTTCCAACCATTGAGCCTCCTTGAGGCTTACCTCCCTTTGGTTTCTCTCTTTGATCTCTTCTGCTGACACTTGGCCTGTGTTCTGTGTGGGCTATTAGACCATAGCACCTACTCTCCCCACCCCCAACCAAGAAGGAAGTGCCTCAAGACCAGCATTGGGAGAGACCTTTCTACTGCTTGGTCCCAGCCTTCTGACTCCTCTCATCTAAATCTCCAGAACTGTAACCAAGAAGAAAGGTCTCTTGACAACTAGGAGCATGGGGAGAACATTTTTCTTGCTTTTGCTTTCCCTTCTTCCTAGTAAGTGTGTTGTGGTCATGGTGCCCTTGATACTGGGGGAGGGGCAGTATCCAAGGCTCCTTCATCTTCTTCTCTCCTGATGCTTTTGTTCTCATTACAGCTCATCTATCCAGTGCTCACCTGGAGCAGGAGACCTCTGTCATGGGCATTCAGGGAGGCTCTGTCATCCTCACCTGTAGACTCTTTGGTTCAGTTTCCACTGTGGTGCACTGGTACAGGCTCCAGGATGGGAGGCCCCCAGAGCGCTTTCTCTACTTTTCATTGCAATTAGGCACATCGACGTTTGATAGGGGCTTTGATGAAAATAAATTCCGGGTCCATAAGGATGAATTTAATGAAGGGAGCAGCATCTTGCTAATCAAAAAGCTGGAAGTGAGTGACACTGGCATGTATTACTGTGCTGTCTGGGACAACCACAGTGCCCCAGAGTGAATGTCCTCTCCACATAAAAGGCCCTGCTGTCTTTAGCAGCTTGCAACAACTGGTACTCAACATAGCAGAGTAAGTTTCTTCTTCAAGCCTACCCTGTCCTTGCTCCCTTCAACTTGTGTAGCGACTCAGCTAATTTTCCCTCCCTTTCCAGCCCAACAGACCCCACCACCCTCCACTAAACACCTAGCCCAATCCTGAGAAAGTTAGCAGAGAACACATAAGTCCATCTAAAATTTCCTGGGGTCAACTGAGTTCCAATTCATAACCACACAATGTTCTTGCTTGGAAATCTCCCTTGGGCAAGTTTAAAGATCCTAATGTAATGAGAAGATTGGCCAATGAAGGGAGAATCTTTGGGAAAAGCTGAGATTCCTTCTCTCTACTGGGTAATACCAGCAATGTTAAGGTTCTGAACCAAGTTTGCATATAAAAAAAGATGCATTCTTCCCTACGTTCTTTCATATGTTTACTTCCTGGCTAAGATGAACAACTACATTTCTCTTTCATTTGTTTGCTCCTCTTTATTCTCCCTGCCACCAGCAGAGGAGAGGTCCTCATTATCAATCTCTGGCCCCAGGGCAGGGTCTCCTAATTAATAGGTCTCCTGTCTCCACTGTTTCCTCCACTTGACCCATCCTTCCTTCATTCCACTATTAGCTCACTTTTCCAGGTACATAGACCTGTTCATTTTCCTTCTCAACTCTTATCCTATATGGCTCCCTATTACCTACTGAAGACCAATTAAACTCTTTAGTCTGGCATTTAAATCTCTCCACAATGTGACACTATTTCCAAGCCTTACTTTACAGTACTCCTTTCCATTTACCTACTGGATCATTTTCTATCCTCCTAACGGATCCCACACTTCCCCACCTCTGTGCTTTTGGTTATATTATGTCTGCAATGTCCTCCTTCCTCCTCCCCACTTCCTATCCTGCAGGTAGTGGGGGGAGGGAAGGGGAGGTCTTTCAAGATCATTAAACGATGATCAGAACAGCCACAAAAACTATAATAACTAATACATATATAAAACACATGTTTTAATATATTAAGGTTTGCCAAGCACTCTACAAATATTGTATCACTTTATCAACCCTGGAAGGTCAGTGCTATTATTATGCCCATTTTATAGATGAAGAAATTGAGGTAGACAGAGGGTTTCTTGCTCAGAATCACATCACTAGCAGGTCATTCAAAGCTGGATTTGAACTCAGGTCTTCTTGACTTCAGTCTAGTGTTCTGTCCCATGGTCATACTTATGCTTTATGAAGAAAAATTTTGCCTCTAAGAGGAGAATGGACTGGAACGAGGAGAGGCTTGAGGCAGGGAAGCCAAGCCGAAGCCTACTCCACTGATGTAAGCCAGAGAGGGGGAAAGCCTGAACCAGGGTGGCAGGGCGGAGGTGGGAGGGTAGTGGAGACAAGGGGACATATATGGAGATAGAAACCACAGAGCTGGGACGAAATTGGCCATTAGGAATGATTGTGAGTGCTGGGCCAGGGATGATACAGGGGTTAGGAGCCTGAATACCTGGGACGGTGTCCAGGCCAATATGCCCTCAGAATGAAACTGGGAAGAGAGGGTTTGGGGGAAAGAGAATGACTCAAGTTTGGGTCACTATTAGTTTAAAATGTCTACAAGAAATCCATTCTGAGAGGTAGCCAATGAGGATGTGTCTCTAGCTATCCCTTTTTCTGGGCCTTTCTTTTCTTGACCCAGAATTGTCCCTCTTGGTCCACTCATTCTTCATCATTAGCTTGGTGAGAATGCTAATGCATGTCACAGGCCACTCCTGTGATGTCTCTTCTCACTTGACCACTGATTTCATACCAATTTCTTCTACCCCACCCAGTCCCAAGGAGAGCAATGAGGTCATCCAACCACTTGTTTGCTGCTTTATCTCATTTTTCTCGCACAAGTCCAAATAGAAAAAGAAAAGTAAGCATTCCCTCTCTGCATGTAGGGAAAGGGAAAGATGACATATATACACTGAGGAAGACCTATCTATACAGAGTCCAAGCAGAGGTGCAAAGCAACTGGGACTCTCAGATAATGTTTTTCAGGACCTAGGACCAAAATAAATAGTGGGAGTTATCCATTCTGTTCCAATTAAGCAAGCATTTATTAAGTGTTTGTTGTGTGTTGGCCCTGAGAAAGGTACTTGGGAGACAAAGATAATTCTTTCCTTCAAGGGACTTATATGCTATGCGAAGGGAGAAGGAAGGAATGTGTAAGAAACATATGATCATTTGGGGAGAAGATACCATTAACACTCAGGGAGATGAGGAGGTGAGTGAAACCTTGAAGAATTCCAGGGTCTAAGAGATAGTGGTGAAGAGGGTGAGAACTCTGGGCACAAGGGATGCAGAGGCCAAAGGCAGGAGAGGAGATGAAAGCTTTGTGGAACTGTAGCCAAAAGGTCAGCTTTGTGGAATCTAAAATGCATGAGGGGAAGTGATTGGCACTGAATTTGGGAGGGCAGCTTGGAGTCAGATCTTAAAGTGCTTTAAAATGACAAGCTGAGGAACTTACATCATTACAGAAGCAATAGAAAACCAGTTGAGACTCTTAATCAGACCAGAGCCCTGGACATGGAGACAGGAAGACTGAACTCCAAATCCTGCCTCACACACTTACCAGGTGGGTGACCCTGGACAAGTCACTTAACCTCTGTTTGTTCAGTTTCCTTATCTGTAAAATGGGGAATAATAGGAGCATCTACCTCCTCATCCTGGCTTGTTGTGAGAATGAAAGGAGACAAAATTGTTAAGTGCTTTCCAAACCTTAAAACGCCATGTAAATGCTAGCTAACATTGTTGTTAACATTGCAATACTGTTAACATTGTAACACTGTTAACTTTGTTGTTAACATTGTAACACTGTTGCTAGCAACAACAGTAGCAATAACAGCACCAGCATCAGCAGTGGGGGGAGGAGGAGGAGGAGCAGCAGCAGCAGCAGTCGTTGTCATCATGGTGGAGCTAGTGGAGCTCAGTAAATGGAGTGCTAGGCCTGGAGTCAGGAAGACTCATCTTCCTGAGCTCAAATTTGGCCTCAGACACTTACTAGTGGTGTGACCCTGGGCAAGCTGTTTAACCCTGTTGGCCTCAGTTTCCTCATCTGTGAAAAGAACTGAAGAAGGTAATGGTAGATCACTCTAGTATCTTTGCCTAGAAGACCCAGAATGGGGCCATGGATTATTGGACTTGACTGAACAACAAGTTGTAGAAGTAGTAGTAGTAATAGTAGTAAAAATTACAACAATTTCTCTCCTGATATATAAAAATGTTATTGAACTCCTAGAAAACCTGGAAGCAATTACATGGCTTCTAATAGCTCGACACTGACTTTAACACCAGAATCTCCTTTGGCTCCTCTGCCCACACTGACTTAGAAGTCTAAAGCACAAAGGGGCATGGTTTGCCCATGTTCATATGGACAGCAAAGGGCAGAGCAAAGCTCTGCACTCAGGTCCCCAATTCCAGATTCCTCTTACACTTTCCTCTGCCATTGGCTTCCATCCTCACTTTTTCCCTTTTCAAGATTTCAATTGGTGTTGCTATATCTTCTCCCAAGATGCTTTGGCTATGTCCCAGTGGACCAGGGCAGGCCCAGCTGTGGCTGAGCCCACACCCAGAGGCAGGCTTTTGTATTCCCCTTGCTTCGGATCTTCTTTTTGAACAATGACAGTAGCTAGGGTGTGTGCAAACTTGAAGTGTTACAAAGTCTTTTATGCCGATAAACTAAGGCTCCTAAAAATCCATGAGATGAGACAGGTGCCATTGATATTCCTGGTTTTACAGAGAAGGAAACCGAGGCTCATAAAAGTAGACTATCCTGTGTTCCCACAGCTCCTGAATATCAGAAGATGAAGATTTGATCTTTGATTTTCTCCTGTATGTATGTCTAGCATCCTTTGCATTATGACACCATTTAATCTGTTGACTCTGAAAACTCATTTCACCCCAGAGCCAGGCCCACCTGGACAGTTAACCTTCTAATGCAAATGGAAGTTGAGGGAGATGGGCAAAGTCATGCCATAATAAAGAAACCTGGAGAGTCAGAAATAGAGAAGGGAGAAGAAAAACATGAGGAAAGTCTGAGCACCAACCCACAGTGAGATGGGCTGCCTTGAGAGAAGGTTGGTTCATCTTCCCTGAAGGTCTTCAAGCAGAGCCTAGTTAACCAAATTAGAGTATTTTAGAGTGGGGAATGTTTTGATTATGCATGTGGGACTACAGGCTGCTGCAGACCCTTCCACCTCTGAAAATCTGTGGTTCTGTCTTCACATTGATCCTCACTAAATTTCATTTTGTTCAACTCAGATCAATATTTTTTTCTTGAGCTTAAACAAATTAACCAATCTATGTGAAACAAGAATTTCCTGTTTAAGGTAACTCCAACCACTTCCCATTCCTAATATCTGCATGCAAGCACACACACACACACACACAGACACACACAAACACACACACACACACACACACCCCAAAGTGTTAACTTGCACTGTAAGCAATAGTGCTTCAGTCTACCACAAATTGGCACCAGAGAGTCAGAACTACGTGGACTCGAACCATTTCATCCCAAAACTGGTCCCACTTGTGCAATTAATCTTGGAAAACAGATGGTGGAAGGCTGTGAGGGTGCTTCATACAAGGTGAGACCATGGTGGAGAAACCTGGAGAGTCAGGAGCAGAGCAGAGAAGTCACAGCAAAGTCAGCATGAATCTGGCCATTCAAAAAAACTGTTGAAATTTCTAGCAGTCAGCTTTAGAGTAGCTGGAGCTGGTGGAAATGGGGGAGAAAATCCTAAATGGCAGACTGGAAGGGTTCTCAAGCCCATCTCTTAAAATCCTTCATTTCACCATGAAAGACAAAGAATAAGAGCACAAGTGCCCATTTCTGTCAAACCTTCCAGCTTCTAAAGCCTAAGCCCCTTCCCTGATCACCTCTCCTCTTTACATGTGTCAGAAGCGAGGAAAGACCTCATGGGAGACCTCAGCAGCACTATTGCAATGGGTCCCAATGGGTCTCCTTGCTTCCAAGTCCTTCCCTTTTCAATTCATCTTCCACACAAAACTAAAAACAATCTTCTTCAAGCCCAGACCTCACTATGTCCTTCCCTCTCTCCAAGAACTTCTACTCACTTCTTGCTGACTCTAGGATAAAATACAACCTCTTTAAAAGCTTGGTTTTTAAAGCCTTTCACAGACAGACTGGTTCCATCCTGCTTTTCCAGAGATCTTTCATAACTCCCATTTATGCAGTCCATGGTCCAGCCGAACTGGTCTCCTTGCTGCACCCCAAACTAGTCATTGCTTCTCCTGCCTTTGTCTTTGTACAAACAGTGCCCCATGCCTGTCATGCCTTCCTCATGACTGCCTTAGGAACCTCGTCTTCTCCATCAAAGCTTAGTTCTGAAGAAAACCTTTCCTTGATCTCCCTAATTGTCAGTGGTCTCTCAGTCCTTAAATTCCCCATATTTGCCTCTCTGTGCTTTCCCCTCAGAAAGATGGAAACTCCCTCAAAGTAGGGACTGTCTCTTTTTACCTTTTTACCTTTATGTGCCAAGCAGAGAGTAGTCACCTAACAAACATCTCTTGAATCTCATCATCAGGTGTAAATGGTGGGAAACAAACCAAAAGAAGGAAAGAGTGGGAAGAGCACTAGGGCTGCTGTCAGAAGGCCTGAGTTCAAATCCCAGTGTTGGCATTCACTAAAGAGGCATCATGAGCACTGGCTTAGGAGTCAAAGGAACTGAATTCAAATCCCTCCTGGGATACTTAGGATTTATGGCAATGGGGAATCAATATTCCATTTGTTTGGGCCTCCATTTCATAAATGTGTGTGTATCTGTGTGTACACACATACACATATATGTTTGTATATACATACATGTATACATATATATGTATATTGGGGTGGTTGTTGTCCTTCTTCAAAGAGGACCAAAATGACATCATCATGATAAAGTCAAATTTCAGCGGGTCCGACTGTTGCAGATCAGACCAATATGAGCTCGGAATACTCTACCACAGGCTGGGCACAGATAGTGTGAATATTTGGGGTGGATATCCCAAATTTGCGCATCCTGCATTTATTTTGTGCTGTCTCAAGTCTGATTTGCTCAAAGAGCACAACACCTTTTCCGATGTGGGCACGCCATGCTGAGTGGTCCTGTGCCAGTGTCTCTCATGTTGCACAGTCAAATCAAAAGTTCTTGAGGGAGACCTAGAGAGTGTCCTTGTAACATTTCTTCTGGCCATCATGTGATCGCTTGTCCCGTGTGAGTTCTTCATAAAACAGTCTTTTTGGCAAGCGTACATTTTGCATTCGAACAATGTGGTCAGCCCATCACAATTGCGCTCTCTGAAGCATAGTTTGAACACTTGGCAGTTCAGCTCAAGCAAGGACTTCAGTGTCTGGTACGTTATCCTGCCAGGTGATCCTCAGAATCTTCCTAAGACAGCTCAAATGGAAGCAATTCAGCTTCCTGGCATGGTGCTGGTAGACAGTCCATGTTTCACAAGAATATAACAATGAGGTCATCACAACGGCTCTGTAGACGTTCGGTTTGGTCGTCAGTCTAATACCTCTTCTCTACCAAACCTTTCTTCAGAGCCTCCCAAACACTGAGCTAGCTCTGGCAATACGTGCATCAACCTCATTTTCAATGTGTACACCCTTGGAAAGTACACTACCAAGGTAGGTGAACTTATCCACAGCATTCAAAATTTCTCCATTTGTTGGAACTGATGGTTCCAAGTATGGATGGTGTGGTGGTGGCTGATGGAGCAGCTGTGTTTTCTTGGTGTTAATTATTAGGCCACGCTTTTTTGCATCTCCGGTTCAGAGGCTGTACTGAGTGCACAATCATCTACAAATGGAAAATCATGCACCAACACTACCTCCACTTTGGTGTTGGCTTGCAGCTTTTTCAGATTGAAGAACTTGGCCATCAACATTGAAAGCATTTGTCAACATGGCTGACAGCATCATACTAAAAAGCATGAGAGCAAGTACACAGCCCTGTTTCACTCCACTGGTGACTGGGAAGGCTCAAGAACATTGTCCATTATCAAGAACTCAGGCAAACATGCCATCATGAAATTGATGTACAATAGTATTCTCTGAGAAATAAATTTTGACATAATTTTCCATAAGCCCTCAAGACTAAGAATCTCAAAGGCCTTGGTCAGATGAACAAACGTTATGTACAGACCTCTATTCTCCTCCTGGCATTTTCCTGGAGTTGTCAGGCAGGAAACACAATGTTGACTGTTCCTCAGCCCTTTCTGAAGCCACACTAGCTCTCAGGTATATGCCCATCTTCCAGGTGAAGGATCAGCTTATTAAGGAGAAGTCTAGCTAGAATTTTACCAACAATGACTAAGAGAGAGATACCCCTGTGACTGTGGCAAGACAGTCTATTCCCTTTACCCTTATAGAGATGGACAATAGAGGCATCCTTGAACTCCTGGGGATAAACTCCTCTTGCCATATAACCTGGAAAATTTTAGTCAGCTTTTGTACGAGTGATGGTTCCCCTACCTTGTAAATCTCAGCTGGAATAGAATCAGTTCCAGGTGTTTGGCCACGTAAAAGGAGCCTAATGTCCCTCAAAACCTCTTCTGTAGTTGGAAGTTCAGCTAAGGAAGGATTGACTTCAACCTGAGGTAAGCTGTCCATGGCCTCAGCATTGATTGATGATGATCTGTTGAGAACACTATGGAAACATTCAGCCCATCTCTCTAGGATCATATCCTTACCAGTAATCAATGTGGTTCCATCAGCACTGATTAGGTGTGATGCACCATAGATTTTTGGTCCATAAATAGGTTTCAGGGAATCATAAAAGCACTTTGGATTGTTACTATCAGCGTAAAATTGAATTTTATTTGCCTTCTTACTGAGCCAAGAATGCTGCATCTCTCTAAACTTTTCTTGTACTTTGCTTTTGATGGAATTGAATGCTGCCTTCTTAGAGGTGAATAAACTATCCTACTGGTAATTCCTGTGGAGTATTTGTTTTTCATTTAGCAGCTTTTGAATTTCCCCATCATTTTCATCAAACAAGTCTTGGTGTTTGCCAGTGTTCTGACCCAGATGAGCACACACAGTGAAGAGTGCTGAGTGCTGGACTGATCATAGACTTATCCTTTTCAAGCTAAATATTTGCATTCATCAAAAGCGCCACCATCAAGGCAAAATGACTACCAGAAGAATTAAAGTTAGCAAACTGGAGCTCTTCCCTCAGTGTGAAATGTTTGTTGCTGACTTGCAGGGCACGTTGAGCCAATACACAATTGGCAACAGTGGAGCAGAAAAGAAGCGGGCAGTTTTCAGAGAAATATCTATTATATTGTATATTTATGTACATATTATATATGTGTGTATATGTATATAGGTATATGTATGTATGCATATAAATATACACACATATTTATGTATACATACGTGTGTGTATATCATGGACTCTCTGGTCATTCAGGTCCCTTCTAGTTCTAAATTTCTTATTCTAAAGTCTTTATTTTAAGCAATTTGACAAGTATTCATTAATTACCTACTATGTTTAAAACCTCATGTGGCCTCAATCATAGGCTAGACAAAGATGAAATAGAGTGATCCTTAAGGAGTTTCTGATCTACTGGAGGTAAGGGGATATGACACGTACAAAAATATAGTACAAGGAGATAGGGCAAAGAAGAACTCCAGAAAATATTCTCTAGAAAAAAATTGAAGAGGCTAATCCTTCTTCTTGGAATCTCTGTGTCTATCTTTGATATTCTGGGATTCTGTAATATGACCCTCGCTGTTGATGGCCAGTCCCACTGAAGCAAATGGTCCAAAGTAGCCAGGAGCCTTGTTCTTCCTCAGTTTTTTTCCTTTCCTTCTTAAAGCTCATAAAGCTACAACAGAAAAGCTGACACCTTGGGTTTGAACATTAAATCTGTTGCTACTAGACAAGATGATCTTAAGCAAGTCCTAATTTCCTAATCTGTAAAATGGTTACAAGGGATGGTTCAGGAATCAAATAAAATATACGTGAAAGCCCTACAACAAGGTGAACTATCATCAGATCATCATCTTTATCTTGTCCACCCATTGTTAGCTAATTGGATGACCTCACTTCTCTGTGACCCTGAGGAAGATACCACACTCTTAAGGCTCAGTTTCTTCCTTTGTAAAAGAAGAGGGTTGGATTAAATGGCCTCTGATCCCATGATGTTTAAACCTTATCATTCAAGAGATATAACTATTTTTTGTCCTTCAGGGATAAAACTCAGTCCATAACAGTTTAGCCCCCAACGGGCCCTGCCACTAAACAACATCTGTTCATTATCAGAATTAGGACCTGCAATGTCCTTTTCACCCAACAGCAAAAAGTGCTCCATGAAGACTGATGAGCTCTCCATGGTGCTGGAATTGCTACTTCTAACACTGGCCTCACTTTTTTGTAAGTAGCAGCTGCTCATCCCATTCACTTAGCAATATGATCTGTGCAGAATGATGGAGCAAAAAAATTAATTCTCAAGCCCCCCCTACCTCCCCATCCTCCCCCACACACACATGCACACACTCACCTCTCCTACATGGCTCTTCAACATGCAAATGTAACTAAATTTCTTACTTTGGGCCTATAGATTCAGCCTAAGACTAGGGAAACCCACCAGTATGTGAAGATATCTTGTTATGAAGGAATACTCACAGAAATCCATACCTATCTCATTTTAGCCTCTAGACAATCAACATGTATGTGACCACACAAGAAACTTGCATAATTCTGCCTGCTTAAAAGTTGCTAGAACTTTCTACATATTGCTAAGAAAGTCCAAAAGCAAGAGATAGAAAGAGAAATCCCATTTAAAGCTATGGTAGATACTATAAAATATCTGAAAGTCTACTTGCCAAAGCAAACCCAGGTACTATGTGAACACAATGACAAAACACATTTCCCACAAAAAAAGTCAAATCTAAATAAGTGGAAAAACATCAATTGTTCATGGGTAGGCCAAGCTAATCCAATAAAAATAACAATTCTATCTAAATTTATTTACTTATTCACTGCCATCCCAATCAAACTGCCAAAAAAATTATTTTCCAGAGCTAGAAAAAATATCAAAATTCATCTGGATGAGCAAAATGTCCAGAATATCAAGGAGATCAATGAAAACAAATGCTAGGCAAAGTGGCCTTGCCCTACCAGATCTCCAACTGTCCTATAATGTAAAACCAGTTGGTACTGGCTAAGAAGTAGCAAATAGCCCTCTTTTTCCATTTGTAGACCAATGGAATAGGTTAGGTACTCAAGACACTTAGTCAATGAATATAGGAATCTACTGTTTGATAAACCCAAGGACTCCAGCTTCTGGGATAAGAACTCACTGTTTGACAAAAATTGCTGGGAAAACTGGATGACAGTGTGGTGGAAAATGGACATAGACCAGTGCCTGACACTGTACACAAGAATAAAGGCCAAATGGATACAAGATCTAGGTATAAAGATTAACACTATAAACAAATTAGGGGAGTAAGGAATAGTGTATTTGGCAGATTTATGGAGAATGGAGAATTTTTTTATATTAAATTTATTTATTTAACTTTTAACATTCATTTTCACAAAATTTTGGGTTACAAATTTTCTCCGCTTTTATCCCCTCCCCCCCCAAACACTAAGCATTCTAATTGCCCCTATGACCAATCTGCTCTCTCTTCTATCATCCCTCTCTGCCCTTGTCTCTGTCTTCTCTTTTGTCCTGTAGGGCCAGATACCTTTCTATACCCCTTTACCTGTATTTCTTATTTCCTAGTGGCAAGAACATTACTCGACAGTTGATCCTAACACTTTGAGTTCCACCTTCTTTACCTCCCTCCCTCTCCACCCCTTCCCTTTGGAAAGCAAGCAATTCAATATAGGCCAAATCTGTGTAGTTTTGCAAATGACTTCCATAATAGTTGTGTTGTATAGGACTAACTATATTTCCCTCCATCCTATCCTGTCCTCCATTACTTCTATTCTCTTTTAATCCTGTCCCTCCCCATGAGTGTCGACCTTGAATTGCACTCTCCTCCCCATGCCCTCCCTTCTATCATCCCCCCCCCACCCTGCTTGTCCCCTTATCCCCCACTTTCCTATACTGTGAGATAGGTTTTCCTACCAAAATGAGTGTGCATTTTATTCTTTCCTTTCGTGGAATGTGATGAGAGGAGACTTCATGTTTTTCTCTCACCTCCCCTCTTTATCCCTCCACTAATGAGTCTTTTGCTTGCTTCTTTTATGAGAGATAATTTGCCCTATTCAGTTTCTCCCTTTCTCCTCCCAATATATTTCTCTCTCACTGCTTGATTTCATTTTTTTTTTAAGATATGATCCCAACCTCTTCAATTCACTCTGTACACTCTGTCTCTATGTATGTGTGCGTGTATGCATGTGTGTGTGTGTAATCCCACCCAGTACCCAGATACTGAAATGTTTCAAGAGTTACAAATATTGTCTTTCCATGTAGGAATGTAAACAGTTCAGCTTTAGTAAGTCCCTTATGACTTCTCTTTGTTGTTCACCTTTTCATGGTTCTCTTCATTCTTGTGTTTGAAAGTCAAATTTTCTTTTCAGCTCTGGTCTTTTCATCAAGAATGCTTGAAAGTCCTCTATTTCATTGAAAGACCAATATTTCCCCTGAAGTATTATACTCAGTTTTGCTGGGTAGGTGATTCTTGGTTTTAGTCCTAGTTCCTTTGACTTCTGGAATATCCTATTCCATGCCCTTCGATTCCTTAATGTAGAGGCTGCTAGATCTTGTGTTATCCTGATTGTATTTCCACAATACTTGAATTGTTTCTTTTTAGCTGCTTGCAATATTTTCTCCTTGACCTGGGAACTCTGGAATTTGGCCACAATGTTCCTAGGAGTTTCTCTTTTTGGATCTCTTTCAGGTGGTGTTCTGTGGATTCCTTGCATATTTATTTTGCCCTCTGGTTCTAGAATCTCAGGGCAGTTTGCCTTGATAATTTCATGAAAGATGATGTCTAGGCTCTTCTTTTGATCATGGCTTTCAGGTAGGCCCATAATTTTTAAATTGTCTCTTCTGGATCTATTTTCCAGGTCTGTTGTTTTTCCAATGAGATATTTCACATTATCTTCCATTTTTCCATTCTTCTCTCTTTGTTCTGTGATATCTTGCTTTCTCGCAAAGTCATTAGCCTCCATCTGTGCCATTTTAATTTTGAAAGAACTATTTTCTTCAGTGAGCTTTTGAATTTCCTTTTCCATTAGGCTAATTCTGCTTTTGAAAGCATTCTTCTCCTCACTGGCTTTTTAAACCTCTTTTGCCAATTGAGTTAGGCTAGTTTTCAAGGTGTTAATTTCTTCAACATTTTTTTGGGTCTCCTTGAGCAGGGAGCTGATCTGCTTTTCATGCTTTTCTTTCATCTCTCTCATTGCTCTTCCCAGTTTTTCCTCCACCTCTCTAACTTGATTTTCCAAATTCTTTTTGAGCTCTTCCATGGCCTGAGCCCATTGGGTGGGCTGGGACACAGAATCCTTGATTTCTGTGTGTTTGCCTGATGGTAAGCATTGTTCTTCCTCATCAGAAAGGAAGGGAGAAAATGTCTGTTCTCCAAGAAAGTAACCTTCTATTGTCTTATTTCTTTTCCCTTTTCTGGGCATTTTCCCAGCCAGTGACTTGACCTCTGAATATTCTCCTCACACCCACCTTGCCTCCTGATCCTCCCAGCCAAAGTTTGGGGTCCGAGATTCAAATGCTGCTTCCAGCCTTAGTTCTTTTGGCGGGGGCAGGGCTGCTATTCAGTATGAGATTATGTTCAGGTGGTCAGGTCAGGGCAGGGCTGTCTCTCAGGCTCAGTTCCCTCAGGGGGTTTATGCACAGACCTTCCACAATGGATCCAGGCTCCCGCCCGCTTGGGGAGCCCTTGTCTGCAGCCTCCTCTCAGCTTCTACCTCCCAGGGGGGCCTGAATTATGGGGGCACCCCACTCTCCTCTCGACCCGCCAAAGAGACTCTCTCACCGAGCCCCGTCACCTGTGGGTGGAGGTACTTGTGCGGCCGCTGGTGATCCCGTCCCTGAAGCCTGGTCAGATCTGTTTCTCTTGGTGCCGTGGCCACGGCCTCAGCAGGTCTGGGCTGGGCTCCACGTCTGCAGCACAATGGACCTTTTGCGAGAGGTTTGCAGGTCCCTCTGTGGGTGGAGGGACCCGTGGGCCGCTGGAGATCCCGTCCCTGAAGCCTGCTCGGATCTTTTCCTCTCGGTGCCGCGGCCGTGGCAGGGCTGCACTCAGCTCCCAGTCCCAGCGCCCAGTCCGCAGCGCGAAGGACACCCTGCGAGAGGTTTGCAGGTCTCTCCGGAACAGAAATCTCCCTCCCTCCAATGTTCCATGGCCTCTGGGTGCAGAATTCGCCATGAGTTACTTCCTTGTAGCCGTTCTATGTGTTGTGGGTTCGGAGCTATGTGTATGTGCGTCTTTCTACTCCGCCATCTTGGCTCCGCCCCCCCCCCCCCCGAATGGAGAAATTTTTGACCTAACAAGAGAAAGAGAACATTGTGAAATGCAAAATGGATAACTGTGATTCAATTAAACTGAAAAGTTTTTACACAAACAAACCCAAAGCAATCAACATTAGTAGGGAAGCAGAACAGTGGGAAAGAATTTTTGTAACTGATGTGTGTGATAAAGGCCTCATTTCTAAAATATATAGAGAAATGAGTCAAATGTACAAGAATACAAGTCATTCCCCAAATGATAAATGGTCAAAGGATATGAGCAGGCAGTTTTCAGAGGAAGAAATTAAAGCTATCTACAATCATATGAAACAATGCTCTAAATCTCTATTGATTAGAGAGATGCAAATCAAAACAACTCTGAGGTACCACAACACACCTATGAGATTGGCTAACATGACAAAACAGAAAGATAATAAATGTTGGAGAAGATATGGGAGAAGTGAAACACTAATTCATTGTTGGTGAAATTGTGAGCTGATCCAAGCATTCTGAAGAGCAATTTGGAACTATGCCTAAAGGGTTACAAAAATATACATACCTTCTGACCCAGACATATAGCTTCTAGGACTGTATCCCAAAGAGATCACAAAAATAGGAAAAGGTTCTACATGTACAAAAATGTTTACAGCAGCTCTCTTTGTGGTGGCCAAGAACTCAAAATCAAGGGGATACCCATCAATTGGGGAATGCCTGAACAATTTGTGGTATGTGAATGTAATGGAATACTATTGTGCTATAAGAAATGATGAACAGGAAGACTTCAGAAAGGCCTGGAAGGACTTATATGAACTGATGCTGAGTGAAAGGAGTAGAACCAGGAGAAGACTATGCACAGTAACAGCCACACTCTGCAAGGACTGTTTCTGATTGATTTAGCCCTTCATAGCAAAGCAAAGACCTAAAACATTCCGAAAGGACTCTTGAGGCAAAATGCCTTCCACATCCAGAGAAAGAACTATGGGATCAGAGAATGAAGCAGAATATTTTCTCTTGTGTTATGTTATGTTTTGTTTTGGATTGTTTTTCTCATGGTTTCTCCTATTCACTTTAATTCTTCTATGCAACATGACTAAAGTGAAAATGTGTTTAATAAGAATGTATGTGTAGAACCCACATAAAATTCCATGCCATCTTGGGGAGGGAAGAGGGATGAAGGGGGAGAAAATCTAAGGCTTATAAGACTGATTGTATAAAACTGAAAACAAATAAATTAATTTTTAAAAAGAGTTGCTAGAACTCAAGAAAGGTCAGACAAATAAATGGACAAATGAATAAACAACTGGAGACAGGAAAAGAGAGAGAGTCTAAAATGAAAGAATGAACTGGGAAGTCATCTTTTTGACCTTCCTCATTTTACTAATGAGGACACTGATAAGAGCCCAAGAATGCATTTCTAACATGCTATACAGGTTACAGAACCTTCCCAAACCCTCATTCCCTTTCCCAGTCACTTCTCTGTCAGATGTGATCTTTACTCTGGTATGTTGGTACATGCTTAACAACCAGATCGCAAAAAAGCATACACAACACATTTTAAGTTTAATTCATATTATTAACATCTACTTCATCATGTTCTCAAGACTAGGCAATGACCAATGCAGTAACTCAAGCCCTGATTTGTAGCAGTTGCCTGGAGGAGTAAGTATTCACACTGAAAATTTAGATCAGTTCTGGTGAGCCAGGAAACAGCTGGCTACAGCACACTACTCTCCCTACTCATTTCATATGTGATTTCTTGGGTAGCAAGGACTGTTCCATTTGTGTATATTTGTATACCCAGGCAGCACTTAGCAGACCACCTGGCACATAGAAAGCATTTGTTCATTTATTTTTTTCATTTATTCCTTTCATTTCTATTCATTTTTTTCTCCCTGAATACTTTCCTGTGACTTTGGTAGCACAAATATTAATGTTCCCATTTTGCAGACAAAATAAGGTGAATCCAGAGAGTTTGAAAAGTTCAAGGTGATAGAGAACAGGGATAAACTAACCCAACTGAATCAAATTCTAAAATCATTTAAGTCTTTTATGCAAGCAGAAGGACACCCAATACAAAACCAACTTGTACAACTTGCTGCCTGATCATGAGAATCCTTCTAATGTATCCAAGAACTCTGGAAAATGCTATATGATCTCCACTCACAATGAGCACTAATTTTGTAGAAGAGTGACATCCTCACATTATCCTCAGTGCATATTTGCCTTTTGTTGGGCACTGAGGATCCTGCATGGCCATACAAGTTACTGGTGATGAAAAGACTTTTGACTAGGTCCTCCCCCAACCATGCTGAGATACTATAATGCCATCTTTGGACTTCTCCTATGCAGCCCTCTGCTCCTTAATCAAGTCAGTGGCAATGGAAACCCTGAGAGTCTTTCTTCAAGCATGGACTGAGTCTGGGCTTGCTCTGCTCTCTCCTCTAATTTTAAAACAGCTACACTCCCCACCCCCTTCAGTGTTCCCAGTTCTACTCTCTGTGATTCTCCCTCTTACTTTTCAGTTGAGGAAGCATCAGTAACATCAAAATTAACATAACAACAGTACTACGCTTGCGCCTGCCCTCTTTTGACCTGTGCACCCTAGAAAATCATGCAGATTCTCTATGACCCATCTGTCTTCTCCCTTCTATTCCATCTTCTCATGCAATGCCATCTCCAGGAAGTCAGGTAACTGCTGTTCGTCCAATGTGGGCTGTATGTCTCCTCCAGAGCTGCCTAAGATTTGGCCATCAAGGACCTGGACTGAAGGCACAGGAAAGGAAGAGCCTTTCCACTATAACCATAAACAATATCACGAAAGAAATGAGGCCACCTGTCACAGGACTGTTGGGATCTCTATTTGTTGGCATAGCCAGAGGTTCTGTAAAAAACAAAACAGCATCAAAGAAAGAAGAAAAATGCTTCCTTCTTCCTCCCATCATGACTCGTTTCATCCACTCCATCCCAACACATTCTGAAGCTGTTTTCCTGACTTGACTGACTTGCCATAAATAACCCTTTTCCGTAGGGCTAGAAGCAGTCACATGACTTAACAGAATCTCATTCCCCATCATCTGCTGATGAAGGACCATTTCTCACGTGAATTTGCTGGAAATAGATGGATCTTGTAGAAGACAGGCCACTAGACTTGTATGTGAATCCAGGAATCATCATGGAACTCTCCATTAGCTTGTAGGGTCACAAATCAAGACCTTGGAAGGTCTTCAGAAATCATCTAATCCATATCAAAGCTGGAGAAACCAAGGTCCTGATGAGAGAGATGACCTACTTATGGTCACACAGTTGTTAAGTGGCAGAGCTAGAAGAAAGGATCCAGGAGCCAACTTCCTTTCCCCCTGAAAGAGAGGAGCAGGAGGAAAGCTCCAGGTTCTTTAAGGGAAGATCTACACTTGTGTCTGCATTGCCCCTTAGGATCTGGACGTTCAGCTTCCTCCTGTATTGGCAGCAGGCCCTGAGGGACAATTCTAGTGGGCATCTGCAGCACTGGAAATTACCGTTATGGGGCTGTTTCCCTCAAGCGATTCTCATCCCAGATCAAGCTATCATCCAAGTTGATAAAAGAAATCCCTGGTCTGGCCTTAACTGCTTCCAGTTCGGTCAGAAAAGCAGCAGCATCTTTCTTAGCTGTTCCTGCCTTCCCAAGCTGCCTCACATGAAAAAGTGATAAACACAAGACAATCTCCAGAGGAAGAAAACAGGGATGTTCTTGTTGAGGACAAGAAGGAGAGACACAGATCACACACCATCTTCCATATATTTACATTTATTCTTTTTTAAAGTTAATTTTTAATTTATGTAACGTAACAAGCATTTCCATAACCTAGTATGATAAAAAGATGATTGCACATGAAACTGCAAATCTATTATGTCCCACTTGCTGTTCCTTTAAAATAGATAATAAAGTTATCTTGTAAATTTCTTTTCCCTTCCTTTTTCTTCCCTTCCCCAAATTATTCTATATATGCTTCTATTTATCAGTTCTTCCTATGGCAGCAGACAGTGTCTCCTTTCATGTGTCTTTTGGAGTTAACTTGAGTATTTATAATAGTCAAGGTGACCCAGTCACTCAGACTTATCCTCCAAATAATATTGCTGTTCCTGTCTACAATGTTCTCTTAGCTCTACTCATTTCACTCTTCATTATTTCATGCCAGTCTTTCCATCAATCTCTAATATCATTGAGTTCATCATTTCTTATAACACAGATGTATCCATCATGATCATATATCACAATTTCTTCAGCCATTCCCCAAGTGTTGGGCATCCCCTCAATTTCTGGTTCTTTGCCACCATAACAAGAGCTGCTATAAATATTTTAGAACATATAGGTTCTTTAGTTCTTTCCATCATCGTCTTTGGAAATAGATCTAATAGGGATATTGCTGAGTCAAAGGGTATAAACAGTTTAACAAATCTTTGGGCATAATTCCAGATTGCTCTCCAAAAGGACTGGATCAGTTCACAATTCCATCAACAGAGATTAGTGTCCCAATTTTTCCACATCTTCTCCAGTATTCATTTCTTTTCCCTTCAAATATTTTAGCCAATCTGATAGGTGTAAAATGATATCTCAAGGTTGTTTGTTTTAGTTTTCATTTCTCTAATTAATAATGATTTAGAGCATCTTTTCATATTACTATGGATTGTTTTGGTTCCTTCATTGGAAAGCTGCCTTTTCATATCCTATGACTATTTATCACTTGGGAATGACTCATATTCTTATAGATTTGACAAAATTCTTCATGCATTTGAGATATGAGACCTTTGTCTGAGAAACGGGTTATTATTTTTCTTAATTTATTTATTTATTCTCTAAAAACAGGCTGCCCCAAATATCTTAGAGCATTTATAAGCTTAGAATATATATGTAGATATAGATATATGATAGATAGATCTGGAGATAAGGATATATCTATCTGTATCTATTGATCTATCTCACTATATTTCTTCAGACATCTTCCCCTTTAGAATGCAAGTCCTTGTTAATATGGAGTCTCTTTTTGTGTGTGTCTCTCTCTGTTTTTCCCAATGCCTAGTACAGTACCTAACACAGAGTAGGTGCTAAATAAATATGTGTTCTTTGACTGAATGATATGTTGACTGAATGTTATTACTTAGGTAGAATCAGAAATGAATGCCTGCTCAGCTCCTCGGGGTACTCACAAGTCATTGGATGAAGAATGAGAGTCTCCAGGGCAGGGGATACGTGGTTTGGTTTGGTTGTGTATCTTCAGCCCCTGACATGGCACATGTTGGCAAACTGGGGGCATTAATAAACGTTGGTTCCATTGATAAATTCTAAATGTAACTGAATTTTCTCTTCCATCCTTTCCAGACTGTATTCCTGACTCTTCAGGTGTTCTCTGTGATATCATAGTAACCTCCTAAGCCTGGAGGATCACATCACCTCTAGACTTCTCACACTGGAAGTGCCCCCTTCTTCGTTTCCTCTTTCTCTGCATGATTCCTCCCAGAACCTCCATTTTAAAAGCACGTTCTACCTAGTCATGCCTCCATTCTTCTCCAGGTGTCACTTATGACTCGGGACTTTCTCTACCCTGTCCCTGCCCTAGAATCCCCTTCCTATTAGCCCTGGAGAAACAAATTCCCTGAGAGCAGGAACAGTCTTCTTTTGTAATTTTATTTGTATTACTGAACCCAGCACAGTTCCTGGAATATGGTAGCTATTAACCAATCAATGAATAAACATTTATTAAATACCTAACATGTGCCAGGCACTGGGGATACAAAAAGAGGTGAAATATAGCCCCTGACCTCAAGAAGATTGCAGTCTAATTGGGGACAGAAAATGCGAACAAATATATACAAGCAGGAAAAATAAGAAATAATTAACAGAGGAAAAATAACCTTAGCAGAGGAAAGACCCTAGAATTTAAAGGGGCTGGTGAAAGTTTCCTGGAGAAAGTGGGGTTTTAGTTGGGAATTAAAATCAGAGAGGCCAGTAGTCAGAGTGGAGGTAAATGATTGTTCTGCCTGTGGGGGACAGCCAGAGAGAATGCCTAGAACAGAGAGGTGGAGTGCCCTATGTATAGCTCAAGAGGCCAGTGTCACTTCATTCAAAAGCCCATGTCAGGGTATAAGGTGGAAGAAGACTGGAAAGCTAAGAGGGGGTGTGTTATGAAGGGCTTTGATTGCCAGATGGAGAATTTTGTATTTGGAAGGAGGAAGCCACTGGAGTGTATTGAGTCTGACATGATCAGATGGGAACTTTAGGAAAATTACTTTGAATGAAGAATGGGTCAGAGTGCAGAGAGACTGTTGATCCACCAGCAGGCCATTACATTACAGGGGTGATGGGATGAGGGTCTGCCCCAAGATGGAGATAATGTCACTGGACAGAAGGGGATATATTCAAGAGATACTGCAGAAGTGAAATCGACAGGCCGTGGCAATAGCTGGGATGTGGGAGGTGAGAGATAGTGGGAAATCCTGGATGACTCCTGGGTTGCTTAGTAAATGCTCATTGATTGGCTAACTTGATTTGAGTTTCATTAAGTTGAATAACCCCTCAGAGTTTGCAGAAGAAAAGACTTGGGGTGGGAGACTTAGTAGTCATCCTTGGATATCTTAAGGATGTCATTACCCCAGAGGGTAGAGTCAAAAGCAAAGGGGAGAAGCTACTTTTGTAAGTTGATGCTGGATGTGGGGGAAAACTTCTCCTAATCCCAAAGTCAACTGGGTTATCTCAGGAGGTGGTGTCTTTCCTCTCCTTGGAGTTCTTCATAGAGAGAATGGATGGTCACTTGTTAGGGATGTTGTAATAGGGATGGTATGAAGTAGCTCAGCTATGGGTTGGACTCAGTGAGTGCCAAGAAATTCTCTAGGTCTGGTATTCTGTACCTGAAGAATTCTGCCTCCTCCTCCCCCATAACACAAAGACCACATTGTTCAAAACCTTTGCAAAGCCAAGATGTGGAGCAGAAGATTTTCATGGCTGATCTTACTCCTCTCTTCAAAACATCCACAAATAAGGCAAGGAGAGGGAAAAGGTCCCCTGACACCTGCCTTGTCCTGTGCACCTCTGCTGAAGACACAGAGGCCTTTATACTTTCAGTCGCAGAACAGGGAGTCCTGCTCCAATGAACCACTGGTAGATCCCCTAAGCTGAGCGTGGACATCCTGGGCAAGTTGACTGTCCAGCCTCAGATGATATCCTAACCACATTCCCAAATAAGAAAAAAAATGAACAGAAAAACCTGATGCTCTCAGGGGGAGAGGTAGGAGTTATAGATAGTGGTTAGCATTCTTATCAGGCATCACTGCCCTTGATGTAGTATTAATAATGTAGTTCTGCCCCCAAAGGAAGAGTAGGTGGTTAAAATAAGCTGAGGCAAGTAAGATTTTTATCAGGGTCCTTCGATCCTGCTTCCACCACACCAAGCCACCAACATCCTCTTTCTAACAGAACAGGATGTGTTGCTTCTCCTTTCCCATCTAAACAGGAAGCTGAGCAGGTGCACTGGGAATAGAAGAATTCAACGTCAAGATCTACTCCAGAGCAACTCATTTCCTCAAACTTCCTGGATCTCCAGGGAGCAGCACACACACACACACACACACACACACAGACACGATGGTGTTTCTCTTCCCATTACCTGGGAAACAAAGTTCAGACTTCCTGGCCCAGGGCTCACATGCCCTGAGGTTACTGCCTGTCATGGATTTCAACCACAATTTCGCCATTTGTTTTCTGTGACCTTGGGCAAATCACTTTACCTCCCTAGCCTTCAGTTTCCTCATCTGTTCAATGAAGGATCTGGACTAAATGATCTCTGAGGTCTTTTCCAACTCTAAATCAATGAACCTTCATAAATTTCATTTATATATAATACTTACATATGTAGCATGATAGGTAGATAGACAAATAGGTGATAGAGAGTGGATATATGGATGGATGGGTGGGCAAATAGATGGTAGAGATTAGATAGATTTTGTTTTGTTGCTGTTCAGTGATATTCAGCTCTTGGCAGATACTGAAGTGGTTGGCCATTTCCTTCTCCAACTCATGTTACAGATAAGGACCTGAAAAACAGCGTCTTTAAAGTGACTTGCCCAGGTTCACACAACTAGTAAGTATCTGAGGCCAGATTTGAACTCAGGAAGATGGGTCTTCCTGACTTCAGGTCTAGCACTCTAACCTACTGTGCCACCTCGCTGCTCAGATAGACAGCTGGGTGGATGAATGGATGGATGTATAGACAGACAGACAGACAGACAGATAGACAGACAGACAGATAGATGAGAGATAGAAAGAGAGATTGACAGATACATAGATAGATAGATAGAGAGATAGATAGATAGACAGATAGATAGACAGACAGACAGACAGACAGATAGATAGATAGGATAGATAGGATAGAGATAAAGAGAGAGAGAGAGAGAGAGAGAGAGAGAGAGAGAGAGAGAGAGAGAGAGAGAGAGAGAGAGATTGTATCTTACATTTCTGGTATTCTTACACTTTACTCCTCTCTACATACTTGCAATCCAATGTCATTGACGTCCTTGTGGTTTCTTGAAGTCTTTCCCTTCTCACTAGCTGCCCCCATGTCTAGAATCGTCTCTCTCCTTGTCTGCCTCCCAGCTTTCCTAACTTTCTTCAAGACTTAGCTCAAATTCTACCTTCTATGGGAGGTCTTTCCTAGCCCCTACCACAACACTAATGACTTGTCTCATAAATTACTTTCCATCTACTCTGTATATGCCTTGTATTCACGTAGTTATTTACATGTTTTCTCTCCTATTAGAATGGGAGCCTCTTCAGGGTAGAGACTGTGGTGCATGTGTTTTTTTCTGGCCTTTCTGTGTATCCTCAGCACTTACATATTGCCTAACCCATAGGATGGTCTTAATAAATGATAATTGTTACTCGATGGCCATGAACTGTGTTAGGCATGAAGACTATAGAGAGAAAACGAAAACAATTTTTGTCAGAGAATTTCAGAGCTGGAAGGAAGCTCAGAGATCATCCCTTATTTTACAGATGAAGAAACTGAGGGAAGCTAGGAGAGAATGAGTGAATTTCCCAAGGTCATGAGGTTTCAGACCTGTGAACCCAAATGCTGCCAATGAAGTGTGCACAGATAAGTAAACATCAAATATATTCAGAATAAGGACCTGGAGGAAGAGGCATCCCAACTGATACCTGAAGGCAGGTAAGGATCTCATGGCTACAAGGATGGGGGAAACCATTCCAGACATCATTTCTTAGGGGGCTGGGCTGGTGCCTAGGATGTTCACATAGAGAACACCAGTGAACAGGACGGTAGAGCCCTCACACCAAGGCCAGAGATGCACATGGGCACTCTCCTGCCTCCTCACACAGGCACTAGCCATTAGTCACTGGAATTCTATGATTCAAAGCCCAAGGTCAGGATCCAGAAGATGAAGTGAGGAACAGGGGGGAGAGAAGGGGAGAGAAATATGGATAGAGGTAGAGAAATAGAAACCTGCATTCATACATATAGAAATACATAGATAATAGATATGTGCATAAATGCATAGAGAGATGGAGATAGATACATAGGTACAGAGACATCTAGATAGCAAGACCTTAAGATAGATAGACATACATTGCAAATAGAAGCATAGAGGTAGATGCATATGGAGGAAGCTACATAGAAAAATCATAGATGCATAGATGCAAAGATATAATTAGGTACATAAAAGTACATCTAAACACATAGATACATATATAGATACATAGAATATTTATTAAATATTTATCACGTACCAGGCATTGTATTGAGGGCTATGGATACAAATAAGACAAGGCACCAAGAAATCCCTTAACTTCCTGGTTCTTGTATTCTAGTGGGAAAACACAACATACAAAGGCAAGTCAGGAAGGAAGAGTTAGAGGAGAGCAGGACAAATCGAGGCTGTTCAGAGTCCTGAGGGTGGGTGTGGGACCTCATTCTGGGTAACATAAAGTGTAAGTTCACTGATCAGAGCAAAGTGAACACCAGTGGGGTCCAAGTCACTTCTGGGGAGGCGGTAGAGATAATGGTTTTTCTCTTGTGCCAGGTCTTCTTTAGGTACAGCTTTTATCATGCTACTCCACTATTGAAAATCTTGCAATAGCTCCCACTTTCAATTGAAATTTAGACTCCTGAACTTGGCCCTTCAAGGTTCTCCATAATCTGGTACCTTCTCTATTTTTTCAACTTTCTCTTCTCTCAGTGCCCTTCCATGTACCAGTCATACTGACTAGCTCTTTACTTCCTGATGAACACTGGGTTTTCTGGTCCCTGTTTCTTTGCTCCCTCCACCATGGGTGAGAAACCTGTGGCTTTCTAGGTGCTTATGTGTGTCCTTTTGACTGAATCCAAATTTTACAGAACAAATCCTTTCATTAAGGAGAACTTGACCACTGATTTCATAGTAGGTTCTTCCACCCACCCAGCCCCAATGAGAGGAGACTGGTCATCCAACTTCTCATTTCTGTTTTATGTCAGTTTTCTTGATTAATGTTTTAAAGGTAAAGAAAAGAAAAAAAGAATAAATCAATACCCCAGTGGCAGTAGGTTGCTTCCAAGCAATACGAAGAAAGCAAAACCAGTCCAACGTCCTCCATGAGCTTTGCCCTTTTTGCTTTATTATCCATAGGAATTCTGAAAAAACCCCACTTGTCATCTCTTCTATTCTAAAATATGTGACTCCTTCTTAGGATTGAATTTTCTTAAGTCACTGGTTCACCACTACTCAGTTGCAGAGAGGCACATTCCAGTCTGATGTCTGTCAAAGTTTCAGGGCCCAAGAGTGGAAGGGGAAGGCTCAGGGGACAGGGAGTACCCACATGTAGAGGTCTTCAAGAAAAGACTGGTCAACCACTCCACCATTCCAGAGGGGATCTATAATGAGGAATGGAATAGACTAGACTCAGGGGTGGGGAGCCTATGGCCTTGACCACATGTAGCCTTAGAGATCCTTGGCTATGGCCTTTTGGTTAAGTTCAAGTTTCTCAGAACAAATACTTTTATTAAAGGGATTTGTCCTGTGAAGTTTGGATTCAGTCAAAGGGTGGCACTTGAAGACCTATAGGGCCATAAGTGGCTTTGAGGCTACATGTTTCCCACTCTTGACATTAGATCGCTGATGAAGGCCTGGCCTGATAGAAGATTCTGTGGTTCAACATAAGACTGTATTGCTCTCTGGAAGACTGCCCCTACACACCTCTGGGATCTTCAGGACCCAGTGCTTTTCTGTAACTAAGAATAGCTCTAGACTCTCTTAGAGCCATGTGATTGCTTCAAGGCTGAGAGTTCATCAAAGGCACTCAAAGGGAATTCCTTTTCTAGGCTACATCATTACAATCTGAGGCCAAAGGAGAGGATGAGAGTGTGGTCCCCAGTAAAACCTTACAAAAGAGACAAGTCTGGGCACATGAGCCTACCCTCCTGCACCTCCAAAACAGTCAGCCCACTGCTATAAATTCTGCCAATGGCAGGGTTCTCTCATCATTTTAACATACCCTCTCCCAAATTATACATGACAATGACTGCCCATTTTAATCACTCGATTTCATGACTTGTTCATTCATTTAACAAGCTTTAAGTCTTCACTATGAGCCAGACACTTCTGATAGACATGAGGAACACAAAGAAACGCCCCCTTCCCAAAGAAGTCCCTGACCTTGAAGAGTTTACATCCTACTGAGGATATTGCCATAATACAAGTAAGTTAGCATAATTAATTTAAAACTGGAACAAATGTCAGAGGTCACCTAATTCAACTGTCTGATTAACCACTGAGGAACTGGGACCCATGGAAGGCAAGTAACTGGCCAAAGATCACAAAGAATTGGGTGTGTGTGGGTGTGGGTGTGTGTTGGGAGGGGGGGTGTATGCCTGTTTGCAACAAAGGTGTGGAAAGTCAAGCTGCAGCAGAAACTATGATCCCCTCAAGCTCGATCTGGATGAAGCCTTCCAAAGAGATGGGAAAATTAACTTTCCAAACACCCATTTTTCCTAGGGGGATTTGAAGAACAGGACAGCAAACCAATGCAAAACTCATTTGTATCTCTTTGCCAAAAAGGAAGATAGGTTTGGGGGTTCTATAGAAACAGTCTGAGTGAAGGGCAACAAAGTGAAAGGTCATTTTCATCCCATCACCACTGGAGAACTGGCTTATACTTGAGAGCAGCCTGCAGTCAGGAGGGAGGGCACTGGACTAGAAGTCAGAGAGACTTGGGTTGAAAACCAAGCCTTATTTCCAATGTTTCTAATGCCTAGCACATAGTGTTTAAGAAATACTTCTTTCTTCATTCTACTTGCAAATTGGACAAGAAGGATCCTGGTCAAGTTCCCTGTTCTGGGCAATGTGGAATAGAATCCTTCTGCTGCTGACTGACATGGTTATAGTGACTGGCCCTATTCCTCATTAAGAAAGATGAGGAATCTCCTTCTGCCAATGCAAACTAGCTCCTTTTCTACAAGTTACAGGCTTGGAAAGTTGTCAAGAAGTTTGAGAAGTTTGGAGAGAGAACTAGAAATATGCCCGAAGTTATAAATTACAAATTATGTCCAAAGAGCTAAAAAACTGGGTATATACCCTTTGACCCACCAATACCGCCACTAGGTCTGTTTCCAAAATGATCAGGGGAAAAGGAGAAGGACCTCCTTGTTCTAAAACATTGAAAGCAGCTCTGTTTGTGGTGGCAAAGAATTGGAAATGTCAGGAATGCCCATGAATTGCGGAGTGGCTGAACAAGTTATGGTCTGTGATCATGATGGAATTCTACTGGTTTGTAAGAAATGGTGAACTCAATGATCTTGGAAAAATATGGAAAGAGCTGCATGAAATAATGAAGAGTAGAATGGGGAAAGGCAAGAGAACATTGTCTATAGTAACAATAATATTGCCTTAAGGACAACTTTGAGCCAATAAGTCATTTTGACTATTATAAATATCCAAATTAACTAGAAAGTGTCTATGAAGGAAAAAGCTATCTGCATACAGAGGGGAAAAAAACCCCTGATAAACAGAAGGAGATATAGAATAGATTTACATACATATGTGGGTGAGTGTGTGTCTAATGATAGCCATCTGTAGGGTGGGTGGGGGGGAGGGAAAAAGAAAATTAAGTAATAATTTTATTATAAATTGAAAAGGAAAAGCAAGTTGTACGTAATAGATTTGCAGTTTCGTGTGCAATTCTCTTTTTCTATTCTAATTTTTCTCTTCTTCTTGAGTTCAGAATAATAAGAAACAAAAACAAAATCTTAATTTTAATTTTAAAAATCCTGCAGAAGGAAAAAGAATAAGAAAACTGAAAGGTTATAATGGACTTAGGGTTAAACTGCTTCAGGATTTGAGGGTAAGTCATCTTTTCCTTGGGATTCACTCTCTGTCCATCCTCCAGGCTAACTCTCAATTAGAATAAAACCTTAAATAAATATACAATACTCTTATTTAGAGGACTCAATGTCTGAGGAGAGCAGCAGACAGCCTAAGAGTTTTTGGGGTGGAGAGGAGTAGAAGTGAGTCAAGGCAACATTTTCATAACTTCGTCTTTGGTCAAAGGAAATGGGAAGGACAATCACTATTGACATCACCAAAGCTGCCACTCCCCACTGCCATTGGGGAGAAGATTGGTCCGTACCTCTTAGAAAGGTCACAAGGTTTGAGCAGCTCACTTCCTCTGCTGACACCACAACAGGCTGCTTCCAGGCACTCTTTCCACCATCCTGATCTTTACATCCATCACTCTTCTTGTTCCTTGGGTTTTAATTTGGTCAACCATTGGAACAGCCAGAATGAGCCTCTGCCAAGTGCTTGCTGTGGCTGCCTTCTGGGCCTGTGAGTTAACTTCTCCTTCTCTTCAGATCAGGTGAGAAATAGAGAAAAATTCTCAAAAGGACCTTCTCATGTTCCTATGTTCTCTTCTTTTATTTCCAGTTGGACATGCAGCTGTACAACTGGCACAGCCTCAGGTCTCTATCACCAAAGAGCCGGGAACAACAGCATGTGTGACCTGTCTAGTGTCCGGCGTTACAAACTTTGCTTCTTGGTACATACACTGGTACCAACAGAAGCCAAACCAGTCTTCGCAGCATCTGCTCTATGTACAATCAACCAGCACCCCCAACATAATATCCTTAGGTGATGTAAGGAACAAATTTGTGGCAGAAAAGAATGAAAACTGAAGAACCTCATTCCTAGCAATTAACTCCATAACACCTGAAGATGAGGCCACCTACTACTGTGCATGCTGGGAAGAGCACAGTAGTCAACACCCAATGACAACACCTACAAGATTCATGCCTTCCTCCCTCCCTCCCACATCCTCTTCCCTGGGGGCCACCTCCTCATTTCTCACTCCCATCCTCAGCCTGCCTGCAGCACTTCCTAAATTTCTTCTCAAGGCCACGTGGCCCACGTCTATACCATACCATATTCCTGTTTGACACAGATTCCAAGCTCCCTCCATCAGCATCATAATCACTCACATCTCTGCAGGACTTTAAGGTTTACATTGGCTTAATGGACTGGGCTAGACAGTTTCTGAGGTGCTTTCCAATTCTCAAATTTTGTCATTCTGTTTTTTGGCATGGCACCTTACACTCTATCATGTTGTCTCACCCTCTTCTCTCTCTCGAATAGAATCTCTTTCCATTCCCTTATTATAGAGAGTGAGATGATAAGAGATGATTTAAGTGGCTTACCCAGAATCACCTGTCTAAGGTAGAATTTGAAGCCAGATTTCCAGACATCATGTCTAGCCCCCTGTTCAAGGCTCATACACCAATGTTGGCAATTGAATCCTATATTCCTCAGGAGAAATTAGGAGAAACAGGAAGAATGAAGACATTAATATCATCTCTTAATTCCTTAGGTCTGTGAAAAAACTCAAATGTTTTTTCTGACTAGGGAAATACCTTCCAACATTAAGATTCTATTTCTCCTCATTATTCATGGTGGTGGGGGTTCATTAGCTTAGTCAGTCAACAAATACTGATTCACATGGAGTATGCTCAGTGCTGTGGGAAAGAAGAAAGGAGCAGAAGACATATTTCCCTTTAAGAAATTGATACAGCAGAGGTGTGGAAACTCAAGTTACAGCAGGAACAATGACCCTCCTACGTTCTATCTGGATGAAACCTTCCAAAGAGACTGGTAAATTAAGTCTCCAAATATTCATTTTGTTGGAGGATGTGAAGAGCAAGAGAGCAAATTAATGCCAGAGCTCATTTGTTTCCCTTTGTCAAAGGGAAAGAAAGATTCAGGGGTCCTATAGAAACAGTCCAAATGAAGGACAACACAAAGTGAAAGGTCATCATCATCCCATCACCCCTGGGAGATGGGCTTCTACTTGGGAGTAGCCTGGAGTCTGGAGACAGGGCACTGGACTGGAAGCCAGAGAGATCTGCGTTGAAATCTAAGCCTTATGTCCTGTGCTTCCACTGTCTGGCACTTAGTAGGTCTTTAAGAAATACTTCTTGCTTGATTCTACATGCTAACTGAGGGGGTCTGGGCAAGTGACTCCTTGTCTCTAAGCCTCAGTTCCTTCATCTGGCCAATGTTTGATAGAATCCTTCCACTGCTGACTCATATAGTTATTAAGAGGAAAGCAATAATGACTGTTCCTGTGCTTCATTAGGACAGAGGAGGCATCTCCCTCTTCCAATGCAAGCTGATACCTTCTCTACAGTCTACAGGCTTGGAGAATAGTCAAGAAGACTGAGAGATTTGGAGAGTGATCTGGAACTGTGACTAAAGCTATGAGTTGTAAATTAAATACAAAGAGTTACAAAATGGTATACACCTCTTGACCCAGCAACACCACTACTAAATCTGTTCCCTAAGATGATCAGAAGAGAAGGGAAAGAACCTTCTTCAGTAAAAGATTCCTGAAAATGCAACGATAAATTAATTCAAAATCAAAAGGGTAGGGGTGGAGCCAAGATGGGGAGTAGAAAGACGCACGTACACATAGCTCTGAACCCACAACCCATACAACATCTGTAAATAGCAACTCACTGCGAATTCTGCAGCACCAGGGGCCACAGAACATTGGAGCGAAGGAGATTTCTGTTCCAGAGGGACCTGCAAACCTCTTGCAAAAGGTCCTTTGCACCGCGGACTGGGCGCCCCGGACTGAGCGACGTGGACTGGGAGCCAAGCACAGCCCTGCCACTGCTGGGGCACTGAGAGGAACAGATCCGAGCAGGCTTCAGGGATGGGATCTCCAGCAGCCGCGCGGGTCCCTCCACCCACAGGTGACGGGGGTCAGTGAGAGGGTCTTCTTGGTGGGTCGAGAGGGGAGTGGGGTGCCCCCATGACTCAAGCCCCCTCGGGAGGCAGTAGCTGACGCAGTGGCAGACCAGGGCTCCCCAAGCAGGCAGGAGCCCAGATCCATTGTTGAAGGTCTCTACATAAACCCCCTGAGGGAACTGAGCCTGAGAGGCGGCCCTGCCCTGACCTGAGTACCTGAACTTAATCTCACACTGAACAGCAGCCCTGCCCCTGCCCAAAGCCCTGAGGCTGGGAAGCAGCATTTCAATCTCAGACCCCAAGCACTGGCTGGGAGGATCAGGAGGCAAGGTGGGTGTGAGGAGAATATTCAGAGGTCAAATCACTGGCTGGGAAAATGCCCAGAAAAGGGAAAAGAAATAAGACTATAGAAGGTTACTTTCTTGGTGAACAGGCATCTCCTCCCTTCCCTTCTGATGAGGAAGAACAATGCTTACCATCAGGCAAAGACATAGAAGTCAAGGCCTCTGTATCCCAAACACCCAGACTAAATATTCTGTGGGCTCAGGCCATGGAAGAGCTCAAAAAGGATTTTGAAAATCAACTTAGAGAGGTGGAGGAAAAGCTGGGAAGAGAAATGAGAGATATGCAGTCAAAGCATGAACAGCAGGTCAGCACCCTGCTAAAGGAGACCCCAAAAAATGCTGAAGAAAATAACACCTTGAAAAATAGGCTAACTCAATTGGCAAAAGAGGTTCAAAAAGCCAATGGGGAGAAGAATGCTTTCAAAAGCAGAATTAGCCAAATGGAAAAGGAGATTCAAAAGCTTACTGAACAAAATAGTTCTTTCAAAATTAGAATGGAATAGATGAAGGCTAATGACTTTATGAGAAACCAAGAAATCACAAAACAAAACCAAAAGAATGAAAAAATGGAAGATAATGTGAAATATCTCATTGGAAAAACAACTGACCTGGAAAATAGATCCAGGAGAGACAATTTAAAAATTATGGGACTGCCTGAAAGCCATGATCAAAAAAAGAGCCTAGACATCATCTTTCATGAAATTATCAAGGCAAACTGCCCTGAGATTCTAGAACCAGAGGGCAAAATAAATATGCAAGGAATCCACCCATCACCGCCTGAAAGAGATCCAAAAAGAGAAAGTCCTAGGAACATTGTGGCCAAATTCCAGAGTTCCCAGGTCAAGGAGGAAATATTGCAAGCAGCTAGAAAGAAACAATTCAAGTATTGTGGAAATACAATCAGGATAACACAAGATCTAGCAGCTTCTACATTAAGGGATCGAAGGGCATGGAATAGGATATTCCAGAAGTCAAATGAACTAGGACTAAAACCAAGAATCACCTACCCAGCAAAACTGAGTATAATACTTCAGGGGAAAAAATGGTCTTTCAAAGAAATTGAGGACTTTCAAGCATTCTTGATGAAAAGACCAGAGCTGAAAAGAAAATTTGACTTTCAAACACAAGAATGAAGAGAAGAATGAAAAGGTGAACAGCAAAGAGAAGTCATAAGGGACTTGCTAAAGTTGAACTGTTTACATTCCTACATGGAAAGACAATATTTGTAACTCTTGAAACTTTTCAGTATCTGGGTACTGGGTGGGATTACACACGCACACATGCACACACACACACACACACGTATAGAGACAGAGTGCACAGAGTGAATTGAAGAGGATGGGATCATATCTTTAAAAAAATGAAATCAAGCAGTGAGAGAGAAATATATTGGGAGGAGAAAGGGAGAAATGGAATGGGGCAAATTATCTCTCATAAAAGAGGCAAGCAAAAGACTTATTAGTGGAGGGACAAAGAGGGGAGGTGAGAGAAAAACATGAAGTTTACTCTCATCACATCCCACTAAAGGAAGGAATAAAATGCATGCTCATTTTGGTATGAAAACCTATCTTACAATACAGGAAAGTGGGGGATAAGGGGATAAGCAGGGTGGGGGGGATGATGGAAGGGAAGGTATGGGGAGGAGGGAGCAATTTGAGGTCGACACTCATGGGGAGGGACAGGATCAAAAGAGAATAGAAGTAATGGGGGACAGGATAGGATGGAGGGAAATATAGTCAGCCTTATACAACACAACTATTATGGAAGTCATTTACAAAACTACACAGATTTGGCCTATATTGAATTGCTTGCCTTCCAAAGGGAAGGGGTGGGGAGGGAGGGAGGTAAAGAAGTTGGAATTCAAAGTGTTAGGAACAACTGTTGAGTAATGTTCTTGCCACTAGGAAATAAGAAATACAGGTAAAGGGGTATAGAAAGTTATCTGGCCCTACAGGACAAAAGAGAAGATGGAGACAAGGGCAGAGAGGGATGATAGAAGAGAGAGCAGATTGGTGATTGGGGCAATTAGAATGCTCGGTGTCTGGGGGAGAGGGGACAAAAGGGGAGAAAATTTGGAACCCAAAATTTTGTTAAAATGAATGTCAAATAAATAAATTAAAAAAAAAGAATCCCCTTTTCTAAGGAAGGGCACCTACGAACAAGGATGCTGCTTGTAAATACCTAAACAATTGAAATCAATGAACTATCACCAATAAATTAACCTAGATCTGCTTCCCTTGTGAGTGGCTGTGCATCTATGACCAAAAGGACTTTTTCTCTGATTACCTTCCTTCCGGTTAGAGTCATTTCCTTTCTCTCCAACACAGGTATCATTTCCCTTTTAAAGAATGTCTTCTGCCCCTCTCCCAATACATTATGAGGACCACCAGAATGTTACTGGTTTGCTTTCTCATTCTGGCTTTCCTTGGGACTTGTGAGTTCTTTCTTCTTATCATTTATTTGGATTCAATTTTTGTAGGGGGTCAAAAATGGGTGAGGGCAAAAAACCTGATGCTTCCCTCTCAGAGACAGCCTGAGCTGTGGGATAAAAGACTGAATCTGAGGTTTCTTTTTAAGGCAACACCACATCTCTTCCTCTGAGAGATGCAGCATGGTGTAGTGACCTTAGAGTCCGAGTCCCTGGGCTGAAATCCTGTCTGAGTTCAGTTTTCCAATGGGATGTCCCTGGCAAAGGTATTACCAGGGCCATAATCTCTACATAAGAGCACTGGCTGTACTAAAGTCTCCTTGAAAGACATTTCCAAACCTCCTTGTGAATGAATAAATGCATTTGATTAGCCTTGTTTCAGTTACTCAAAAGAGAGAAACAGAAACTTCCATACCCTTTTCTGCTCCCTCTGTCCTTCCTTGAAGGTCGATGTCTCTGTTTCATTCTCTAAGTAGATACAAGAAGTCCAACTAGCCCAACAAATTCCTTTATTCATTGAAACAATGGCTGTGCTATCTCATGGAAATGCTAGTTTTATTCTATAAATTAAAAAAAAATTAAAAGACAATAAAACTCCTTAAAAAAAATCGAGTCCATAAATAAAGAATACATTTATCATCAGATCTGTGCTTATTTTATGTATAATTGATCAAAGAACTTAATAACTACTTTAAAAGAATTTTTGGACCATTCATCAATAGCTTTTTAAAAGACCATTTTAAAGACCCTTTTCATTAACTTGTCTTATGTCCTGAACTTGAATTATCCACTCCTGAAAGTCCAACTCCAGCTAAAACTGACCAACTGTATATTTTGAGTTGCTGGGTATCTGGCAGTTGAGGATAGATTCTTTTCTCTTGTAGGTGCAAGTAGGGAACCCATAGTGACCGAACGCATACTGTCCAACACTACAAGAAATGGGAACACCGCCTTCCTTGAATGCCAAGTAAATGTGACTCCTTTGGGGTATGCTTACATTCACTGGTACTGCCAGAAACCCGGTGGGCTTCTGGAATGAATTCTCTATCTTTCATCCAGCGAAAATGTCATTCATGAGGATGGGGTCAGTGAGGAGAGGTATGAGACCAAGAAACGGGAGAGTGACTTCTTGGCAAACCTCCGGATCCATCAAGTCACGGAGTCAGATGGGGGGCTACACTACTGTGCCTGCTGGGATGGCACTCTGAGTCAAAACCACAGAGGCTGTAAACAAAAACTCTCACTCTGTGCATCCATGCACCTGGAAAATCCTCACTGTCAGCCCCAGGTCCCACAGTTAGATACCAGACATGGTGGTAATCTTGCCTGTGCTCTGCTCAAAGCTAGGAGGGAGCAGTCTCACAACTGGCTCTGGGCGTCTTGATCCAACTGTGAGATTTTCTTTCATTTCTTTTCCCTTCTCCCACAGTTACCCAGGTTCTTGGAAACTGTCTCTGCTCCAACTCAGCCTCACCAACCTGAGGAAGCATATGTCAGTGAATGAGAGGGTCACGTCACTCAACCAAGTCCCACACATTTGGAGAGCCTTTAATGGTGCCTTAAAGGTGAACCCTCTCTGTTTTAAAATGAGTATGATCATAGACACAGAGGTGAAAAGGAACTCAAGAGGTGTCTGGTCCAAGACCCTTAGTTTATACAGAAGCAAACTGAGGCCCAGAAAAGTTATACTTGTAGGATCCTAGCTTCACCTGAAAGGCACGTTGGAAGCAATCTTGACCAGACCTCTCATTTTGCAGATGAGGAGACTTCATCATGGACATTAAGTGACTTGTCCAATGTCATACAGTTAGCAGATGTCCGAGGCAGGATTGGAACCTGCCTCCATGCTCCCGCATGCATTATTCTCCTTGAAAGATGAAGGGGCAGCCAAGATCTACTAAACTGCGGAATCCTAATTCAGGAGGATTTCCAAAGTCTGTT
The DNA here is from genome assembly GCF_028372415.1 of Notamacropus eugenii. NCBI lineage: Eukaryota > Metazoa > Chordata > Mammalia > Diprotodontia > Macropodidae > Notamacropus > Notamacropus eugenii. Next base: position 479,572,327 of record NC_092874.1, on the reverse strand, counting down.
TGTGCGCATGGCAGTGGAGGCTGGAGCAGGTCATCTCTAACATCTCTTTCAATTCTGAGGTAAAGTGCTCTAATTTTCCCCCAGATAACAGGCAAAGGTATGTTCCCCAACTTTAGTCTCAAAGCTGTGCAAAGAGGGAAGGATGGGGTCCCTGGATTTTGATATTTTTTTTTCTTTTGCTCATTTTATTCTGAACTTCAGAAATAAAACAACCATTCCCATATCATAGTAGAATAGGAAAAAACACAGAGGAGTGTACATGAAACAGCACATCTATTGCAAACAACTTGCTGTTTCTTTTCATACATAATAAAATTATCAACTAAATTTATTTTTATGCTTTTTTTCTTCCTTTCTTCTCCGCACCCTAAATCCTACAGGTAACCATCATTAGACACAAATATCTGTGGTTGTGTGTGTAAAAAACATTCTATACATAGTTCTATTTCTCAGCTCCTTCTCTGGATGCTGGTAGCGTCTTCCCTCATGTATCCTTTGTAGTTAACGTGGGTATTAATCGTGGTCAAAATGACTTAGTCACTCAAAGTTATTCTTGAAACAATGTTACTATCATTGTATACAATGTTCTCTTCTTTCTGCTCATTTTCCTCTTCATTATTTCCTGCAAGTCTGTCAATGTTTGTTCTAAGATCATTGAGCTGATTATTTCTTATAGCTCAACAGTTTTCCATCACGATCATATATCACAATTTGTCCAGCCAGTCCTCACCCGGCAGGCATCCCCATAAATTCCAGTTCTTTACCACAAATAGAACTGTTACAAATCTTTTAGAACATAGAGATTCTTTTCCTTTTTACTTAATCTTCTTTGGAAAGAGTCCTACTAGTGGTATTACTGAGTCAAAGGGCAGAGGCATTTTAATAACTCTTTGGGCATAATTCCCGATTGCTCTCCAAAATGATTGGATCAGTTCACAATTCCACCAAGAGTAAATTAGTGTCCAATTTTTTTCCATATCACCTTCAACATTTGTTGTGTTCCCTTTCGATTATTTTAGCCAATCTGATGGGTACACAATAGTATTTCCATGTTATAGTGATTTAGAGCATTTTCTCACATAGCTATAAATCATTTTGATTTATTTATTTAAAATACTATGTTCATATCCTTTGACCATTTACCAATTGGGGAATGATTTTTTTTATAGATTAGATACAATTAATTCTTTATATATTTGACATATGAAACCTTTATCTGAGAAGCTGTCTATAGTTTCCTGCTTTCCTTCTGGATTAGCTACTTTTTTTCATTTGTACAAAAATTTTATTTAATGTAATTGAAGTTATCCATTTTATACCTCATACTGCTCTCTCCATCTTGTTTATTTATAAATTGTGCCCTTATCCGTAAATCTTATAGGTAATATGTTTCATGTTCTAAAAATTTTCTCATAATATCTCTCTGTATGTATAGGTTGTATCCTCTTCAAAGGAAGATAAATTTAGACGGCCAGAGGATGCCCAGTTAACTTGGTGTTTACTGGCTGCATTTCTTTCTTTCTTCTTTCTTGTTCTCTCTGTCTTTCTTTCTTTCTGTCCATCTTCCTTCCTTCCTTTCTGTCTTTCTGTCTTTCTTTCTTGTCTTCCAGTGCACTCTGAAGCGCATAGATTGAACAACAGTAGGTCCCTGTCCAGATTCCCCTTAATGGCTGTTTTCTGGACCCTCCTGGCTTAAGAGTGATCGTCAATAGTAACTGTATTTCTCTCCTTCCCAGTTCGATTTACCTATTTTTTCTTTTGCTCATTAAAGGAGCCATTCTCTGAGTACTTCTTAGAGAGACCTATTCACTGAATGGGTGTTACCTCACTCTAAGTGAGTCCCTGAATAGGCCTTAGTTGAAAAAGGTCAAGGTCTCCCACTGAATCCTGGCCCATCTCCAGTCATCCTGATGAATATCTGGTCACAGGATCCAGATGGCTTATGAGGAGAAAGTGAGGCTGGTGACCTACACAGCCATCCCTCACCCAAAATAAAATCAAGTGCAAGTCATGTCATCATTTCTCTGATGTCATGGTCTTCTTCAAAAACAAAGGATGAACATAATCTGTTTTGACTTTATCTTGCTAAATGGTAGAAGGTTGACCTATGCTCAATTTCTGCCAGACTGCTTTCCAGTTTTCCCAGTAGTTTCTACCAAATTATGAATTATGGTCCCCAAAACCTGTCTTTACACAAATACAAGATTATTATACTTATATACTGCTGCAAATTTTAAGTTTACTCTGCTCCACTCATCTACCTTTCTATTTCTTAGCCAGTATCAGATAGTTTGGTAACTATTGCCTAATAATACAGTTTAAGATCTGATACTACTAAATATCCTTCCTTTGCATTGTTTTATTAGTGCCTTTGATGTTCTTGACATTTTCTGCTTCCAAATTAATTTTGTTTTTATTTTAATTCAGTAAAAAAAAAATAAGATCTGCCTATTGAGCCTTTTTAAACTGTCACAATAGAAATTTAATAACCATATGGTAATATCTAATATTTACACACAGCCTAAGTTTTTCATACATATTCTCTCATTTGATCCTCTCAACAACCCTGTGAAGGTGCTATGAAAATTGTTTAAAAGAAACCTGAAAAGTATTGGGGCTAAAAAATGCTTTCATTTTCAAATTTTGAGAATAATCTATCTAGTATTGATCATAATAGTTCCTTAAAAGTCTGATGAACTTCTCCTGTAAATCCATGAGGACCATGGCTTTTCTCTTGTTAGTTCCTTTAGAGTTCATTCTCTTTCTGGAAAAAGGGACCATAAAATAATTAAGTGACAAAGGTGAATCTGGCCAAAGTCTGAGAACATTTTAGCTCAGCTGTCTCTGGTAAAGCACTGTGCTAAGGAGACCAAGGTCACAGGTGTAATGACCAGTTATGGAAGTTAATTTCATAGAAGAAAAAAGTATCCCTTCCATTGAACCCATTATTACATCTAGCTGCCTTTAAATGTGTGTATGCTATTGGTCATAAATGGAAAAGTCGGGCTAAAGAATCTATATAACTTATCACAACCCAGTGGCACAACTAGAAAAACAATGAAAGAAATTATTTTACTGGTAGTAAGTCCGTAAGTATAAAGGATCTTAGTATAAAAGACAAAAATTTCCTATATTTTAAGATCATAGCACATTAAATACATTCTTTGACAGCTTTATTTCCTTTTATTGCTGTGACCTGAGACAATAGAATATTACTTCTTTAGTCCAAAATATGCCTGCACTAATATTAGCATAGTGGTTTTACCCTCCTGAATCCAGAATTGTGGGACCAAGGTGTGACGTCAGTCACTGAACTTCTCTCAGCTTCAGGATACTCATCTGTAAAATGAAGAGGTTGGACAAGATGGCCTCTAAAATCCCTTCCATCTCTGGATCCATGATCCTATGAATATAAGTGACACTTCATTTTTGAAGAGGCCCAAAGAGCAAAAATTGCATATTTAAGTAACAATTTATAAAATTTATAATTTTGTAGAAGTAATATTTTATCTGGAAGAAATAAGCAATCTATTCTACTCTTCAACAACAACAGAAATCAAAGATCTTTCCTTTCTTTTTTCCATCTGTCTTATTTCTTATTTCCTTTAATTTCCTGCTTTCCTATTAAGGAAGACACATGATAAATTGTTTTGGCCATGAAAGATTCTCATTCAGTAATATTAGAAAATCTTAATAACTCTAAATTTAGATGGCACATATATTTGAAAGACAGAAATTATGAATTAAATTGAATCCATTGCAAAAAGGCTTTTTGCTATTTGTTTTTAAGAAAATGACCAAGATATAAGAGGAATCATTTTACTTCGTTGTATTACTGATTGAGGAACTGTGTTGGCAAATCTGTAAAATCTCTACTTTTAAATGTTTTAAAGTAAACATGTTAAAAAGACATTTTAAAATATCCTTCATGATAGGATTTGTGCTAATGACATATGGAAGAATAACTCAATTATTCAAGTATTCATTGAGTTTGGAATGCCATTCTGATAAGTAAAGTATTATAGGATCAAGATGAATTTTATTGACATATTATTTTTGTTGACTACGACCAAAGTTCAAGATCAATACTTCTTCCCTATGATACAAATCTAAATCACAGATACATTCAGAGTCCTAACTTTCAATTGCCAGGTATTCACTAATTCAAGGAACTGGTTGGAATTTACAGAAATGAAGTTGGTTTTATTACAAATGTCAATTGTAGAATTAGACGCTACAAAACATTTTACGTGGACCTCTACAAGAGTATTTGTTTCACCAAGGCTGGATTACTGGCAGTGTAAAACCCTCAAGATTAATTTTAAAGCTAACAAATCAAAGACCCAGTGTTAAGAAGTTTAAAATGACTCACACTCATATGATGCCAGGAAATACTCAAGTTTGTAACTCCATAGAACTTAATATTGATTGATAATTATGGATACTGGAGGTTATGAAAGAAAATGTAGTGCACTAAATAAGTTCCAGAATTAATGGAAAAGTATTTAGAATACATAATACTCTAAAGTCATACTCATAGGCTCAAATTTGGGTCTGACAATTCAAGCCTTTAAACGTCTTTCACATATCTGACAAGTAAGACTAATGCTAATATCCAATATTTGTCAAAAAGAGGAAAAATTCTCACTTTCCAATGAAGTCTGAAAATAGCAACAAATTCTGAACCAGAAGTAATAGAAGTTAGTCATAAGAATGCAAAAATTTCTTGCAGAATTATTCCACTAAACAATTACAAATATGAGGAAACACTTTTAAAATTTCCATTACTATAAAAAGAATCACCTCCTTTGTACACACTTTGCACAAGTAAAGATTTTTATTTGAAGCAGGAAACAAAATGGTAAATAACAGTGTATTTTTAGGCATAAATGAGTGTCTGCGTGTGGTTCCAGTACAGTCAGGTTAATACTGAGATCCTTGAGTAGCAGGACATTCATTTCAGTGGAAAAATCCAAGTTTCTCCCATAACCATTCTTCAGTTGGGTCTTCAGTATTCCTTATTTCAAAAACCTTAGTTAGTTGAGCCCTTTGAACTAGCTTATTCTTACTCCCAGCAGACATCATCTGTTGTTCAGGTTTTGCACTGAACAGGACAAGAGAAACTAAAACACAGAGGGTAAGAAACTCTTCCATCAGCATGGTGATATTTATAACTACATACAGTGAAGCAAGGTTTTCATTCTGGCATCTCATCAGCTGAAATACTCTCATGCTCTTCATCCAGGACAACCAGCCATTTATATTGTCAATCGTCATTAGAAGAGCAGCATTGCTAGTTTCTTTGCAAAAATGAAACTTTCTCAGTTTCTCCACTGGATCTTCAGCAACATCACAAACCACTAGAGATTCACTCATTTCCCTTCTGGCCAGCCAACACCCCGCGGAGACTTTCCTGGGGCCCATTCAAGAACGGAATACATTTGAGCCTTTTCTCTCCTACAGCTTCCTCCCTGAGCTCTGGGGTATTCTCACAGATGGATATGTGATCCACTCACTTTACTGAGGCAGATCACAGCCACTTCTTGTCTTTTCAGCTCACACAGCACTTATCTGTGTCCTGCCATACCTACCCCTTAGGACATTCAGTCAAGAGGTGAAAGACTCTCTTATTCCATGGCTGCTGGTGCAGCTTTTAGAGTGCCCACCTGCTGTCCTTCCCCTTCAGAGAGACCTGAGTTGAAAGCCAAGCCTTATTTCCTCTGCTTCAAGTGCTGGCATATAGTAGGAGTTTAATACATACTTATTCCTTTTTACTGTGGGACCCTGGCCAATGACTTCAGGTCTCTAAGCCTCAGTTCCCTCTTCTGGCCAATGTGCAAAAGAATTTTTCCACTGCTGATTCACATGGCTCTTGAGAGGAAGGCAATGGTCACTAGCCCTCTGCTTCATTAGGACAGATGAGAAATCTTCCTCTGCCAATGCCAGCTGTCTCCTCTGCAACCTACAGACTTGGGGAGCAGTCCTTAAGATCGAGAGATTTGGGAACCGATCTGGAACTATGCCCAAAATCATAAATTATAGATTGTGCCCACACTTATAAACCTGGGTATACCCTTTGAACCAGCAATACCACTACTAGGTCTGTTTCTCAAGATCATCAGGAGAAAAGGGGAAAAAAATTCCATGTTCTGAAACATTGATAGCAACTCTGTTTGTGGTGGCAAAGAATTGGAAATTGAGGGGATTTCCATCAGTTGGGAATTGGCTGAAACAATTGGGCTGTATGATCATGATGGAATACTACTAGACTATAAGAAACGATGAGCTCAGTGATCTTAGTAAAACATGGAAAGACTTACATGAAATAATGAAAAGCAAGATGAGAACAACCAAGAGAACACTGTATAGAGTAACAGAAATATCACTTTAAGACTGACTTTAGGCAAATAAATCATTTAGAATATTATAAAAACCCAGATTTACTACAGAGATGTATAAAGGAAAGAGCTATCTGCATCTAGAGAAAGAACTCAAAAATAGAAGTAGGGAAGGCATGAATTTACATAAATATATTGATACACATACATATTTGTGTCTAATGGTAGCATTTTGTAGGGTAGGGGGATGGGAGGGGAAAGACAGAAAATTAAACTATTATTTTAGTATACAATTAATAGCAAAGAAAGTTGTACATAAATATTTGCAGTTTCATGTGCAATTTTCTTTCCTATTCTACTTTTTCTATTTTTCTTAAGTTCAAAAGAAAACAAAAATTTAATTGCAATTTTAAAAAACCCCTACAAAAGGAAAAAAAGAAGAAAACTAAAAGGTGATGACAAACCTAGAATTAACGAACACCAGGACACGGGCCCAGCTCTTCTTCATTCACTCTCTTTCCACTCTTCTTGTTATATCTCAATGAGAATAAAGCTTTAAAAGAACATATGATCTACTTATTTAGAGTTCTCTGGAGCATCTGAGGTGTCACCAGCAGATATTCCCATGGTTTTGGGGGTAGGAGAAGTGGGTCAAGGCAATACCTCCATACTTTCATCTTTGGGCAAAGGAAACAGGAAGGACAATCACCACTGACATCACCAAGCCTGCCACCCCTATGGGGACAGCCCTGGTCTGTACCTCTTAGAAAGATCACAAGATTCCAGCAGCTCATTTCCTCTGCTGGCAGCACAATAGGCCACTCTTTCCACCATCCTGATCTCTCTATCCATCACTCTCTTTGCTTCCTTGGGTTCTCTTGTGGTCAAACTGGCACAGTCACAATGAGCCTCTGCCAAGTGCTTGCTGTGGCTGCCTTCTGGGCCTGTGAGTCAACTTCTCCCTCTTTTCAGATCAGGTGAGAAATGGAAGAAATTCTCAAAAGGATCTGCTCATATCTCTGTGTTCTCTTCTTTTATTTCTAGTTGGACATGCAGCCATAGAACTGACACAACCTCAGGTCTCCATCAACAAAGAGCCAGGAACAACAGCACGTGTGGCCTGTCTAGTGTCTGGTGTTACAAACTTTGCTTCTAAGTACATACACTGGTACCAACAGAAGCCATACCAGTCTTTGAAGCATCTGCTCTATGTAATATCACCCGGCACCTTCAAAGAAATACCCTTAGGTGATGTAAGGAACAAATTTGTGGCAGAAAAGAATGAAAACCAAAGAAACTCATTCCTAGCAATTACCTCCATAACACCTGAAGATGAGGCCACCTACTACTGTGCATGCTGGGAAGACCACAGCAATCAACACTCAATGACAACACCTACAAGAATCCTGCCCTCCTCCCTCCCTCCCACATCCTCTTCCCTGGGGGCCACCTCCTCATTTCTCACTCCCATCCTCAGCCTGCCTGCAGCACTTCCTAAATTTCTTCCCAAGGCCATGTGGCCCATGTCTATACCATACCACATTCCTGTTCCACTTCACACAGGTTCCAAACTCCCTTCATCACCATTGTAATCACACTTCTCTACAGGGTTGCAAGGTTTCCATTGGTGCTGTGAGTTGGACTAGACAGCTTCTGAGGTCCCTTCCAATTCTCAAATTTTGTCATTCTGTTTTTTGAAGAGAGTCTTACACTATATCATGTTGTTTCACCATCTTCTCCAACCTTTGCAACTGGTTCTCTTTCCATTCCCAGAGGGTGAGATGCTAGGAGATGACTCAAGTGGCTTACCCAGCATCACCTGTCTAAGGCAGAATTTGAACCAGGTATCCTTGAATACATGTCTAGCCCTCTGACCAAGGCTCATGTACCAAAGTTGGCCCTTGGATCCAACATTCCTCAGGAGAAAATAAAAGAAACATGACATCATCTCTTATTTTCTTAGATCTCTGAGACAGGAGATGACAGGATGAGCTGAGTTACAGAAAAAGTGAGGCTGATGACATTGCACAGCCCTCCATCACTCAAATCAAAGTCTATTGCAAGCCATGTGATCATCTCCCTGATGTCATGGTCCTCTTCAAGAACATAGGACAAACACAAAGTCTCTGAACAACTGAAATGCTTTTTTGGAGTAGAATTTGGACTACCTGACCACAGAAGTGCCTTGCAATACTCAGACGGAATTTCTCCTCATTATTTATGGTGGTGATGATTCATTTTCTTTGTCAGTCAACAAGTATTGATTCATATGGAGTGTGCTCAGTGCTGTGGGAAAGATGAAAGGAGGCCAATCCTTGATGATCAAGACCTGAAGTGGGGGCATGGAGAGAGGGAAATCTGTGCTCCTGGGGGATGTAGGTGGGGCACTGAGAGTGCCTCATGGATGGAAATCCAAGCAAATTGAATGATTTCAGGAGCCAAAGCTAAAAAGATAAAGAGAGAAGAATTCTATACATTCTCCCCTTTTTGTACAACAGATCCAATTGAAACAAAGAATTAAGGAATTTAACTGAGAAAATGTTCTGTTAGTATTTTCTGAGGGGATTATGCTCCCAATAGCATCTTTTCTTTTCAAAAGCATTTCTCTAATTTTCATCTATCAACAAGCATTTATTAGGGACCTTCTCTTCAAAATCTCTTAACCTCTCAATGTCCCAGGTAATGCTCTAAGACCATAAGTCAGAATATGTTCATCTACACTGGTTGAGGGTCTTCCTCACTGGGAGATTCCTACAACAATGATCTCACAGGTTCAGTGTGAAAAATGCCTTCCAGGCATTGTGTGGGTCCTAGGGATACAAAAGCAAAAATGCAAGCTCCTCTCCCCTTCCCTCAAGAACCATGTGTTGTATGGGTGAAGCAATGTGCCCATATACCTGAGAAAGCCAAAAATGTTTCCAAAATATGAGACAGGGACTGGACCTTTGGTTTCTGTCCTATGAGGAACTCCCATATGAGGAAACTCCTATCAATAGAGGCCAGAGTCTCCTCTCAACTTACAGGCTTTCTTGGGTTACTGGGAGCTTCAATTAATTGCCTAGGGTCACATATGTCAGAGGCATGAACTCAGGCCCTCCTGATTCTGAGGACAGCTCTCTATCCCTTAGTCCTGCCTGCCTTTTATAAAAAGGAAATACAATCTAGTTTGGGGGTGTCAGAAGCCCTGGTAGTGGGAGGGAATTCATCAAAACCCTTCCATAGGACAATACAGTTGGCCTGAATCTTTGAAGAAGCCTAGGAATTCCTAGAGGAGGAGGTGGGAGGAAATTGTCCTGGGACACAGTTAGTATAAAGGCATGGAGGTGGGAGATGGATTTTCTGGGTGAGGAAGCTCAGTAAGGAGGCCACTTTGCCTGGATTTTCAAACACATGAAGACAAATACATTCGTGTGTGATATGTCTGCAAAAGCAGGCTTAGCTCAAGCAATGACGGGTTTTAAATGCCAAAAAAAAGCCATTTTAATTTTATTTTAGAAGAGACAGGGAGTCACTGGAGCTCTTTAAAGAGGGGGCTTAACATGATCTCAACTGTGTTTTGGGAACACCCCTGGTGTCCTTAATGTTCCTTCAACAAGACACTCCAAATTCCCACTATGACCATTGTCTCTAGCTGCCCATCTCCCTGCCCCCCGCCCCATGCCTGGAATGCTCCTCCCCCTTGTCTTCCCCTCTTGGATTTCCCTGTTTAACCCAAGTGCCAATGGTGATGCCATCTTCTGCCATCTCATCGCCAGCCTCTCTTAATTTTAGTGCCTTCCCTCTGTGGGTCATTTCCTCTTCATCCTGTAGAAAGCAGGTGCATACCCAGGAATTTGCTCAGAACAATGCCTGGCACCTAGTAGGTGTTTTGTTGTTCAGTCATTTCCAGTCATGTCCAGCTCTCTGTGACCCCATTTGATGTTTTCTTGGCAAAGATACTGACCTTCTACAGCTCATTTTACAGATGGGGAAACTGAGGCAAACAGGGTGAAGTGACTTGTCCAGGGTCACACAGTTAGTGAGTGTCTGAGGCTAGATTTGAACTCAGGAAGAAAAGTCTTCCTGACTTTAGGCCCAGGGCTCTGTGCACTATGTGCCACCTTGATGCCCTAGATGTTTAATAAATCTTTATTGACTCACTGGCTGACTGGTCCCCATACCCCCACCCCACACACACACACATGCTACAAATGCTTTCCCTCTGACATAACCTTCAACTTATTCAACATGTGTGTTGTGTGTACACACTTATTTGAACAGCGTCTCTCTATTAGGATGTGAGCTCGTAGAGAATCAGGATAATGCATTTAGGCCACAGCATGGACCGTGCTTATTGATTGGTTAAATGAATGAATTATAATAATGATTTGTTGAGTCCTCATTTATTGAAAATATTTTGCTAATGCTCTACTTTTGACATCACTCAGACTTCACAAAGACGCTTCCTCTTCAAAATCACCTGACCTTGTGTTTTTTGTAACAAAAGATACAACTAAGGAAAATTGGATTAGTTTGACAGTGTATACCTCACTTTGCACCAGTAATCCACCACTTCTCAGATGAGAGGTAGGAGGCATGCTTTACCCATCTGTCCTCTGAAGCCATGATTGGTAAATACATTGGTCAGAATTCTGAAGGTTTTGCATTATACTTTCCTTTGTTATTCCAATATTCCATTATGTTACTGGAGGCATTATAGAAATTGCTCGAATTCCATCTTCTGTGAAAGAACATTTTATTTTCTTTATCTGAAAGAGGTACAAGTTTTAGATCTCAAATCTCTCACCCAAAGATTTCTTTAAAAGAGAAGTAAATTTTCTGTGTGTGGTCAGCCTAGTGACTGTGGAATCACATTCAAATGGTGTTGGGACTGGAAGCTCAATTCCGTGTGGACAGTCTCGGGCAGGTAAAAGTGGGACTTCTAAATCTTAGAGTCTTACGAGGCCCTCCATGAACAGCGGGGGTTCGAGAAGGTCAGACCGAGCTAGCTCGGCTAGCTCGGGTATTTCCGCCTCTCCCCCGGAGATACCTGATGGGTGGAGTCTCCCTGCCCTCGAGGTCGTCCCGGATTGGAGCACACCTAGTTACCTAACAGCACGGTATTGAGATGCAAACTGTGTGGCTGAAGATTAAGTAGGATTGAGGAAGCCTAAAAGCTCTTAGCACGTGTGGAGCCAAAGAGAAAAGTAGGGCTCCGCTTCTTTTCTTTCCTCTCTCCCCTCCCCCTCTCTCCCCGCTTGTACTTCTACTTCCAATCCCTTAAATCTCCCCCTCTTCGTCCTAAGAAAGAAGACCCCCTGCACTTGTAACTGAAACCCTGTAATAAAGCTCAACCCCTGTTTGACTCTGGAACGTCCTTTCTCTCATACGTGCATCCGGCGTGGCCAGCCGAAGACCTGGACAGGTAAGAAAGACTCGGGTAGCCCAATACAGGCCTCTAGGCTTGGCAAAATGGGTCACTTCCATGTGCCAAATGTGGACAACGTCCTTTTGAGAAGAGTAAAGGGGGGAAGACCTGTAATGAGGTATCTATCTATTGAAGATGCTCAAGGCCCAGATCAATTTGTGGTGATGGGAAGAGGGAGGAAGGAGTAGATGGATAGAGGAGAAATCATGGAACTGAAATGAGCCCAACTTGGTAATTGACCATATGTGAGAGCACAGACGTCAAGAGTCTGCTTGCAGAGAGCCACAAACAGTAGACTTCCTGTTAAACTGTCAGCTTGGCTGGAGGTACAGCTTCCTATTTGGCCATGCACTGAGAAAAGGAACAGGAGTATTTAAGTCTACAGTGACCATGCCACCATTTTCCATCGTGTAAAATACCTTCTGCTTTCTGTGTGGCCATCCCCTACGGTGGCTGTGACTAAGAGCGGATGTGGTCTCCTCTCCTCTTCTCTAAAGTTCTTTGTGGTTTCTTTCTGTCTCTCTCCCACACTCCCACATTACACACACACAGACACAGACACAGACACACACAAACACACACACTTAGTGCCTCTGCTTGTGTATTGCCAGGGTGAAGATTGAGTGTCATTTAGTGAGCTCATATCCTGACTCTGCTACTGATCATCTATATAACTTTGGGCAAGCCCCATTCACCTCTAGGTCTCAGTTTCCTCCTTGTGAAATGAGTAGATGCTTTATTAAGTTTCTTCCTTAGACATCCTAGGATCTTCAGTCTATTTCATTTTTTAAATTTATTCAGTTACTACTTTATTCAAATTTATTCTTTTTTCTATTATCTCCCTCATTCCTGCAGATCCCATTAAGTGAAGTCTTTACTGTGCACCATATGAGGACACTGTGACCTTGCTCATTTATTGACGAGTGTGCAGTTCATTCAGTGCCTCTTGGGAAGGCTCGCCTGCCATCACAGAGACTTCAAGGAACAGTAAATCTCTGGACTTGCCCAATGATCAAGTAGCTACATTACAAATGTGAGGATGTTGGGGAAATCTGTCTACTTAAGTTTTGTTCCTAGATGTTCACAACCCAGGATAAGTCTTGTGGTGCTCATGAAAGTTTTTGTTTAGCAGATGACCAGTGTGATAGCTGAGGCTGGATCAAAACCTTCAGAGAAGGAACTCAGCTCATAGTTCTTGGGAGTGGTAAGTGCTTTCTTCTCTCTTGCCCACATCTGGGGGAATTCAAACCAATTCAATGCATCTTTACGAAGCACCTACTATGTGCCAGCACTGAGCCAGGTGGAGGGATACAAAGACAAACAGTCTGTTTCTTCCAGGAGCTTCCATTCAAGGGGACATAACCATACAGTGGGGAAAGCTCTGGTTTTGGAATCCTGAGATCTGGGTTTGAATTGGGGCTTTGCAATTTTCCATTTGGGTAATTTTGGACAAGTTAGGTCACCTCTGAGGTTGTTTCCTCCTATGTAAAATAAGAAGGTGGACACCTATACTGTAATCTTTAATCCAATCAAGGAAGCAAGCTACTTAAGTCTTGGAGCTATTTGCTCAGGCCCATCAGAACACCCAAATGTCCTAGAATCATTCAGGTAACAAGGTACAAAGAAAGTCAGAAGTGGTTCCTTAAGAAATGAAGAGCCACCATAAAGATGATTTAGGCAGTAACAGAAGAAATATTCAGTTTGGGAGCACAGATCTCAGCTGTGCTTGGCATGCTATGAGAGTGTAGGAAATATCCCTGGAATGGATCACTGACTGACTGCATGGGTGAATCAGTCAGTAACGCCAGAGATTCTCAAACTTTTAGGTCCCTGTAATCATTATACTCCTAAAAATTATTGAGGACCCCACCTCCAAATATTTTTTATTTGTGTGTGTTCTACCTATCTTTATTTATCCTACTGGAAATGAAATCATTTTAGTATCATCGTAAAAATAGCTTTGACCTTCTGTACTCACTGAAATAGTCTTAGGGACCCTCCAAGGATCCCTAGAACACACTTTGAACATAGTTGATTTAGACAATCAATCAATGAAAAATAGTAGAGCAGACATGAATGACAGACGAGTTTTTTCCAAGAGAAAATGGAAGATATAATGTGGGGAGGAAGGAATGTTGAGCAGCTTTAGAGCGCTCTTAGATTCAGAGATTTTGTAAAGGGCTCAGACATTGTGTCATGGACCAAAATATTTGGCTCTGGAACAAAACTCATTGTGACAGGTAAGTTCCATGATAACTAACTAACTGTGCTTTGTATGCGAATAGTCAGACAGGACTCGATAGGGGGACTCTGAACACAGTCTTATAAAAAGGAGTTTATGTTCAGAGAACTTGTATCCAAAGGCCAGCTCTGCTAACCATTAGATCCTTGGGGCGAGTCACTTAAAAACTCTCTGAGTCTCAGTTGTATCATCCAAAAAATAAGGAAATTGGACCAGGTAATCCCTTTCAGGTCTGACTTATGTGAAAATGATAACTAATATTTGTAGAGAAAACAGTGAAGGGCTTTGTCAAACATTTTAGATACAATGTTGCATCTGCTCGTTTCAACAGTGAAACAGTTTCTACCATTTCCATTGTTCAGATGAGGAAACTGAGTCCTGGAAGAGCAAAGGAAGAGCCCACAGTCATATAGCTGGCATGTCTTGTAGGCAGGGTTTGAGTCTGGGTCTCTCCTAATTCTGGCTCCAAAGCTTTTTCCAGTTGACAGCACCCTCCTCTTGAATACAAGCTAATGTTTACGCTTCCAGAATTCTCTGGAACATTCAGGGACAGCTGAAATGCTCAAATGGAGAATCATTTCACATGCATGAAATTTAGTGCTAAGCATTGGCCACCCAGATCCCTGTCACCCAAGGGAATAGCTGGAAGGACAATGTAGCTTGATTTTTTTTTCTCTAACAGTTGCATCCTTGAGTGTCTTCTTGACACAAAAAGATAAAGTTTTAAAGTTACTGTGACAAAAATTCAACTTCCTTCCAAAGTTTTTCATACCTCAAAAAAATGGAAATTTTCCCTAATTCACAATTATACTCAAATTTTCCCTAATTTACAATTAACAAGTAATCAAGTAAATTAGAAAAACATTTGTGGAGCTGGAAAGAATGTTTTTAGAGGAGGAATGAGAGAATAAAGGGGCAAAGGAAAAGAGAAGAAATAGGGAGAATTCAATGCAAGTGTTTAGGTTGGATAACTATGGTTCAGTGAAAACTTGACTCAGGTTTGGTAAATTTATGGAGAATATAAGACAAGCCCTTTGGCTCCACAGTGTGTCTTGATTCTGTGTCTGCTGTGGGTGAGCTCCTCAGATGGATTTTGTAACTGGCTGACCCACAGTGGGACTTGTCAAAGTCTTTGGTGAAGGGACAAAGCTCATTGTGACAAGTAAGTGTTTCAGTCATGTTTCCATTAGTTTCTAGTAATCACAGGTAAAAAGTAAGACTTGATCTACTGGAGATGTTTGCAAGTTAAGTGGGTCGTTTTCTGCTGGGACGGCAGTGAGTACTTGATTGAAGTTAGCGGCAGCGGCGAAATCATTTTGCTCTAGAGAGAATGGGTGCAGTGCACTAAGGCTCAGGGGAGATGCTGGGTTACTTCAAAGGACTTTTTCTGTGTCATTTTTGTTGTTATTCTATTTTATTTTTGCAAATATACCTGATAAAATTCTCTGGGGAAAAACTGCCTAAGGTGCATACCAACCTTTTCATTTTCAAGTCTATGATTCCTCCAAAGTCCCTTTGACTTCACTGTGGCTTCATACTGATCACATAAGATTCTATCATATGAAGGAAAAGTTGGGGATATGGTAGCATCCATTAAAATCTCATTAATAGTAAAAATAAGATCATATGCAACTAACTGCATCACATTTTTACCTATTTTTTATTATTTAAGGTTTTCTTTTATTTAAAAGGTCATTCACAAAATAGCATGTTCATAAGTTTAATCCCTGTCATACCTATGACTATTCAAGAGGGATCAGAAGCATTCTGCTTGGCCCCAGGGGGCACAAAAAGGAAGCCATGGGAAAAGTTGTTTGCAAAGAGGCCACCTTGGTCTGGAGGTTGGGAGGAATTTTCTCCTGAGAACTGCTCCAAACACAACGAGGTGGGAGCAAGTTCCTTTTCACTAGACATCATCAGAAAAAAAGCTGGATGGCCCGTTCTAATGGGAATTTTTAGAGGAGCCTAGAGTTAGCCTAGATTTACATAAATGTAAAAACCATTCTTAGCTCCAGACCATACAAAAACAGACAGGGTGGTAGATGGGAGCCATAGTTTGCCAACCCCAAGCCAAATAGTCATCAAGGGCCTTTTAATCTAGTGATCAGTGACTCTGTGGGGATGACTTTTGTGTAAAAGTCAAACTTCATAGTTTGCAATCAAGTATGATCCATTAACAGTTATCTTTTGGATATCTTTTAAAAATTGCTGGGAGTCAGGGAACCTGGGTTCAAATCACAAGTCTGTCTCTTATTCCCCCTTGTGTGATTTTGAGTCGGTTATCTCTGCTAACTCATCTGTAAAATGGAGGAATTTTAGAGCCAGGGGTTCTAAGCACTGTGGACTTTAAATGTATATATATGTATGTATATGTACATATACATACATATATATACATATATACACACACACACATATGTATATATATATATATATACATGTATCTAGCTTTCTATGTGTGTGTACATATATGCCCATGTATATAATTATGCAATGCATTGCAATGCATTTAGTTTCCTGGTACTCTTATGCATTTTACTTTATATATTTATATATTTAAAAAGCTTTATCCCAATACGGGACCTATAGACTTCACTGAACTGCTGCCAAAGGGATCCAGAACACAATACCACAAAAAATGTTAAGAAATCCTGGTCTAGACAATTACGAAGATCCTTTCCAGGTCTAAATTCCATGAAAATAACAAAAAAGCTTGCTTTTATATAGGTAAAAGGCAGAATTGGAACCTGAGTCTCTTCAGGCCAGGTCCCGAACTCTTTTCCATCTCTGTCACACTGACTCTCATGTTATGCATCAGGAATTCCCCAGAGGATTCAGGGACAACCTCACTTCAAATGGAGAAGTGAAAAAAAAAGTCACTCAGATGATAGCCACTCTGGAAATTATTCGACCACTTGGAAGGAAAAAATGTCTAAAGAATTTTTCGGGATGATTTTGAGAAAATGGCGCAGTAGGTCAGAAAATTCTGAGCTCTCAAGATTTTCCCTCACAAGAGTTCAAATAGCACCTTAGCGGGGAGATAAGTAAGAAGAGGAGCATGTCTCAGGTCTTCCTGGGACAATTTGAGAAGATCAGAAGCAAAATCCCAGGACGAGGTTTGGCCCCACGCAGAGCAAACACTTCCAGACTAGCTGCAAGCCCTAGGGTTGGTTGGTTTGGGAGACTGAATCCGCTCCAGCAACTGGATCTTTTACCCCCTGGATAGTGAATGAGCCCAGGAAGACTGAGGGAACCTTTGATGATAAAGAATGCCAGACCCCAGCGAAGAGCTGGGGGCCCTGAAGGAACCAGTACCTGCCCGGCGAGTGCAGAAGCTGGGGGTAGAAAGCCTCTGGCTGCTGGCACTTACTGGAGGTTGAAAGTTTGGCTTTGGTTCCAAGCTAGAGAGCAGAACTGAAGCTCTGGGGCAAGTTGAACCATTTCCCAATACCCCAGGGTTAGAGGAGATTACAAAAATTAAGCTATTACCACAAAAGAAAATATACAGGTAAAGGAGAAAGAATCCAATGATAGAAAGCTATTACGGGAATAGAGATGACTGGAGACCATGTTCAGAGGAGGATATCGAAGCAAAGAAACCCCCAAAGAGTAACCTGCCCCAAAAAGAATTTCTAGAAGATCTTAAAAAAGACTTTAAAAATCAAAATGACAGAGATGGAGAAATAAACTTAAAAAAACAAAAATAATTCAAGAAAAACCAGAAGGTTATGAAAGGAAAAGGAAATCCAGGCCCTTAAGGAAGAAAATGACACCTTGAAAATTAGAATTGGGCAAAGGGAAGACAGTGAAATTATAAGAGATCACAAAATAATTATAGAAGAGAAAGTGAAACATCCTATAAGAAAAACAACAGATTTGGAAAATAGATCAAGAAGAGAAAATAGAAAAATAATTGAACTAACTTAAAGTTATGATCTGACAGAAAGAATCTTGACACATTAATACAAGAAATAGTTAAAGAAAATTGTCGTGAAGCATTAGAACAAGGGGGAAAGTAGAAATAGAAAAAATCCACCGATCACCTCTTAAAAAAGATCCTATGAGGAAAACTCGTAGGAATATCGTACTCAGATTCTGAAATCCCCAGCTGAAGAATAAAATATTAAAAGCATCAAAATGAAAACAATTTAAATATGATGGAGCCACAATTAGAACCACACAAGACCTAGAAGCAGAGACATTAAAGGACTGCAAGTCTTGGAACACAAGAAGAGTAAAAAAAAAAACTGGAGTTCCAGCCAAGTTAAGTATTATTCTGAATGAAAAAAATACGGATATTTGATCAACTCTCAGACTTTCAAGACTTCACTAAAAAATTCTTGAACTTAACAGAAGATTTGACATATAAGAACCAAAAAAATATAAAGTATATTTATACCAATGACTGATTATGAGGGACTCACAAGGCTAAGCTGTTTACATTTTATACATGTAAAATATATGTTTAAGATTCTTATTAATAATTGGTTAGCTAATAACAAAGATTGGGGGAAACCTAACTATAATATTAATTTAAAAAGTAAAATCATTTAGGAACAATTAAAACAGTAATTATTTTATAAAAATGAGGCACAAGAGGAAGAACTGATACAGAGAAATTAGATGGGGGAAGAGGGTTAGTAGTTCTAGTAACCTACTTTCATGGGGAATGGGCTTGAGAAGGAGCAATAAATGTATGTTTAGAAAAATGTAAAAATCTTCTAAATTCAGAGGAAATAAAACGGTAGCAGCATAGGGAGGGGGAGAGGACAAGGGAGGGATCTTTAGAGGGAAGGGTGAGAGAATAGGTAAAAAGGGGGGTATGAAAAGGTGTTTAGATTTATGGAAATGGGAGGATATGGGGAGGGATGGTTGAAGAAGGGTAGGCAAGTAATAAATAGGAGGGCAAGGTAATGAGTAGAAGTGAAGTAGAGGAGGTAGGAGGGATAGGAAACAAGAGATATGCACAAACATAGAAACAAAGATGAGGTGCAGAATATTTGGGGGAAGTACATGTCTACATATGTATGTATATATATACATATACATATGGAGAGAGAGAGAGAGAGAGAGAGAGAGAGAGAGAGAGAGAGAGAGAGAGAGAGAGAGAGAGAGAGAGAGAGAGAAACATATCTAAACTTTATTGTCACTTTCTGAGGGTTTGGGGAGAAGGGAAAAAAGAACAAAAAAACTCATGGCAGAGAACAAAAGAAAACTCACAGGGAGGCAAAGACCGATGGACAATTCTCAACACTGTATTATTCATCATAAGGCTTTCGTGAAATGAAAATTGTTACATATTTTGAATCTTCTTTTACGCTCTGCCCTGCATACGACTTGCTTTCTTTCTTACTTTGTATTTAATTTCCAATATTTAAGTTTATGACATGTTTTTGTTTCTTTTCTGTTTTGTATTTGGTTTTTGCTCTTTAATCCAAAATTAAAAAATAAAGAGATGGAAGTACTCACCTGGGAAACCCAGGAACCTGCTTCTGGGAGAAGATATTTTCCTAGAAGTGTTTCTATATTTGTTAATGTTATGTCAGTAAAGTAAATATTACTTTGTAAAAGTTCAAAAACAGAATTTTTCTAAGTACTCCAGCTGTTTTGTTACTGGTGTTTTCTCACTATCAAGAAATAAAGGTCAGAAAATTCACGGTGACTGACACATGATAGTCTTCGGAGGTTCTTTGCAAAAGCGGAAATGTTCTCTAACTAATCTAATAAATTAGAAAAACTGTCACAAATCAAAAGGAGTATTTTGAGAGGAGTAACAAAAGGAATGAGGGTAAAAAGAGAAGAAAAGCAAAATTTACAGAGAATCAACTCTAATGTGTAAGTTGAAGAACGAATGTTAATTGAAAATATGGCTGTGATTTGGTAAATTTATTATGTGGAGTTGAAATGAGCATTTTTTAGAGGAGCAATGAGAGAATAGAGGGGAAAGGAGAAGAAAAGAAATAGGGAGAATTCAGCGCAAATGACTGAGTTGGATAACTAAGGTTCAATGAAAGCTTGGCTGGGGTTTGGTAAATTTACGGAGAATATACACACAGGAAAAAATACCATGGAGACACACCCTTTGGCCCCACAGTGTGCCTTGATTCTGTCTCTGGCTGTGGGTGAGCTTCCTTAGATGGTTTTTGTAGCTAGCTGTCCCACAGTGGGACCTGTTAAAGTCTTTGGTGAAGGGACAAAGCTCATTGTGACAAGTAAGTGTTTCAGTCATGTTTCCATCAATTCCTAGGCATCCCAGCCATAAAATGAGGTTTGGTCCATTTAGGAAAGCAAAACCCCACAGGTCCTGAAGGTCTATGAGTAAAGCAGGCTATTTTCCAGTAGGGATAGCCATAAGGATATGGCTGAAATTAGTGGCAATTGGGAAATCACCTTGTTCTGAAGGGGTGGGTACACATAGTAAAGGACTATGGCTCGAGTGGGGAGAGCCCCTGTTATTTTGCTGTATCTTTTCATTATTTTAGCTTATTGGGAAATGAAACTAATGAACTTGTCTGCATGATAACAAAAAACCTCAAAAAAACTGGCTAAGGTGAAAAATCAAACTTCACATTTAATTAACTGATTCCTCTAGTCCCTTTGTCTCTGGTATGGCTTTACAGTGTATGTGACTTATGAGTTTTTCCAGTCCTCATCACCAAATCAGCAACTTATGAAGACCTTCACCAAACATAGCTCAGCTGATTTGGGGATGGTGGACACACAGCTTGGTGCCTGTCTTGGAGGAATATACCAGAGCTTGTGATCCATTGGCACAAATTTTAAGAAGTCAAATTCCTCCCAAGACATGAGGAGGCATCAGTGTAGGACCTCAGTGGAAGAATTTAATGAAATATTGGTGAATGCATTGGCTATTTTTACCCTTCTGGCAGCAGCTCCATTAAGATGTCACACTGAGTCCTAATGATATAATAAGTTCTTACAAGAAGCCCTCAGGGCATCAGATCCATCAGCCTCTTCATAGTTCATCATTCCCAATGTGGGCTGTAATTAGTAGGGATCTGGAACAATCCTGTTGCTAGCTGGATAAACAAAACAATGGAGAAGGTGGGGATTGAAGGGTAAAGTAAGTGATTAAATGTATTTGTATTTGAAAGATGCTGAAATACATAGAAAATTCCCAATTATTAGTGAAGTTCAACCTAGGAAAAGGCATGAAAAATCTATAACTCACATACAACTCACATAAAACTTCAGAAAGCAAAGGCCATTTTGAAAAGACCAATCAAATCATTTCTCTGAAATGTTTTGGATAAAGCACAATACATTATTACTGGTAAATGTGTATCTCAAAATACAAGATAATGATATACAAAATAAAGTCAACCCCTCTTCTGAAAAACAACTGGTGGGAGGAAAGAACATCCTTTATCAAGAGAAGGCAGCTTTTCAAACTTAAGACATAATTTATACTTTTGGAAGGAGTATGAGATGATATGCTCTTGAATAATCTAATGATTTTCTTGTGAAAAATTAAGAAAAATGTAAACTTTGAAACTGAGCAGAATTTTTAAAATAATATTTTATTTCCTCCTCATTTACAGTAAAAACAAGTTTTAACATTTGGGGTTTATTAAGTTTTGAATTCCAAATTCTAACCCTCTCTCCCTTTCTTAACCACTACCTGAGATGGTAAGCAATCCAATATAGGTTACACATGTGCAACTATCTAAAACTTTTCCACATTAATCATATTGTGTAAGAAAACTCAAATAGAAGAAAGTGAAAAATAGTATGCTCTGGTATGTGTTCAGGTAATATCAGTTCTTTCTCCAGAGGTGGATAGCATTCTTCATCGGAGCTCCTTTGGCATTGCCTTGATTTATTCTGTTTCTGACAATAGCCAAGTCATTCACAGATCTTCGTCGTACAGTATCATTATTCATACAATGTTCTTCTGATTCTGCTTCACTTTGTATCAGTTCCTGTAAGTTTTTCCAGGTTCTTCTGAAATCATCCTACTTGTCATTTCTTATAACACAATAATATTCCATTATAATCACATACTTGTTCAGCCATTCTCCAATTGATGGGCATCCTCTCAATGTCCAATTCTTCGCCACCACAGAAGGAGCTGCTATAAATATTTTTCTGACCAGAATTTTTGAGAATTTGAAAGCTCCATATTCATGTTTGAAAGCAAAAGTTGCAGTCTAATTTACTTACTTCCATGGAACACTGATGTGAAATTCCCTTTGGCAACAACATAATGTGGTTTGTTAAAACTTTTCCAAGCATTTGATCCTGTATAAAATTGAATAAATCAGGTGATATTTGAATTAGGTCTAGGGAGAGAAAAACTGGTTTCATCATCACCTAGAAAAAACATCTGGATGAATTCTAAAGAAATACACAAGTCAGTCAGTTCACAAGAATGGCCCTTCTTAATATCATCTCCCATCCTGAAGGCCAGATTTCCTATGCAATTTCCTATTCATCAAAACTGGTGATTACCCAGAAATAATGTGGTAAAAGTTTATAACGGGTTGTCATCTGGAAGAGAGTTTTGCCCTGCTCTGCTGCTTGACCCAATATGGCAGAACTGAGTTGGAAAGGGGCAAATTTCCACCCAAGATAAGGAAGATCTCTCTAACAACTCAAGCCATCCAAAAGTAGATGGAACTGCCTTCAGAAGTAGTGGCTGCCTCAGCGGGATGACCATTTGGATATGGTATATAGGAAACAGTTTTCCAGTTTCAGGTTCAACTAGGTGACTACTATAGTCCTTTTGAACCTTGAAATTGTGTGAGTCTAAAACAAATGGTGCCTCAAGAAGCCTAAGGGGCATCTTTCTTTGGAATAGCATTGAGGTTCAGAACTTGCTTTGACCAGCATTAGTGGCACCAATATTAGCCTTTCAGTTTTTCCAATAAATATCTTTTTGTTCTTCGGTTTTCTCTGTAGATTCTGCTGTTAAAAAGAAAGTACCAAAACCCACAGTTTTTCTTCCTACTTTGGAAGAAGTGGAGAAAAAAAAATCTGGGACCTACATTTGCCTGCTGGAGGATTTTTTCCCCAATGTCGTTAAAACATATTGGAAAGATGAGAAGTCACGCCAGCTGGATGCACAGCTTGGACCTATCACTAAGGTCAATGGTTTATACTCGCAGGTCAGTTGGCTGACTGTGCAAGAAGACACCCAGCCTAAAAACCTCACTTACTACTTCCAACATGAGGAATCGGGCATAGAACCTGTGGCAGTTCGTCTTCCTTCAATTTCGGAAGGTATGTACCCTGATCTCAGGAGCAGGGAAACAAAGTTCCATATTTCTGCATGTTGACTCTTCTCTCTCTCCAAGGGCTTTCCATTAGCAGAATCAAGAATTGGCCTCACTGTCATTCAAAGTTCTGCCCAGCCTCCCAAAGTCAATCACCAATAATGCATTAAATACTTACAGTATGACAAGCATACTAAATACTGCAGTTACAAATTAGAAATTCAAAGAGTCCCTGCCTTCAAAGAGTTTATATTTTTATGGGGGAATTTAAACAGAAAGTGAGAGAGGATAGGAAGGAGTGAGGGAGGGAAGAAAGGAGGGAGAGAAGAGGGGGAGGAGATAGGGGAAAGAAAGAGAGACAAAGAGAAACAAAAACAGAGACAGTGAGAGACAGAGACAGAGAAAGTAAAACATACAGATAAGCCCCTAATTGTTATAACTGAATTAACTGGTCAATAACCATACTGAAAGGACCAGACAGGATTGGGACAGTTGCATCAAAAGACATAGGTAGACCATAGAGTCCTATACCAAAGTAAGTTCTTTTGTTTCCTTCAATAAAGAGTGACTTTTTATAATCTTCCCTCCTTTTAGTCCATGAACATATCTAATGTTTTTGCCCCCACATTACATTTCATCTTCCATCCAAACAAACCACTAAGAGAAAAGCAGAGACATCTAAGATTCACATAATGTTAGAATAAATCCTTTCATCTGGTATGTGAGCTCAGCACAAAGATCTCATATCAAATATTTGCACATCAGGCTAGTGGGGCCAAGATTCTGTCCTCCCATTGTGTTTCAGTAAATTCTGGGGGAAAGGCAAAGGCAAAATCCTCTGAGTACAGGGGACTTCATCTACATCCTTCTACATCTACATCTGCATCTAAGTCTACATCTACATCTACATCTACATCTACATCTACATCTACATCTACATCTACATCTACATCTACATCTACATCTACATCTACATCTACATCTACATCTACATCTACATCCATAGAAAGACCAAAGGGCACTGGACTCAGTACCCAGCTCTAGCACTTACTCATTATATGCTCCTCTCCAGACCTTGGTGTCCTCATCTGCAGATTGTAGAGGGATGTAACATCTTCCCTACCTTTTCAAGGAACAAAGGGCCCTTTGTGATGTCAAATTTTTCAGGACCTCAACATGAGTCATTTTATTATTAATATTAATTCATTGGTTTGAAAAAAATCAATAATTATGAAGCACTTATCATTTGCCAGGTACTGTTCTAAGAGCTGCAAAATATAGGATAAGAAAAAGCTCTGAAATCAGTGACATTCAAGAGAATTTTTATATCATTGTATTTATTAAATGTGAAACAAACTGCTCATTTAGTCTACGGAAGGTATATTGAGTACACATTTGGGTTTGCAGACCACTCAGAAGAACTCCAAGTTTGCACTAGACAAGACAATCTCCCAAGGTGCTTCCTGCTCATAATCACCGATTACACGGACACTTATACACCAAAGAGAAAGTGAAAAAAAATGTAGAAATATATCTTCGTTAGGAGATCACATGGATCTTGGCAGATCTCACAATCCCAGCCACAGGGAATCAACCATTAGAATTTGCTGACTGGAATGTCTAGTACTCCCAGCTGCTTTGCAGTTTGTTGCTCCAAACCCTCAACTCATAACATCAGAAGAAATTCAGTCCACTTCAGTCCAAAAGCAATCTATCAAACAACTATGAACCAGACACTTTACAAAGTACTGGAGATACAAAGACAACATGGAGAATAGCCCTTGTCCTCAAGGGGCTTATGTTCTGTGGAAGGGAGGCTATAAGTATATGCCTACTCACTAGGGAAGGGAGAGAACCCCAGCAGTGAGGGAGACCGAGAAATGTTTTAATACAAAAATTCAAAGGGAGAGATGGGAGTCCATTTCAGTCATGAGGGGCAGCTGATGCACAAGTAGGAAGATGGAGATGTGAGTTCATGAAACAATAAGCGGGGAGTTTGGTTGCTAGTACATATCATGCAAGCTATACTTTGGTACCTCCCTCCACTGGAAAAAAAATCTCTCTATTTAATGTATCATTTTATACACATACATATACATATAGACATACAAATATATGTCTACATCTGTGTGTATACATATATAATATGCACGTATATAATATATATAACACATATAACATATATAATATACATAGGCATATATTTGAGAGAGAGTGGCTTCATGGTAGACCTAGCCTTGGAAGCCAGGAAGACTTGAGCTCAGTGTTGCCTCTGACCTTTACTGACCATGTGACTCTGGACAAATCAATTAACTTCTAAAACTGTAAGTTTCAGAGGGGAGCCAGCTTGCTTTGGCAGGGGAAATTTCCTTCCCTGGGCATTTTTCTGCCAATAATATCACAGGTCCAATCCCTGTCCTTATACTGGTTTCTATCTCTTCTGGTCATAAAATTCCTACAATTCTCAGTAACAAACCCCAAGACCTTGTGATGATGTGGCTCATGCATCATCACCAGTCAGTTTTAATTGGTTGATTCCCTGGTGTGAGATCTGTCAAACTGGGTATTTGGGATCATAAACAAACTACAACTTTTAAATGTTGCTTCTCAGATAAATAACAAGCTCCTGGGGAGCCTGATTTCCCTTCTGTCTCTACATCTCTGGTGCCCAGTAGAGTGAACAGGCATAGAATAGATGTTTTATAAATGCTTGTTAATGGATTGGTGGCCCTTTTCCACACCAGACAGGATAGCACCACCTTATCCTATGTTAGAGACATCCAAGGAGTGCAGATGGTTTCCAGCTCCCATTGTATCACAATCTACTTTTTGAAATGAATGTGACAATAGCTTAATCATAGCAGAGAGATGGAGTCTTTTCTTTACACTCTTTCCCGCTTTTGTCAGACTTGGACAAATGTCTTAGGGGAAAAGTCTCTAGGTGTGGAGGGGAAGAGGGACTAGAAATGGTCTGCTGAGTCTGTGTCTGCTTTCGAAGGGATGAGACAATGTGGTAGAAAGTCCACTGGCTCTGAGGTCAGAGGACCTGAGCTTGAATTCTGTCTCTCTTACTACCAGTATTACTTGACACAAGAGGCTGATCTCTGGACCTCAGTTTTCTTACCTATAAAATTGAGGGATGAGGTCCCTCCCAGTTCCAAATCCATGCTCCACATCCAAAATCCTATTTTTAACAGAATTTCATATTTTCCCCCATGATACCTTCTCCTGCTATGGTTTCCCAGATACAAAGTGAAGGGAGGAAATCTAGGTGTTTCACAGCCACATGGATCACTCAAGTTGCTCAAGGCCTTTTGACATCAAATTAACCTCAATCCTTGGGCCTGGGAGGGTTGGGATTTTTTTTTTTTTTACCATCATGCTGGGTTTTGTCTTTTTGCCTGAATAATACTCTCATGTCTGCTCTTCATTCCATTGCGTTAAACTGAGCTTTATTCAATGTCTGCATTAGGTGGTTCAATTTTGTCTGATTACTGACTACTTAGCTAATAAAATGAATGCAATGGCTTTTTTCTATAGACACAGTCTATGAGCCCCAGAGGCAGGAGGAGTTTACAGTAGAGATGAGGAAAGGAGAGGGGCAATGCTGGTCATTTCCATGAATGCTGGCTCAGACTTGGGTTCTCTCCTTTGGGTTCCAGTGACTCATTCTTGTAAATGTACTTACCGCTTTGGTTTTCATAGGTGTCCATTTTTTACATAGATGTGACTTTCAGAAACAACAAGGAAACCAACCCTGAGTGTCCCTTATAAAAGGAAGTTGTTTTTAATGAAAACATCCAAAGAATCCCCAGACATTGCTTTTAAATGCATCTCATTTGTTACTTCAATGAACGGGCTGATAAAAAGGTCACAAGGAACTTCCTAATACACAAAGAAGTTTAGTAGAAAATCATATTTGCTTGAAGTTGGTCAATGGAAACCTCTCTTCCAGACCATTCTTGGTAAACAAATGGCTTCCTTATCAAGTTTAATTTTTTTAATCTGATCTGTACCAGGACAATTTCTTCCATTTGTCCTTTGTCGTTCATTCTTGTCACTCTGCTGTTGACTACTTTCCAAGTGAAGAGACACAAAATTCCATAAGCATGCCCAGCACGCAGGACAGGATGATGGGGAGGATGCTTGATTTACTAGCAGAAGACCCAGGTTCAAATCCTGGCTCTGTCACTTGTGACCTGGGACAATTTGCTTCACTTGTCTGGACCTTGGTTTCTTTGTCCATAACATAAATAGGTTGGGTTACTGCGGCTCTAATTTATTTTTATTCATGGACCCCTTTGGCAGCCTGGAGAAGGCTATGGACCATTTCTCAAAATTATGTTGTTAAGTGCCTGAAATGGAACACATAGGATTACAAAGTAAAGCAACTGTACTGAAATATACGTCTTTGACAAAATAAGTTCACAGATCCCAGGTTAAGACCACTGTTCTAGATGAATGTTAAGGCCTCCCTTTAGTACAAGTGGCCATGTCAGCTTGGTGGAGTGTACTGGCCAAATATTGAAGTGAAGGGTGCATGCTTCAGCATTTTCCCAATGAAATGTCTGCCTCAGTTGACCTCTAGGCGCCCAATGGCATGTAACAATGCAAGGAATATTTATTGATTTGAATGGTTAAAGTAGGTTGGTAGGTTAAATTCTAAGAAAACCACAGTCATTTAATGATCATGTAAGAGTGAAAGAGGGTACCCATCAGTTTACTCCCTGCAAGACTTCCAAGAGTGATTTGATCAGGGACTATGGGCACGAAGACTGAACAATCCCTGCCCTAAAGAAGCTTGCATCCCCCAGCAGCAACGCACACAGATAAGTCAATGCCAGGGGCATAAACCATCATGCAAAGTCATTTCAAAGAGAAGTTTCATTGTGTCAGTATCATGGAGCCCACACTAACTGAACAAGGGCTAGTGATTTTCCACTCAAGAAATCAATTGTCTTAATGGTTGAGTCCAATCCTTGAAGGAAGGATCCCATGCATGGTGTCCTAGCATCTGGCAGGAATCCTGTTTACTCAGGAGACAAGCACTCTGTTGTTCTGACTGGGCTGAGTGATCTCCAAGCTCTCTTCCAACTCTACACACAGCACAGTTTCTAGCACATGGCAGGCACTTAATAAATTTAGTGATTGACTAACTTTACCATTCCCTGAATGAATGAATATTTTAGATTCAAACAGTCAGACCATCCATGCATGTAGCTAACACAAAGTCCTTGAAGGAGATATCAGTTTGTCTGTTTAATTGTCTGATTAAATATTACCTGCTTGGCCTATCAGTCCCACCACGTGTCCAAAACTCAGTGGAACTCAGTACAATGAATGAATGAATGAATGAATGAATGAATGAATGAATGAATGAGAATAGAAAAAAGCATCACCTGAAAAGACTCTTGCCAGAATCATATGGTTTTCTCTAGATGGATGTTTTTCTGTGGACATAAACATATGTGTGTAGCTAACTAAATGGAAATTTTTCTATTTTTTTTCCTTTTTCTAGTTGTCAAAGAAAATCATTCTTCAAATCACCGTAACAAAACTGAAGGTATAAAAGGTAAGTTTCCCATTAACTTGTTTTCTGGGCTGTAGGGAGTCTTTATTATGGTCCACCCAACTTTGTATTTCTGGAGATTGGGGGAGGGATAGAAGCTTCCTGGGATCCAGAATAAGACCCCCAATGTTGCAGGGATATGTGGAAGACTGGCTTGTCTATGTAAGGACACTTCCTCTGTATCATAATCTGACAGTACAAAGTCTAGGATCTAGGGCTTCTGGGGCCATGAAGATTGAAAGTGTTTGACTAATGGGAGCTTGGGAAGCAGCTGGCCTGAGAGGTCCAGGACGGAAGTCATCCTAGACCTTTTCCTGAGAATCACCTGAGGTCTTGTTCAACCAGAGGCAGCAAAGTTGGATTAATGATCTTGCGTCCCAGCTGTAGCACTGACTAGTGGTGTGTGAATATGGTTGAGTCACTGAAGCCCTCTTGGTCTCCACTTCTTAGTGGAGAAAACATCGTGCTTGTAGTCAGGAAAATGGAGTCATATCCTGGGCAAGACTAACAACTTGATTCTTGTCAGGTCGCTTAGCTTTTCTTAGCCTCAGCTTCCCCACCTGTACAATCAGGACAATGATACCTGGTCTCACAGGGATTTGTAGGAAAGCATTTTATAAACATTATTTCCTCTCTGTAGGACATTGGTTAGGTCCCTAGGTTGCCTAGGCCTCCATTTCCTCATTGTAAAATGAGGAATAAGGTGAAGGGGATGATATCTAAGACTCCCTCCAGATCTGAATCCGATGAAAACAGTGCGGCTCTATTTGCCTTCAAGCACTCATTTATGGGGCGGTATCTCTGTCACGTTAAACAAGTGACATGGAATCTTGTGCCATTCGAGGGGAAGGGATTCAGAATCATCTTGATACAAATCCTCATTTTATGGTTGAAGACACAGGCCCAGAGATGAGAAGGGACTTAATCATGCAACAATGTCACAGAATGAAAGCTTCCATAGAAACTCGGGATCAGGGTCAACAAAAATTTGTTTTTAAATGCACATCATTTGTTACTTCAATGAACTGGCTGATAAAAAGGTCACAAGGAACTTCCTAATACACAAAGAAGTTTAGTAGAAAATCATATTTGCTTGAAGTTGGTCAATGGAAACCTCTCTTCCAGACCATTCTTGGTAAACAAATGGCTTCCTTATCAAGTTTAATTTTTTTAATCTGATCTGTACCAGGACAATTTCTTCCATTTGTCCTTTGTCGTTCATTCTTGTCACTCTGCTGTTGACTACTTTCCAAGTGAAGAGACACAAAATTCCATAAGCATGCCCAGCACGCAGGACAGGATGATGGGGAGGATGCTTGATTTACTAGCAGAAGACCCAGGTTCAAATCCTGGCTCTGTCACTTGTGACCTGGGACAATTTGCTTCACTTGTCTGGACCTTGGTTTCTTTGTCCATAACATAAATAGGTTGGGTTACTGCGGCTCTAATTTATTTTTATTCATGGACCCCTTTGGCAGCCTGGAGAAGGCTACGGACCATTTCTCAAAATTATGTTGTTAAGTGCCTGAAATGGAACACATAGGATTACAAAGTAAAGCAACTGTACTGAAATATACGTCTTTGACAAAATAAGTTCACAGATCCCAGGTTAAGACCACTGTTCTAGATGAATGTTAAGGCGTCCCTTTAGTGCAAGTGGCCATGTCAGCTTGGTGGAGTGTACTGGCCAAATATTGAAGTGAAGGGTGCATGCTTCAGCATTTTCCCAATGAAATGTCTGCCTCAGTTGACCTCTAGGCGCCCAATGGCATGTAACAATGCAAGGAATATTTATTGATTTGAATGGTTAAAGTAGGTTGGTAGGTTAAATTCTAAGAAAACCACAGTCATTTAATGATCATGTAAGAGTGAAAGAGGGTACCCATCAGTTTACTCCCTGCAAGACTTCCAAGAGTGATTTGATCAGGGACTATGGGCACGAAGACTGAACAATCCCTGCCCTAAAGAAGCTTGCATCCCCCAGCAGCAACGTACACAGATAAGTCAATGCCAGGGGCATAAACCATCATGCAAAGTCATTTCAAAGAGAAGTTTCATTGTGTCAGTATCATGGAGCCCACACTAACTGAACAAGGGCTAGTGATTTTCCACTCAAGAAATCAATTGTCTTAATGGTTGAGTCCAATCCTTGAAGGAAGGATCCCATGCATGGTGTCCTAGCATCTGGCAGGAATCCTGTTTACTCAGGAGACAAGCACTCTGTTGTTCTGACTGGGCTGAGTGATCTCCAAGCTCTCTTCCAACTCTACACACAGCACAGTTTCTAGCACATGGCAGGCACTTAATAAATTTAGTGATTGACTAACTTTACCATTCCCTGAATGAATGAATATTTTAGATTCAAACAGTCAGACCATCCATGCATGTAGCTAACAGAAAGTCCTTGAAGGAGATATCAATTTGTCTGTTTAATTGTCTGATTAAATATTACCTGCTTGGCCCATCAGTCCCATCATATGTCCAAAATTCAGTGGAACTCAGTACAATGAATGAATGAATGAATGAATGAATGAATGAATGAATGAGAATAGAAAAAAGCATCACCTGAAAAGACTCTTGCCAGAATCATATGGTTTTCTCCAGATGGATGTTTTTCTGTGGACATAAACATATGTGTGTAGCTAACTAAATGGAAATTTTTTTCTGGTTTTCATCCTTTTCCTAGTTTTAAAAGAAAATCACTCTTCAAATCAGTGTAACAAAACTGAAGTTGGGAAAGGTAAGATCCCCATTAACTTGTTTTCTGGGCTGTAGGGAGTCTTTATCATGGTCAACTCAACTTTGTACTTCTGGACATTGGGGGAGGGATGGAAGCTTCCTGGGATCCAGAACAAGACCCCCAATGTTGCAGGGAAATGTGGAAGGCTGGCTTGTCTATGTAAGGACACGTCCTCTGTATCATAATCTGACTGTACAAAATCTGGAATCTAGGGCTTCTGGGGCAGAAAGATTGGAAGTGTTTGACTGATGCGAGCTTGGGAAGCAGCTGGCCTGGGAGTTCCAGGATGGAAGGCATCCTAGACCTTTCCCCAAGAATCACCCCAGGTCTTGGTCAACCCAAAGCAACGAAGTTGAGTTAATGACCTCGTTTCCCAGCTGTAGCACTGACTAGTGGTGTGTGAATATGGTTGAGTCACGGAAGCCCTCTGGGTCTCCACTTCTTCGTGGAGAAAATGTCGTGCTTGTAGTCAGGAAAATGCAGTCATATCCTGGACGAAACTAACAGCTTGATGCTTGTCAGGTTGCTTAACTTTTCTGAGCCTCAATTTCCCCATCTGTACAATCAGGACAATGATACCTAGTCTCACAGGGATTTTTAGGAAAGCATTTTATAAACCTCATTTGCTCTCTGTAGAACAGTGGTTAGGTCCCTTCCTTTGCCTAGGTCTCCTTTTCCTCCTTGTAAAATGGAGAAGAAGGTGAAGGGGATGATATCTAAGATTCCCTCTGAATCCAATGAAAACAATCTGGCTCTATTTGCCTTCATGCACTCATTTGTGGGACAGTATCTCTGTCACATCAGCCAAGTTACATGGAATCATGTGCCATTCGAGCGGGAAGGGATTCAGAGTCATCCAGGTACAAATCCTCATTTTATGGCTGAAGACACAGACCCAGAGATGAGAAGTGACTTAGCCATGCAACAATGTCACAGAATGAAAGCTTCCACAGAAACTCGGGCTCAGGATCAACAAAAACTTTTGGTCGAGGGGCACAATTCAAGTGTCCAATCTAGGCCTGGCTGACAATGGTAACAGTAAAAATGCCTCCCATTTGTATTTTCCAATGGGTTTTCTGAGTTTTAGTCGGGATTGGTTCTCACAGCAATCCAATCTGGGCAACAAGTCAGCCTCAGATGAGAGATGAGGAAGGAATCAGCCAAAGCCCTAGCAGGATCAGCAGCTGGGGATGGTCCCCAACTACTGACCCCATGGAAACGGCTCTGAAATGAAAGTTTTGCACATGCAACACTGTCTTCTCTCCAGACCTGTGGGTTCAAACTCAAATAGGGAGGCACTAATCCAAGGCTAAAAATCCCTCGGGGCTACATTTTGACTTAGTTTTTAAATGCAACATCATGTATGTCTTCCTGAATTTTTATTTATTTTGCTAAATATTTCCCACTCACATTTTAACCTGATCTTTTTAGGAGATTTGAGGAGTATTGTGGGCTACTGGCCACAGATATGGCCCCTCCATGCCAGACCATAGTGCTGTGTTTTCAAGGATCCATAGGATTTTAGGAGCAGTCCCTTGCAATTACATGATCCTTTCCCAATGCAGTGGACAAATCTGTCTTAAGAAGACACATGCAACTTCTGATTGTCTCTGAGGAAAATAACTCACATTTCCATGGACTTGTTATATCTCAGTTAGACATCGTTCTTTCCTTGCAATAATCCAATGAGGTGAGAAGCAAAGGTATCGTCATCCCCATTTTACAGATGCAGAAGCTAAGGTTCTGAAGAGTTAGAGCTGACTGTGGTCATAAAGTTAGCAAGTGCAAAGCTGCAGTCTGAGATCTTTAGAGCCTAGATCAGGGCTCTTTCCTCCTCACCTGTTCCTCAGTTTCTAATTTAGGGGCTCAGATTGGTGAAAGCTGAGATTGTCTGTAGTATTTTTCCCTTGGGAGGTAGTGGATTCACCTTTACTGGGGTCTTCAGGCAAAGGCTGGATTACCATTTGATGGAAATGATGTAGATTAAGGGCGCTTCACCATTTTGCACTGCAGGCAGGCTGGTAAAGGTTTTGGGTCCCTTCTCAGAAGCATGTTTTTAAATGCATAAATTAATAAATAATAACTAATCATGTGCCAGGCATTGTGCTAACCATTTTATAATGATCTCAGTTGACCCTCACAACCACCCTAGGATGTAGGTGCTGCTGCTATCCCCATTTTACAGATAAGAAAACTGAGACAGAGATTGTGACTTACTTGCCCACGATCACACAGCTAATAAGTGTGTGAGACTGAGTTACAAAGGAAACGAATGTGTTGAAATGCAGTTATCAAGTAAAAAAAAAAACAAACTAAGTTCATGGCTTAATAACTGCAAGACTTTAGGGACTCCTGTTCAAGGAAGGGTTTCCCTAGGTGGCCTCTGAGGCCCCTCCCAGCTCTGACATAGGAATTCTCTAGAAGATCTGGAAGGATGACTCCATCCACTAGTATTGCTTTTATTATTAACGATAAAAAGCATAATAGCCCCTACTTATGCAGTACTTCAAGGTTTATGAAACAAGACATAAATGCTAGTTTTTTGTTAACATTATTATTATACTTCTGTATGTTTCTGAATTAGACCCAGTGAGGAAAAGAGAATCCAAGAAAGAGCAGCATAAAGGAGTGTTCTGAGCAATTATACAAGCGCACCGGTGGCCTAGCGTATCCTGCTTTCTCCAGTCTCCTTTCAGGGCTCACTTTCGTTGTTGGTGCTGTCCCTGCCAGAGCCCAGGGTCAGGGGCTTCTGCTCCCAATGCTTGTGCTCCTATATCTCCTAAAGGGCCACGCAGCACTAACCACGCTCTCTCATTTTAGAGCTCCAGGAGCTGCATTTTGCCAACACATCGGCCATTTATACCTATATGATCCTGCTTGTGAAGAGTACCATCTACTTCACCATTACCCTCTTCTTCCTCTACCAGAAGAGAACGGCTTGGAACCAAGGCACAAAGTAGTCACGCTGAGGTGCCCCTCAGCTCTCACGGAGGGGAGAGTTTATCTGCGTGTTTTGTGTTATCTTCTGCAGGTTGCCAGTGGCCACATTATAGATTCTCATCATTTTCTTTTTGCTTAGCAATGCATCTTTCTTGTAACTTGGAAAATGCAAAATGGTATCTTTTAATCTGTTGGACAAACAGGAAACTTTAGGTTGTAAAAATTTTGTTCTTTTGTGTGCTTTGCTCTAGATATCTAGGCACCTCCTTACTGATAGACCTCTCCCCAATAAAAAAAAAGGCACTAAATTTCCCTCTTTTCTGTGTCATCTTTGTTGGTCCGACCTAGTCCGATGCTACCCAGTGATGGGATGATGATGTCTCACCTCTGTGGAGCACGTTCAGGGGTGCAAAGTACTTGAAACATAGTACTGCCTTGGAGCCTCACAACAGCCCAGTAAGGGAGGCATTATGGGTCTAACTCACCCCAATTTACAGAAGAGAAAACAAAGGCTCCCAAAGCATCAATAACTTAGTCAGTCACACAGCTAGAAAGTGATGGGGGCAGAGTCTAATCTTGTGTCTTCCTATCTCCAAGTCTCATTCTTTCCTGCGTTATTCTTCATATGAAATTGGAGCTGGAATAGGCTGATGTGGTTTCTTCTGCTTGTACATCTGGATACAGATGGCACCCATTTATTTGGTTCCTCTGGGTACAGCCAGGGGAATGAAGGAGGGGCTTTCTCTGTGAGTTTCTCAAGGGCACCAGCTAGAAAGCCAGTAGGGAATGAGTTAGTTAGACAGTCATTAAACATCTGTTAAGTGCCCAATATGTGCCAGCACCTGTGCTATGTGCTGGGAATACAAAGAAAGGGGGGAAAAACAAACCAGCTCCTCTCCACAAGGAGCTCACATTCCAAAGGGGAGACAACTATGTACAAACAAGAAACAAACAGGATAAATCAAAGTTGAGAGGGACCAGGAGGCTTCTTGTGGAAGGTGGGATTTTAGCTGGAACTTGAAGGAAGCCAAAAAGTCGCAACGGGAGGACAGTATTACAGCATTCTAGGAGCATGGTGAGGGAAAATGCCCAGTCTGGAGATGGAAGATCTTATATGAGGAACAGCCAGGGGGTCAGTGTCCTGGGCTGTAGAATACACGGGGGCGGAGGGAGACTCCAAGTCTAGGAGACGGCAACATCATACCCAGACTAAAGCCTGAAGGAGCTAACGAGAGTAACCATGGTGAATGTGTATAATCTCATGTTGCCCTTACAACCCTGGGAAACGGTGCTATTATTATCATCTCTACTTTACAAATAGGGAACTGAGGCAGAAAGGGGGTGACTTGCCCAGAGTCACGCTAAGTTTCTCATGTGGAATATGAACTGTGGTCTTCCTTCCTCCAGTTCTAGCACCCTCTCTACTATCCTTCCTAGCTGCTGAGCCTCACTGGTGACTTACTTCATTCATGATGCCTATGACAAAGCCCATGCTTTAGGATACAGATTCCTTCCCTCATCAATAGAAGCTGTGAGTTGAATTTTCTTAAAAGCATGATGGGAAATTACAACAAGAATTGCCTTTCTTCCAAAATGGCAGCTTCTTTGAAATGGCATCAGATGAACTGTGCTGCCTACTGTCTGCGATCCTGGAACTCTAATTTCTCTGTTTTCTCATCTCTAGAATGAGCAGGGAACTGGATAGCCTCTCAGGCCCCTTTCAGTTCTAAAGCAGGCCTGCATGGTTCTAACCATCTTGGTCTCAGTTTCTTCATCTACAAAGTGAGAGGGTTAGACAAGGCAACTTCTAAGGGTTCTTCTGGCTGCAAATTGGTCATATCATGATCCTATAAGTGATTTTAACTCTCTGGATTTCTCATTGGATTAGCACATCTCCAATAGCTCTTCTGGCTCTGACGGATGAGTCTGCCATATTTGTCTTATTTAGTGACATGAAGGTTTAAGATCTATTCATTGTTATGGTGCACAGCATCAAGACAGAGAGATGATGGGTAAAATCTGGAGAAGTTAGTTATAAGGCTGGTGCTCTCAACCTTCTGGTGGCTTGGACACAACACTCAAAGCCAAACGCACTATCATCAGGCCTTTCCCATTCCCAGGATCCCCATGATTTTGGAGGGGATAATACCAAGGTATAAGAAAATCCCAGGTAGAACCAAGGCTTTATCAAAGTTGTGCAGAAAGTTAAATCAGAGAGTGAACTTGACAAAGTCAACATAAAATCTTGGCATCACCAGCAATGGAACAGTCCTGACGTTGCTTTCCCTTTAACTCTCATAAGCTCATAGAAGACTGGAGAGAATTTTCTGTCCATTTAACCCAATGCCTTCCTGCCAGCACCTCCACATACTTTGGGGGAAGCTGAGTCACACTAGTATTGAGGTCAGAAACATGAAATATATTCAGTGAGTGAGCATAACAAATCAGGGGATTCCAGATTTGGAGCTGGAAAGAGTCTCTCAGTTCTCAGCTCAATGCGCTTGCTTTATAGAGGAGGAAATAAAGACCCAGAGATGGTGGTGACTTGTCCCAGACCACCCAGTGACTCAGTCAGGATCATGTATCTAGAGCATCTTATTTAGTCCATCCTCATTATACAAATTAAATGACTTCCCCTTGGTCACTGGGCTGGTGGTAGGGTCAGGGATTCAATCTTCCAGTGTTTAGCATCCTTTTCTGTATGAGAGCTGACTTGATGATGGCTAAGGTCCCTTCCCTACCTTAGCATTATATAATTATCATCCAAATGAAGGGTAAAAGAGGCAAATAATAGCCTTAAAGGTGGTAGGGCATGCTTGTGCTAAGGTACATGCAGAAATACTTCAAAATCTTGGGGTCTAGGGTGTGAGAATGATACCTCTTGGATGCTCCTGGAGACAAAGAGAGAAAGTCCACACTCCTCCATCTGCTACTGGCTCACTTCCTTATTAATTCTCTCTCTGGGTCCAAAGACCATCTAGTAGATGTGTATTGAAATGTCCTCAGAAAATACTTCTAAAATTTCTCAGTCACACATTCACATTCTCTTTCACTGTCTCTGAGCTACAATCAGTTATCATGAGATTCCTGCCATCACATAATTCACATGTTGGCACAATCAGTTCTTTGCTGGTCCCCCTGCCACCAACAGGTTTTTAGGAACAAATGTCCCTGGCACAAAATTTGTAGATTTGCAAGGCTATATCGACCAGTGCTGGGCACAGTAGCTCGAGCATTGGGAATATTTAATATGTACGTGAACAAATCATACAGAACCTACACAATTACATATTTTCTATCAGCATAAGAGGAAGAAGGGAAAAGGGAAAGAGGGAAGAAAGCATGAGAAGAAGTCAGACTTTAGAACAAATGACCCCAATAAGTCCAAAGCGTTGAGAGTACCATTAACATCCCAGAGGAACAGAGAAGCATCCAGGAAACCTCCCAGAGTTCCTATTTGTTTTTAAAGAGGCAGGGGAGGACAAAGAGTTGAAAAAAAAAAACAATCATTTTTTTTTCAGATTTTAGAGCTGCTAGCTTATGCTCCTAAGGGTGCCCAGATCTTGTCACTCATTTCTTGTTTTTGCTTATTGGTGATAAACAAACAGTGAAATGAACGTTTTCACTCAAGTCAATAAATAGAATTGTGTTAATCACAGAAATTAGCAACATTCTCTTGGGCTTGATTGGAAAGGCTGGAGGTAGAGGGGAAAGGAGAGTGAACCAGTGAGTCCCCTTTCCCACACACCCCCTGCCCCCAGCTCTTACTGAGGTGTGATTTGGGCTTCCAAAGGGGGGGTGGCCTCAGCAGCGGATGTGTGGATCATGGCTTCCTTAGGCTTTGCTTTGTCTTTGAGGTGGGCTGGGGAAAATGCTTGAGTCAAACAAGCCTCTTCCAGTTGAGGCTGGGGGATGGGCAGAGGGGCTGGGGTATTATGTGACAAAATAGGGCAGTTAAACCACAGCTCAGCCTGCATCTTCTCAAAGGCCACAGTTAGTGGTAGATAAAAAGCAGCCTGCATCAAGGGGCCGTTCAAGGGGGCTGTGGCTGGCCTCTCTGGGCCTCACACAAGGAGTCCTCCATTGTACTTCTGCCTCGGGTTAAGAATAGGAACCATGCACATAGTATTAAGTCTCATGAAAATGATCAACAGGCCCTGCAGGCCCATCCACCCTGTGATGTAATGCACTGAGAGGACACAGTTACATGTCTCTGTGTGCTGCCTACTGAGGCCTCCTAGCAGATGATGTTCCCAGGGTTTGTTGAATGAATATTAGACTCGAGACAGTGTGCCATCTTTTGGCTCACACTGTGCATGCCAGTCCTAGCTACAGTTGGCCATTTGTCAATGCCCAGGCAGTTCCCACGCCTGCTGCCCCAGACATGAATGCCTGGATGGAAAGGCAGGGACAGTGATACTGAGCACCCCTTGACTACCTCACATGCTGCCCGGCTCACACAGTGCCTGCCTCACGCACTGCCTGACTCAGGGACCACTCAAGTAAAAGGTCAGAGCCAAAGGTTGAGATGTTGCCTTTTATTAATGATTTTAAACTGTACAAAGAGCTCATATGCATGAATTAAAAAACACACAAGGACATGTTATTCTTTTAAAAAGAAATATAAAATAAATCTGAGACAAATAAAACAATTCCATTTTGTGAGTCAGAAAAAAAAATCCATGTACTTTTGTGTTGTAGAAGATGTGTTAGGTGGCTATACTACCATGGTGTCTATTGATTAGGAATACAGCACGAGACTTTCTCAGATCTCCCTCCCATTAGACGAGGCTCAGCAGCAGACAACAGCATGGGCTGTTCTGGAACATTCTCACCAGCCCCAGGCAGGCAAACGGACATGTGTGGGTGGGGGACAATCTTCTGTGAGGTATCACAATAAATAAACCCTTGATTAAAACAGGTGGGCACGGCTTCCTGGGCAGAGACCACGATGCTGGGGGCCTTCACACTCCCAACTCAGATAGACGGACAGATGGATGGACAGTGAAGATTCAGAGATGGGACAGGCTGGGGTGGACATAAGAAGCAGACAGGTTCAACATTCATCATTCCTGTTGTTCCCTGCACTTTTCTGAAGTTCTTATATTTTTCTGCAAGATTTTATTTCCCCCCAATTACATGTTACAACCATTTTTTACATTTTTTTGTTTGGGGGTTGCAATTTTTATCCCTGCCTTCCTCACCTCCCCCTCCCTAAGACAGTAAGCATCCAGTGTAGGTTATACATGGGCAATCATCCCATACATTTTGGCATCAGAACCTATCTAACAAAATACAAGAAGAAGAGCAAGGGCCTTAGAGGGGCTGGTTCAGAATGCAGCCTGTGGTTATTCTGATTTTGTAAGGCAGCTTGTCCATTGAGAGTTACATGATGAGGCCAAGCTGGAGCCTGAAAAGCAGCTCTGCCTCTTCAGCTTGTGTGGCTTTTGGGGGCTCTGAGAGGGCCTAGCCTAGCCTGCCTGTCAGGGATGCCTAGAGCAGAGCTGGGTCAGTGAATCAGTGCCTGCTCTTCCATCTTAGAAATTTCCATGTCCTCGATCTACTGACCGTGGCAGTAGGAGATAGACCAGCCCCACTTTACAGATGGAGAGCTTGCAGCAAACAGAATTGTTTTACCCAAGGCATACTCTTGGTAGGGAAGCCTGGCCCAGACCTGGGCATGCCAGCCTTACCATCAGCACAGCTCCTTTCCCCACTGTCCTGCCTGCCTCACCACTCAAAGACTGGGCACAAATGGCAAAAAATACCCACAGTGCTGGTCCACTTAATAAATACTCATGTCACCTCATGGGATCAGGACCTCACAAGTGCCTGGAGACTCCCACTCACAATGCTTTCCCAACCACACACGTAGACAAATATTAAGGTATTTCACTCCCTGAACATCAAGGCAATTTGCTGACTGACTAAAGGATGCATCTAAGGAAGGATGTGCTGGTCACCCCAGTGAAAACCCTCCCAGAGACAGCATTTGTTCTTTGGGGCTCTCATCTTTTGTTTCCAACACTTACTTTCATCAAAATTCTCACAGCTACAGGACTGGCTTTTCACTATCCTGTTTTTCTTCTGCTTCTTCATCAGAACCTATGTGGGAGAAAGGAGGAGAAAGGGATCAAGCATTTATGAAGGGCCTACTACATGCCAGACACTGTGCTAGGCCTCCTACGTTCATGATCCTCACAACAACCCTGTGAGGTCATTGCTGAGATTAGCCCCACTTTTCAGATACAAAAATGGAGGCTCTGGAAGTTGAAGTAACCAGACAAGGACGAGGCAGGTATGACTTCATGGCCTCACCAAGGCTGCACCCGACTACCCTTGTTACCCATCATGGAAGGGTTACTAACATAGGGAACCTAGTGAATGCTGCTGATCTGATGTAAACAGAGCTCAGCAAAACTTTTAATAAAGCATCTCATAACATGCTTAGAAAAAGAGGATGGAGAACTGTGATGAGAACTGAGATGATTCAGATGGGACCAGGGAGCCGTTCTTACTGGCTCCAGGGTGGCTCAGCCAGTCTTCAGTGCTGTGGCCCAGGAATCTGGCCTGGGCCTCAGGCTGCTTATCATTTTTAAGAACTTGAGCCAAGGAGGAAGAGACAGTCTGGTTGGAAAGTTTACAGACAGAATAAAGCTGAGAAGGAGAGTGCAGACATCAGTGGACAGT
Source organism: Notamacropus eugenii (assembly GCF_028372415.1). Lineage (NCBI taxonomy): Eukaryota > Metazoa > Chordata > Mammalia > Diprotodontia > Macropodidae > Notamacropus > Notamacropus eugenii. Next base: position 479,531,165 of record NC_092874.1, on the reverse strand, counting down.
CAGTCCCCAAGCACTACTGGCCAGCTCTAGCCCTGGAAGGCTCTCCCTTTTGGATTTGGAAGCATTCTGACACCTGTGCAGAGTCGCTCAATGAGCCTCCTTCTTTTGTCTGAGCTGCCCCCTCCCTGGGGCAGGCCCTCCAGAGCTTTAGGGTTCCATGATGCTGTGACTTGAACAGAAGGCCAGGTAGGAAGAGCCAGGAGTGGGATGTGTGCCCACGAGCAGGGGATGTCAGGGCTGGGGCTCTATCCACTTCAACACATTGCCAACAATGCCCCTTGTAGGAGAAATTCAGTTCTTATTGGTAACCAAGCAGTCCACCAATCCACAAGGCTCTAGGGGACCCTGACTCAGCCAGACTCACCACATCAGGCAGGGTCCAGGCAGGGATTCCAACCTCAGTCTCCTGACTCCTAGATTCAGGGTTTTTCCCATGGCGCAGCTCCGCTGCTGCATTAGAACGCCTTTCATCAGTGTAGGGACTTCCTGGGGAGGAAATTCCATTCACCAACATAGAGCTGCCTACAGCATCAAAAGCATGTGACTGGCCCAGGGTCACACAGTCAGTATGAATCAGACAGGACTTGAGCTAGAAGGGGACAATCTATTAAGTGCCTTTTTTCCCCCTAAGCCATGTCTATGCATCAGACACTGAGCTAAATGCTTTACATATACTGATCCTCACAATGCCCTGGAAGGAAGGCATGCCCATTGTATAGATGAGGAGACCAAGGCAAACAGAGAAAAAGTAACTTGCCCAGGGTCATGCAGCTAAGTCTCAAGGTCAGGTGTGAGCCCATCAGTATCTCTCAGTGACTGAATCATGAGCTGCCCACCTCACCAAAAGCCTGTCGCCTTCAAGTGATATCAGAGCGAAGCTGAGAGCACGCCAAAGCAATCTAGAATCAGTCCTGAAAAGCGACTCCCATGTTCACACCTCTGACCTCTAGGCACATGACCAAGAAAGGTATACACCACACATAGCTGGCCCTCCCAAATGCCCTGGACCCAAGCAGATGCCTGCTGCCCACAGGATGGGCATCCAAACAAACCATGGCTAGTGGATATCGGGTGACAGTGGAGAAGTCCAAGCCTGGGCAGATGGAGATGAATGGGGAGTGAAGGAGGATGAGAAAAACAACCTTTACAATCGTGCCAACGGAAGGGAAACATGAGCACCACGAGGACCCTCCACACAGTTCTTCACGCAGAAGCACAAGTCACCGCCATCTTTAGCGGAAGATGGAGGGGGCTGGGTGGAGGTGGGGGGCGATGGGATGGCACAGTGCATGCACTGTCAGGCTGGGCCATGGCCTGGTTTTGCTGAACTGCCTGCTTCTTCCTCTGTTGTATTGTTTGTTACAAAGGATGGACCACCACGCAGGGGAGGAGGAGGGATAAATGAGGTAAAAACAAAAAGTACTGATAAAAATGAAACAGTTATTAAAATTTTATCATAGAAAAGTCAAATAAAAATAGAAATCCCAGCCTTATAACAGAGCAGGGTACACTCGGGAAAACCAGAAAGGTCAGTGTGGGCCAAGACTTTACAATGCACCTTTATTCCTGCTTCCTCTCTTTCTTACTTGCCATATGCACAAAAACCCACACGTGTAGATGTCTGAATCTTTGTGTGCAGAGGTACATACGTCTACATTCATCTGTGTTAACCAATGACCCACTCTGGCTCCACAGATGGCCTTGTCTGGGCCCGTCTGCCCCCAGAAGGGGGCAGGTGAGAAGAGGCTGGTAAGCAGGGCATGCTGCCCCCAGAACAGCTGCCCTGCCCCCTCCACTGTGAGAAGGCTACAACCCTGTGGGGGGCCTGCTTCCTGCTCAAAGCGGCTGGGGTGGGAGCTTTAGCCAAGATGGAGGATCTGGAGCAGAGTTCTGCCTCACACATTCACTCGGGCCACGGTGTGTGCCTCAGCTCAGAAACCATGTCTTTGATGTGAAATTAGTGGTTTAAAAAAAATCCCCCACAGGACGCAATGAGCAGGAAGCTTTGTTTCTCAGCTATACAGTCACAAATCACACAATCTTTGCTGTGGTTTAACTGCTTTCTTCTCTGGACACTGCTTTTTAAGGTAACACTACCAATACCTCAGGCTCATTCAGCACCAATAACCTCATCTGGCCTTTGACAAACACCCTTAGGCCTGAGCTGCTCTAAAGCCTTCCAACTGTGCTCTCTCTAAAATGTGGCTGGGTATTTTTCAGCATCCGTGGGTGTCAGCTGAAGGAGAACAAAAACAGTCCTTCCACCATGTCTGGTCACCTCCCCAAAATGAGCCCCAACTCTGAGGCTGCCACAATGGTGCCCGAGCTCACTCAGATGGTCTACACCAAGAGGCACACAGATTTCCATGACAGACTTTGCTTTCCCAGAACCAGCCCAGCTGAGTGCAGGGAGGTTCATCACAGAGAAGATGGCAGGGAGGGGATGAATTCAGTGTTTCCACGGCAGAGGAACAAAGTAGCTATGGCAACAGAGGGACCAAAGCCTTTCACCATGTCAGTAGCTGGTGCTTCATAGCTCCCAGAGCAGTTCACATCACACCCCCAACAGTGATCTGTTTCCACACAGTCTTTGGTGACAACAGGAGGCAGCATTTCTTCACCAACACCATGGGTCTCTCAGGAGAGAAATCTTCATACAATTTCTGAAACCCAGTGGCCAAAGGTCTGCCTGCTTTTCCCACTGAACAGACTAATCAGACACCATCCCTCTCCATTACACCTCCACACACCTTTACACACACAACCAAGCCACCGTGGATAACCAGGCACTAGACTTGTAATCAGCATGCCCTGGATTCAGACCTGCTGCTACCTGGGGGACCCTGGGCACATTGCTGACCTTCCCCCTGCACCCCAAGCTCTATACTGGCTCTCCAAAGCCCAGGGACAGCAGCCTGAGAATCCCAGGCCAATTCCAGAAGGCCCCCTTTCTGGATGTGCAAAGGAGACCATCCACTTCCTTCTGATGCTAAGGAACATTTATATTCCAATGTGTTTCCTGCACTGGAAACTCAAGAGGTGACAATGACAAAGAAATGCAGAATTACCCAGCCTGGCCCCACCCCTCCTTCCGTCCTCAACCCCCACCTGGTTGCCTGGCTATGATGCCAAGGTCACTTCCCAGCTCCACCAGGTGGCACCATGAGCAAAGCATAGCCAGCCGGAGGCCAAATCCTACCATTCCTCCTTTTTGGGGCAGTCACCTGGACCTCAGAAGCACTGACAACACCTACCAAGAGAATCTGTGTGGGTCCAGAACCTCCTCCTTGCCTCCTCGGGGCGGGGGGGCGTGGGGGTGGGTGGGACCATGAACAGTGGCAGGCAAGTGGAAGTACCAAGCTGGGGCGGGGGGGGGGGGGGGGACCATGAACAGTGGCAGGCAAGTGGAAGTATCAAGCTGGGGCGGGGGGGCGGATTTCCAATACAACAGGGAAGAAAGCAACAGCCAAATGCCCTTTACCCACTTCAGACTCAGGAGGGGAATAAAACTGCCCATTTGAGAGACTTCCAGGATGCTGGATGAGGGCTGCCCTCTCCACAGCATCCTGAACCAGCAGAAGTCCTGGAAGAGAAGGCATTGAGAGCCCGAGCATTAGTCTGCCACAGCAGGACAGAGGGCTAGCACCATCTAAAAATGCTTGTCAACAGGTACCCACATCTGCCCATGCATATGGCGGTGAAGGTGTGACTTTGAAAAGCTCTGGAACACCACGACAGTGGCAATGCCCCTTTTCCCACCCCACCCCAATACAGGACACAGCTGGCCTGAGGGACCAGAGTGCCCAGGGCTGCCACTGGACTTTTCCTTCTCTCAGTCCCCTGAGAATATCCTGTTCCCTTCAACAACAAATGGGTCGCACCAGCAGATAAGAGACTTGCAGCATCTCTTGAAAGAGAAGGCATTTGAACCAGCCACACCTGGTACCTTGATGGACCATCAAAATAATAATGTGGGGCAAGAAAGAAGCTACTGTACATGACTGGCCTCCCTCCCAGCAATGGCAGTGTCTGCTGGAGCTCATGGTGATGCATGCGCCAGCTCCTTGGGAGCACTGTGCCATGCCCTGGCATCAAGGAGGGCATTGCTAAGTGCCAGGCTAAGAGAGTGAGGCCTCGCCCTCTGCGGATGCTGGCCAGTCATGTGCTCTCATGCCCCATTGCTCTCAAGCAATCTAATCATCTGTATCTCTGACTCAAGGCAAAGCCTCGTTCCTCCTGGCATCTCCCTCGTCCAACTGGCTGAAAGCAAACTGCAGGGGTGTATCCAGAATGACTCAGGAGGCAGAGGATGGACCCACAGAGCAGCCACAGGAGGGAGGAGTGCCTGACACGTGGCTTCTTTTCTCCCCCGACTCACTCCCATACTGTCTTTCCTTATATTTTAATTTCATTGTCTTATTTTAAAATTCCCTGAAAATGGGTACAGAGAAACAAAGCTGTGTGCCAGGACTTCCTTAGGCATCCTCCCTCCCATTTATTCAGTGTGTTACAGTAACTTTCAGCTCCAGGCTGAACATGCAAATCCAAGAAGTGCTTTAATGATTAGTGCTGGTACTGCTTGATGGCTAGGTCTGAGCACAGAACTTCCTAAGCAGTTAATGAGCTAACACAAAGGGGGACCAAAGGGTATCTAAAGGTGGAAATGGTGCCCTTCCTACTGCCTGGAATTTGCTACTTTTAGACTAAGTGCCCTGAGAGGAAAGGACGTCTAAAGTTTGCAACAACAGCGTCAGAAAGAAAAGTCCAGTATCTGGCCTGTGGCTCCATGAATCATTTGGGCTTCTACTCCAAGCCATTCCCTGCAAAGAAAGCCCTGGGGCCCAGCAGTCAGAGCGGTGGCTTTGACGTGATTCGACTGTGAGACACACCAGGCCTCAGACGCTGGGATCTCATCACCTCCTGATCCTCCACTCAGCTCTGAAAGGTGTTGTTTACAGGTCTTGTATCAGTCAGACTCAGTCCCCTTCCCTCCAGACTCTGCTCTCAGGGCAGGACCAAGATCCATCTCATATGTTTATTTCTATAATGTCCACTATATTATATATACAGATGCAGGTCCTATCCTTTCTACAGTGTGACAAAGTCTATGTTTTATTGACCCTGGTACCTCCTCAAGCACTTGGCAGAGCTTAGAAGGGACAGAATGACTGAGTCAACACTGGAAAGTCATTGTGGCCCACCCCCAGCAGCCTCTGCATGGCCAAGAAAGTTCCCAGGGACGTTCCTGGGGTCCTCCCCCACCCAAGGCAAGCCCTTGAGCTGTGAGAGGGGAACTCACTGTTGTCCTCCTCAGCTTCTTGAGGCAGTACTTTGAAATCTAGGAACCAGGTTTCAATCCACGCCAGAATGAAGGAGATGATGGGCAGCACATATCCAAAGGCCCCCTGAGAGAAGAGCTGAAAGATGGAGGGGGAGGGGAAGGGTCAGCCTTTGGCCGTTGGCAGGCAGAGCACCCAGGAGATGTCCCTGGGGAGGGAAGAGGGCCTCTTACCTTGGACAGGATGACTCTGACTAATAAAAAGGCACTCGTCACAGCTGTCGTCAACTGAAAGACAAAGGATTGAGTTCAATGCAGATGCCAATAACAGTCTCATCACAGGCTCAAGTTCTGTAGGATGTGACATGCCCACCATAGCAGCTCTTCCTCCACAGAGAGGGAACAGAGGCCCCTGCATGGCCCCTGGACCAGGCATGAGCCCCCGGGCCTGCTCCTCACTTACTAGGCATCCAGGTGTGTGCTGGGAAGTGATGCCTTGATCGTGACCACAGGGTGATCTCTGGGGCCCCAGACACAAAATTCACCACTTCCACCACCCAAGAGTCAGAGAACTCTTGGAGGGAAGAGAGCAGACCCACAGAGCCAGCATTGCATGGCCCTCTCTCTGCTCTCATCCTTCCCTAATATTTGAAGATGGACAAATGTTGGTAAGGGTCCATCAAAGGATCCCTTATTCGTGTAACTTACCCTGAACAGTGAGTGAGCACCAAGTCAGTCAAAGGCCTTGGGGAGCAGCTTCACACACAGACAATCACTGCCCAGAGGAGTTTTGTCCACTCTCTGGACAGCACTACCCCTCCCCAGACCCCTGTCCACCTGGAGATGCCACCCGTCCTTTCCTCTCTGGCTTGAGCCTCATGTTTTGTCTCCCCACTGGAATGAGCAAAGGGACCATTTTATTTGCTTGTACTTGATCCCCCTGGTACCTGGCTTAATAAATGCTTTTTTTCTCTATTTCTCTAAAGAACCAAAGAATTCAGATGGATGGCATTATAGAGATCCCCTAAACCAATCCTCTTGCTTTACATTTACAGCTGGGGAAACTGATAATCAGGGAGGTGAAGTCACTCACTCAGGGTCAGAACTGCTTAGGTGGTTGGCCAGATGGCAGAGGGGACCAAATGACCAGTTTGTACTCCAGAAGACCCAAGTTCAAATTCTGCCTCAGATGCTGTCTGGCCCTGTGAACATGGGCAAGTCACTTACCCCTCAATTCTCTCATCTGGAAAGTGGGAGCAGTGAGGGTACCTGCTTCCCAAAGTAAAGCTCTCCAAAGGCACTCACTGTGGGTCAGCTCATCTCATCTGGCCCAGAGGCTGGATCAGGTGCTGTTCCAGCATCCTTCTGCGGATGGGCATGGTGGGAAGGGGGCTACCAGCTCCAATGTCATATTTTCCAACACCATGTTTTCCAGCCCCAGGGAAGGCAATCTTACCTCCCTCCCATCTGCCAGGGCCCCTGCCCTCCTCCGACTTGTGTCCTTGTCCTCAAATCCCCATAAGAAAGTAAAAGCTCCCTGGGAACAAGGCCTTGATCATATTTACAGCTCCTTGCCTGCAACAGACAATGAATAAGTGTTTTTTGAATGAATACCAGAGAGCTGGACCTGGACTCAGGAATAGGCCCCCAGCTGCCACTACAAAATGTCCAGGGAAGGCTTCTGAGCCTCCATTTTACCATCTGTAAAATGGGATAAGAGGATCTGACAACCTTAAAGGGTTGCCGTGTGGACCGAAAGAGATAATAGCTGTAAAACAAGTCTTAAAAAAGCTTTTGAGCCCACACAGACCTGAGCTGCTATCACATGCTACCTACTAGGAATGGCTGGTTACATCAAGTCAACAGCACTTCTGTGCTTAGCACTGTGCTAAGGGTGAAGAAGCTGCAGATGGGATGGAACAGGACCAGCTTCTTGCAGAAGATGGAAGGTTGGCTGGGATCCAAAAAAAGCTGGGGAAGGTAGAAGTGAGAGATGAGGAGGGAGAGGACCAGAAGTTTAGGAAACAAGATCCCCCGAGCCTTGCCTGTCAGTGACACCCTTGGCGATCCAGTCCCCGGGACAGCCCAATCCCAGCCCCCCAAGCAGCCCTGCATGAGAAAACATCACCACAGACACCAGGGTTTTCCTAAGAAAGTGACATCATCACTCCCTTCACAGCAAGGGAGATCCCTGCCTCCAGACATTAATGCTTCCTCCTCCCTGGACCAACACAAATAACAGAAAGTACAAAGTTGTCTGCAGCTGGGTCCAGGGCACGAATGCCCAGTTACACAGCGGTTTGTTCCCCAAATGAGACACTGATTGGGATAACCCTGGCCTCAGGAGAGCATCAGAAATGCACCCAGAAATAAATGGAAGAAAAAAGAAAGATGGAAAGATGTCTATTTAGAATCACAGAATAATACGAATGAGGGTAACAGCTAATATTTCTATGGCACTGACTACATGCCAGGCACTCTGCTTTACAATTACGATCTCAGTAAAGGCTCAGAAAGGCCCAGGGAATCTCTTTTTAATAACTGAGGAAACTGAGGTCCAGAGTGGTCACCTGCCCAAAGACCTAGAGCCACTTTGCTTTCCCTTTCCTAAATTCACAATTCCCCCTCTTCTTCCCTGTATTTATTTCCTGTAAAGCTGCTGCCCCAAAAGTGGACTGGCTGACCAAATCCTTGCCTCCAATTTCTCCTCTCACTTTTTCACGCTTCCCCCACCTCTAGATTTAGGGTTGCAGGCTGGGAGTAGTTTCAATCCTGGGTCTTCAGGTGCTTCATTGACAGAACAATCTCACAGCCACACAGATTTTCGTTCCTTGGTCCCTTCAGGTATGTGCAGCACAAGGCAGGGAAGGGTGTGTCCCCTTGGCAGTCACCTGTGTGGCCTTGTGATCCACAGGACGAATCCTGTTATCTTCTCATTAGTAGGTGAAGGAAGCGCCTCGAGAGCCAAACCAACCCTGAGTGTGCTGACGTGCCCACAAACGGGTTGGATGGCACATCGATGTCAAAGTTCTACCAAAAGGCAAACTGGGCCTCTGCTGCCTCAAACAGGAGACCCTGAGGTATGAAGAGGGAATTCCAAGGGTCTCAGCACCCAGCTAGGCTCACTCCTCACTGTCAGCATTTGGGGGGAGAGGGGGAGGGGAGAGATACTCACTGCTACTGCCCACCAGTGGCGCAGCCTGCACACGGCATATGCGAGGATTAACACTTTAAAACGAAAAACTGCCAGGAGCTGTATCAAAAAAGAGGGAAGAAAAAAAATCTTCTCATTTTAATGGCCAAAAGCAAACACCTATGACATACTCAAAGGTTAATAACCAGGACCACGGCTCCTAACTTCAGAGTGACAAGGACTCTTAGAGAGCATCTAGGCCAATCCCTTCCCTTCACTAATGAGGAAACTGAGGACTTGTCCCTGACCACATAGACAGTGAGTGTCAGAGGGGAGACCTGAAGCCAACTCTTCCTGACTCCTGGTCAGCACCTGGCCTGCCTGTCATGTGGAGTCGGACAAAGCCCAGCGTGTGAAGGGACAGAGGAGAACAAAGGACTGGGCCAGGACAGAAAGAAAAGCCAGCCCTACACAATGGGCCTGACAGTCACAGTCTGGGAGAGAGGAAAGGTCCCAGCCTGCAGGAGGTAACAGAAGGGATGCAGGGAAAAGCCAGCCCCAGGCCTGCCTAGGCCACTTCTCACAGACCTGCTCAGATTTAAAGAGAACCCAGGATTAAAACACCCTGTCAGGTGACTCCACACACAGCAACCATCTCCTTTTAGAACACTGTAGGAGAAGATCTTCTGGAATGTTCCTCTCATTTCATGTGCAAACATAAACTTCTGGAATACGTACAGGAAGGAATGGGGTTAGGCAAGGGGTCTATGTCCCCACCTTGATGAGACATCCACTGCTCTCAAGAAATGGGTGAATGGAACGAGGAGGGAAGAAAGGAAAGCTAAGGACAGTCATCAACAAGAAAACCTGTCATCTTTTACTCTCCCTTAGCATTCAGAAGACATGGGTTCAAGTCCAGTCTCTGTAAAATGTATGACCCTGAGCAAGTCACTGACTTTTGTAAAATGAGGGCCTTGGCCAAGAGAATGCTAAGGCTCATTGGGGCCCACAATGCTCTGTCTCGTCATTCCTTCCTACTGGTCTCAAGTTTGCCCCAGCTTGTCTCTCAGCCTTCTGCAGCCACCTGTGATTCAGACCTTCTCTAGCCTGACCCCAGGATCTTGCCACCTCTCCCTCAGACCTGCTCATTCCTCCCAGAGCCTTCGTTTTAAGGAGGAGGCTCCAAACTGCCTCATCTTCATTCCTCCACAGGCTGTCCTCCTGACCCTGCAGGATTCTGTCCACCATGAGCCCTTGCCTTGTCTCAGCCTACCTGAATGTTACCTTCCTGCAGGCAAAGCCTGCCTTCTTCTCTGCCTTTCTGCATTTCTGTTCCTAGGGCTTCACAAGGCCCTTGGCTCATGGTGCCTCCCAAGCTCCTCTGTGGCAAGGACAAGCTGCCCAAAGTCTGGCATACTGCCTTTAATCAAGCCTGCACAAGAGCATCCCTCCTTGCCAGCCTGTTGTTTCTTGGGGTCAGAGGATTCTAAAACTGTATGGAAACCTCAAATCTCTGCTCATCCACCTCCTCATTTTACAGAGGAAGAAAGGAAGGCCCAGACCACAGAAGGCAAGGAACTTCTGCAAGGTCACAGCACCAGAGCACATCCAGTAGAGAAACCAAAGTGTCCCAGTTCTGTTATTTTTTCTTCCACCTGAGGGTGCACGGTAGGCACTGAACATAGCTGTTGAATTAGAGTTGTTTCCCCTTAGGATTTTTTGTCTTCTGGGCATTCTTTCAAGAAAAAGGATGGAAGTTGAGGGTAGCTGTGAGAAATGTTTGGAATCCAAAGGACAAGAAATACATGGAATAAGAGGGAGCAGTGGGAACTTCTAACTACCCATGCTCTCCCTAACCCCGTGGCATCACCAGAAACAAGAAAGGATGGTCACAGAGGTGCTAGCTCCAAAGCTGCAGGATGCAACAATGGTGCAAATAGTGTCCCCAAAAGGACCACAGATAGGAGTTGGTATGGACGTGGTCACTCCAGCCCAGACAGGTCACTAACACCAACTGTGGCCCTCCTCACATAAATAAGAGGTTCCTGAAATGCCGCTTTACCTTCAAGACATCGATATGAGATTCAGATTACAGAAGTCTTTCCCCACAAATGGCCTCTTCTCTGTTTGCACCAACATAGAGGAACATCATTCACTCTCCAAGCACTCAGAGGGATTCAATCAATACAGAAATAAATGGTTGTGCCAGGCTTCAAAGCAGCAGAATGCCTCTCCCTGCACAGTTCCCTACCACAGGGCCCTGATAATTAATGCCTAAATAGTAGAGATTAATATGGGCCAGCTTGGTGGTGCAGGAAAATCTGAGTTCAAATCCAGCCGTGGATACTATCTGTGTGACCCTGGATAAGTAATTTCCCTTCTGTTTGCCTCAATCAACTCACCTACCATAAAGAGCTGTTTTGAGGATTTGGCGTACAGCACTGCATTTGCTCATCTGGGTCAGAACACTCACAAACACCAAGACTGGTTTGATGAAAATGATGGGGAAATTCAGAAGCTGCTTAATGAAAAACAGGAACTTGACAGGGTTTACCGCAGGATTCCTCATCCACCTCTAAGACGGCAGCATTTAATTCCATCAAAAGCAAAGTGCAAGCAGAGCTTAGAGAGATGCAGGATTCCTGGCTCAGTAAGAAGGCAGATGAAGTTCAGTTTTATGCTGATAGTAACAATTCAAAACACTTTTATGATTCCCTGAAACCTATTTATCGACCAAAAATCTGTGGTGCATCACAACTATTCAGTGCTGATGGAGTCATGTTGATTACTGTTAAGGACGTGATCCTAGAGAGATGGGCTGAATAATTCCATAGTGTTCTCAACAGACCATCATCAATCATTGCTGAGGGTATTCATCATTTACCTCAGGTTGAAGTCAATCCCTACTTAGCTGAACTTCCAACTGAAGAAGAGGTTTTGAGGGCCATTACGCTCCTATCATGTGGCAAATCACCTGGTGCTGATTCTATTCCAGCTGAGATTTACAAGGTAGGGGGACCAGTGCTCATACAAAAGCTGACTGAAATTTTCCAGGTTATATGGCAAGAGGAGGTTATCCTCCAGGAGTTCAAGGATGCCTCCATTGTCCATCTCTATAAGGGTAAAGGGAATAGATTGTCCTGTAACAATCACAGTGGGGTCTCTCTCTTAGTCATAACTGGCAAAGTTCTTGCTATAGTCCTCCTTAATAGGCTGATCCTTCACCTGGAAGATGGGCATATACCTGAGAGCCAGTGTGGTTTCAGAAAGGACTGAAGAACAGCCGATATGGTGTTTGGTGCCTGACAACTCCAGGAGAAATGCCAGGAGCAGGACAGAGGTCTGTACACAATGTCTATAGATCTGACCAAGGTCTTTGACACTGTAAGCTGTGAGGTTTTATGGAAAAGTATGTCAAAATTTGGTTGTCTGGAATGGTTTATCAATGTTGTATGTCAATTTCATGATGGCGTATTTGCCCAGGTTCTGGGTAATGGACAATGCTCTCTTGCCTTCCCAGTCACCAACAGAGTGAAACAAGGCTATGTGCTTGCTCCCATGCTTTTTAGTATGATATTTTCAACCATGTTGACTAATGCTTTCAATGAGGATGAACATGGCATCAAGGTCAACTATCATACTGATGGCAAGTTCTTCAATTTGAAAGGGCTACAAGCCAAGATCAAAGTGGAGTGAGTGTTGGTGTATGGTATTCAGTTTACAGATGATTGTGCACTCAATGTAGCCTTCAAAACTGAGATGCAACAAAATACGGATCAATTCTTTGTTGCCTATGCTAATTTTGGCCTAATAATTAATACCAAGCTCCATCAGCCACCACACACCACCCATACATGGAATCATCAGTTACAACAAATGGAAAAGTTTTGAATGCTGTGGATAAGTTCACACCTTGGTAGTGTACTTTCCAGAGATGTTCACATTGAAGATGAGGTTGATGCATGCATTATCAGAGCTAGCTCAGAGTTTGAGAGTCTCAGAAGAAAAGTTTGGCAGAGAAGAAGTATTAGACTGACTATCAAACTGATGGTCTACAGAGTCGTTGTGATGATCACATTGTTATATGCTTGTGAAACATGGACAGTTTACCAGCGCCATGCCAGGAAACTGAATCGTTTCCATTTCAACTGTCTTAGGAAGATTCTGAGGATCACCTGGCAGGATAAGATACCAGACATTGAAGTCCTTGCTCGAGCTGAACTGCCAAGCATTCAAACTGAGCTTCAGAGAGCGCATCTCTTATGGGCTAGGCATACTGTTTGGATACAAAATGTATGCTTGCCAAAAAGACTATTTTATGGAGAACTTCCATGGAGCACGCGATCACATGGTGGCCAGAAGAAACAATACAAGGACCTTCTCAAAGTCTCTCTCAAGAACTTTGGATTTGACTGTGCAACACAGGAGACACTGGCACAGGACCGCTCAGCATGGCACGCCCACATCAGAAAGGGTGCTGTATTCTTTGAGCAAAAGAGAATTGGGACAGCACAAAGTAAATGCAGGATGAGCAAATTTAGGATATCCACTCCAAATATTCAAACGGGCTAACTGTGCCCAACCTATACTAGAGCATTCCAAGCTCCTACTGGTCTGTTCAGCCACAGTTGGACACACTGAAATTTCACGTTATCATGGTGATGTCATTTTGGTCCTCTTTGAAGACGAAGGACAACAACCAACCAAGCAAAGTGATTTTCCTGTGGTGTATGAGATGTTCATGGGGAAGTCTAACCCCTCTGATGTGAGGGCTACTGAGCCCTTTTAAGGGCTGCTCATCCACCTTAGGTATGCATCTGCCACCCAGCTCTCACCTGTGGCTCCAAGAAGCTGTCCTGTGCACAGGAGCCACACCCTGTCAAAACCACCTTGGCAGAGAGTGGCTACACCAGGCTGAAAGTGACTGACAGGTATCAGCACTGTTCATGAGTCAGGGGGAGGTCCACCCCAAGCATGAGAAGACTTCATCCAGCACAGTGGGTGGATGAGGACTGTTCATTCCAACAGCCGTGAAGGGAGCTAAGGCAAGTGCTGTCAAACACTTAAGAGCTTGGTCAGACATCAAGGCCATCAACTGCATCTTGGGCCACTGCCAGTCATCTTGATTAATCTCTTGCCCCTAGAAGTCAATGACTGTGGAAGAGAGAGTGAGGCTGAGGGCTTTGTGCAATTCTGAATCACTTAAATCCCATTACACACAAGCCAAGATGGTGGCTTCAGGATGTCATTGGCCCTCTTCAAGAATGAAGGACAAATAAAAACAAGAAGTTCAGAAAAACAAATTTATGAAGTAGGAAATAAAAAATTAGTAAGAAAGGCTTTATGCTTGGTCGTTAAAGGCAATATGCATTTAGCATTTGCCAAAACTAAGATTAAAAGGAAAACAATGGTACCATAATGAAGGGAATATTACTATGACCCCAGTTGATATTAAATTTTTAATTCATTTCCCAATTTATAAATTTTGGAACAATCAACATTTTGATTATTTAAAATGAGGACAAATTCCCTTCTTGATAAATAGTCAAAGGATATGAACAGGGAGTTTTTAGAGGAAGAAATTAAAGTTATCTATAGTCCTATGAAAAAATGCTCCAAATCACTATTGATCACCTATCAGATTGTCTAACATAAGAATACAGGAAGATGATAAATGTTGGAGAAGATGTGGGAGAGTTGGAACACTAACTCATTGTTGGTGGAGCTGTGAGCTGATCCAGCCATTATGGAGAGTAAATTGGAACTAAGCCCAAACGGCTAAAAGAATGTGCATACCCTTTGACCCAGCAATACCACATCTAAGGTTGTATCCCAAAGAAACTATAAAAATGGGAAAAGGACTCACATGGAAAAAAAAATATTTATAGCAGCTCCCTTTGTGGGGGCCAAGAACTGGAAATCAGCAAAATGCCCATCAACTGGGAAATGGCTGAACAAGTTGTGGTGTATGAATGTAATGGAATACTACTATGCTATAAGAAATGACAAACAAGTGGACTCTGAATACCTGACTACACTTATATGAATTGATGATAACTGAAGTGAGCAGAATGAGGAGAACAGTGTACACAGTAACAGCCTCAGTGTCCAAAGACTATGTCTGATACACTTAGCCCTTCACAGCAATGCAAAGACCAAAAACATTTCTAAAGGACTCATTATGCAAAATGCCATCCACATTAAGAGAAAGAACTACGCAATTGGCACACAGAATGAAACAGACTATTTTCTCTTTTGCTATGTTTGATTTTGTTGAGCCTTATTTGTGCTTTCTCCCATTCATTTTAATTCTTCTATGCAACATGACTAATGTGAAAACGCGTTTAATAAGAATGAATGTATAGAATGGATGTATTTGATAAGATTGCATGCTGTCTTGGGGAGGGAAGAGGGAGGTAGGGGGAGAAAATTTTAAACTTATGAAAGTGATTGTTGAAAACTGAAAATGAATAAATAAAGTTGGAGGAAAAAATAACAATTTTCCTCTCCAAAAACATAAAATAAAATGAGGACAGCCATTTGCTTTCATAGAGAACAAATATGTGATTTTATTGGCATAGGGAACCTCTGCCAACTGAGATGAGCGGTTCATCTGTAATTCAGAGTATGAGATGCTTAAAATAATTTGAAGATATCTAAAGATAAACTCATGGACAAGAATTCAAACTAAAGAAAATTAAAATACAGCACCATCACATAAAGCTAAGCATTTTTTCTCTGCATACATGCACCTCACAAAGCTTGAGGAAAGCTAGACTTTTTTGCTGACTTTTTCAGAGCTTAACAATGATTGCTGAGAAGGGCTACAGAGAAGAGAGAAGTGGGATGAAGCAAAGTTCTTCATTCATTTCATATTAAAGCTAGAATGTTAATAAACAAATTTCCATAGCCTTCTACACAATGCTTAGAATTACCTGTTCTTATACATGACCACTATATAGAGAAGTAAACAAAAATAAATGAGGGGCTAGGGAGAAGTAGAGACAGAACTGTTGAAAGCTTCTCTGTATCTGTGGGTTCCAAAGGAAGAGAGACCCAACTCCCAAACCGCTGATCTCCCACCCAGAAGGCACTGTAGCAGAAGTAAGCAGCAGGGGGCAAAGCAAAGAGCCCATCTGCAGCCAGATCACAGGAATCTGGACAGTGGCATTTTTCCCTTTACTGCCTGTGTGGCCTTGGGCAGATATCTTCCATCTAAATTATAGGGGCTTGGCCTGGGAGGGCCTCTGAAGTCAGTGCCAGGTTTACCTCTGATATCCTGGGATTAAAACACAACTTTTGACTGCATCATTCCCCTTCATTAAATTGTACCACAGTTTCCCAATGCCCACCATAGACCCCTCTTCTCTACTACTCTGCTGTCTGCCACACCTAGGCTTTTTAATTTTTCTCCCTAGTTTGATGTCATCCCCTTACCTCAAAATGCCCTCCAGCATTACCTAGTGAAACTCTGCTCATCCTTAAAGGCCAAGTTCAAATGCTCCTTCCTCCATGAAGTTGTCTCTGGTCCCTCACCCCACCCCTAACAGCTGGAAATAATCTCTCCTCCTTTGGAATTCTGGAAACACCCTGATAATCACAGTGGGGAGCAAGGTCTCTCTCTTAGTCATTGCTGGCAAGATTCTTGCCAGAATCCTCCTCAATAGGCTGATCCTTCACCTAGAAGATGGCCATCTACCCTAGAGCCAGTGTAGTTTCAGAAAGGGCTGAGCAACAGTTGATAAGGTGTTTGCTGCTTGACAAGTCCAAGAGAAATGCCTAGAGCTGAACACAGGTCTGTACACAATGGTCAACAACCGAGATCTTTGATACTGTCAGTCATGAGGGCTTGTGGAAGATCATGGCAAACCTGTGTTGCCTGGTGTTCATCAGTATTGTTGATGGGTTACATGGCAGGAATCTTGCTCAGGTTCTGGATAATGAATAATGATTTCCCAGTCACCAATGGAGTGAAGCAAGGCTGTGTGCTTGCTTCCAGGCTTTTTAGTAAGATGTTTTCTAGGATGCCATTGGACACCTTCAATGAATATGAAAAGGGCATCTAGGTCACCTACCTCATTGACCGTAACCTTTTTAACTTAAGAAGGTTACAAAATAAACCCGCACAAATCTTTTGCATTCCTATACATTAGTAACAAAGTCCAGCAGCAAGAGAGAGAAAGAGAAATCCCATTTAAAGCTAGGGTAGACACTATAAAATATTTGGGAGTTTACTTGTCAAAACAAACCCAGGGGCTATATGAACACAATTACAAGACACTTTTTGCACAAATAAAATCAGATCTAAGTAAGAGGAAAAACATGTTGTTCATGGATAGACTGAACCAATACAATAAAAATGACAATTCTACCTAAATTAATTTACTTATCTAGTGCCACACCAATGAAACTATCAGATGATTATTTTCTAGAGCTGGATAAAATAATATCAAAATTCATCTGAAAGAAAAAAAGGTCCAGAATATCAAAGGCACCAATGAAAAGAAGTGCTAGGGAAGGTGGCCAAGTGCTACCAGATCTCAAATTGTATTATAAAGCAGCAGTTATCAAAACCACTTGGTACAGGCTAAAAAACAGAAGAGTAGACAAGTGGAATATGCTAGGTACTCCAGACATTGTAGGCAAGGAAAATAACAACTTCCTGTTTGATAAACCCAAGAACCCCAGCTTCTGGAATAAGAACTCATTGTTTGACAAAAATTTCTGGGAAAACTGGGTAACAGTGTGCCGGAAACTAGGCATAGACTCATGCCTGACACCATACACAAGAATAAAGTCCAAATGGGTACATGATCCTGGTATAAAGACTGATACCATGGACAAACTGGAGGAGCAAGGAATAGTGTATTTATCAGATTTATGGAGAAGAGAAGAATTCTTGACTGAAGAAGAGACAGCAAGCATTTTGAAGTTCAAGATGGATAATTTTGGTTACATTAAACTGAAGAGGTTTTGCACATCCAAACCCAATGCAACCAAACTTCAGAGGGATGCAGTAAATTGGGAAAGAATTTTTATAGCTAAACTCATGGATAAAGGCCTCATTTCTAGAATATGTAGAGAACTGAGTTAAACGTATGACAATACAAGTCATTCCCCATTTGACAAATGGTTAAAGGATATGAACAGGCAATTTTCAGAGGAAGAAATTAAAGATATCTATAATCATATGAAAAATGCGCTAAATTACTTAGAGAGATGCAAATCAAAACAACTCTGAGGTACCACATCACACCTCTAAGATTGGAAAACATGACAGGACAGGAAAATGATAAATTTTGGATAGGATGTGGGAGAGTTGGAACACTAATTCATTGTTGGTGGAGCTGTGAGCTCATCTAACCATTCTGGAGAGTGGTTTGGAATTATGCCCAATGGGTTACAAAAATGTGCATAACCCAACAATATTGCCTCTAGGATTGTATCCCTAAGAGATCATAAAAGTGGGAAAGGGTCCCATGTGTACAAAAATATTTACAGCAATGCTCTTTGTAGTTGCCAAAAACTGGAAATCAAGGGGATGCCCATCAATTGAGGAATGGCTGAATAAATTATGGTATATGAACCTAATGGAATACTATTGCACCATAAGAAATGATAAACAAGAAGACTTCAGAGAGGCCTGGAAAGACTTACATGATCTGATGCTTAGTGAAAGGAGCAGAACCAGGAGAACTTTGTGCACAGCAATGAGCACAGTATGAGACAGTTTTTTTGGTAGACTTGGACCTTCATAGCAATGCAAAGACATAAAAAAAATCCCCAATGGTCTTCTAAGGCAAAATGCCTTCCACATTCAGAGAAAGAACCACGGAATTCAATCAAAGGATGTAGCAGATCATTTTTGCATGTGTGGGTGTGTATTATGTTTTGGTTTGTTATATGATTTCTCCCATTTATTTTAGTTCATCTACACACCACAACTATAGTGAAAATGCATTCAATAGGAATGTATGTGTAGATCCTATATAGAACTGTATGCTGTCTTGAGGAAGGAGTGAGGTGGTAGGGGATAGATGGGGGGGAAATATAGGCTTTATGGTAGTAATTGTAAAATATTAAAAATTAAAATTAATAAAATAAATTTTAAAAAAAAGGTAAGCCATTTCTTCTGTGACCCTGAGATATGAAATAAGGAGACTTCACTCTGAAAGCATTTCAAGGAGAGCTGAGACATTGCAGGATGATAGATTTAGAGCCAGAAGGGACCTTCGAAGCCATCAGATCTGACAGAGGAGGAACTTGGAGCTCAGAGATTCACCCAGTATCACACATCTTTCTGAACTGGCTCTTTCTTACTCCAGGTCCAGGGTGCCTCATTGCTTCCTTCCTCCTGTCTACAGTATGAGAATGTTGGAAAGGCCTATTTAAGAGAAGTGTCCTTGGGGGCATCTCAGCCTTGGAGCCAGCAAGGATAACATCCAAATCCTGCCACTGACTTGTCCTACCTGTGTCACCCTGGAATTTTGAATTTTAAATTCTCCCTCTCCCTCTTCTTTTCTCCCTTCCCTGAGATGGAAAGTAATTTGATCTAGGTTATATATGGGCAATCATGCCAAATGTATTTCCATATTAGTTATGTTGGAGTGACCAAGTTTTTGTGTCTGTGATATAAATGTCCCACACGATATTTGACTGATGAAAAGGAACCTTTGCAGCAGATCTGTCTGATGCCTCTGCCATGGCAAGTCACTTCACCCCTCCAAGACTCAGTTTCTCATCTCTAAAATGGATTCTAGGATCATAGATCTAGAGATAGGAGGGGCACAGGGGACATGATAACATGACCTAGGACTGCAGTCAGCCTCGAATCATCTTCAAACAGGAATTCTTGCTCACATGGGCCTCAGTTTCCTTGTCTGTAAAATGAGTAGATTGGACTAAAAGACCTCTGAGATTTCTTCTCTGGACAATTGAATTTGTGATCTTGGGCAAACCACTTAACATCTTCAGGCCTCAGCTTCCTCACCAGTAAAATGTGGTGGCTGGACTCACTGACCTGTAAGGTTTCTGCCTGCTCTAAACTACAATCCTGGGATCACAAGTGCTCCCCAGTGTCACACAGGAGGTTCAGAAGATCCTTGATTGAAAGGTGGGTGGAGGTGGGGAACCTCAGAAAGCATCAAATTCAACAAGTGACTTACCCAAGGTCATACCAGTAGGTAGGTAAATACAAGGTAGGATTTGAACACAAGTCCTCTGGTTTCTGAGCCAAGATTCTTTCACTGTGCTCTAGCACCTTCTTGGGTAGAGCAGCCTTCCTGTAAGATGGCAAAAGTCTCTGTAGGAGGACTTAGCCTTGAGTGGGCATTTCTACAAGCTTCAGTTATAGGCCTTGGCTGCACAAACTTACCATTTTCATCCTTTTTTCCTAGTTGCAGAAAAAGCCTAAAGTCCCACCTCTACCCAAAGTCATACCCACAAGAGAACTGCAGCAAGAGAACATCATCAGCCTTTTTGAGGACAACTTTGTCCCCAAAAACGACGTGACAGCTACTTCTTAGGTCAATGGTACAGTCTGTGAGGGTGGGGCAGGGCAGGGCCTATGATGCTTAGTGTGGGTGTATGTGTGTGCACGTGTGTGTGCACACATGTGTGTGTGCATGCATGTGTGTGCCTGCATGCGTATGCACGTGCATGTGTGTGTGTGTGTGTGCATGCACATGGCTGAAACCAGGCCAAGACAGCTGCACATGCCCACGTATAAAAGAAAGGACCCAACGAGAGGGGGTGGAGCTGCTGGAGTGGCTGTTTCTTTCAGCCTGGGTTTCCAGTTTGGTCCCTACCTGATTGTATCCAGATAATTTGGACTTCAAGAGAAAATGGAAAATGAATGACTTATGTAGAGGCTGCCTCTGATTCTGGACAGTCTAGAGGCAGTTCTGGCATCTCTGAAAAGTCATTCCTGCTTTAGGTTGAGGTCTAATTAGATTTAGGTCTAAGTCATCCAGTCATGGTTGTGGGCTCAAGAACAGGATTCCATAATCTGGGCTCCTGCTAAGGTTTCTTCACCTTATCCTCATTGAGACTGATAGCAGAGTCCATAAATTTCCCTCAGAAGTCAAATGGCTAGAGCTCTTTCTTATTTTTCTGCAGTAATTATTTGTAGCAGCTATTCATGCCACCTAGATAGCTGAGAACACATCAACAATATCAAGAGTACTGTAGTAATAATGGATGGAAGGATGGATGGATGGATGGATGGGTGAAAAAGCATTTTTCAAATACTTGCTATGTTCCAAGCACTATTGCTAAGCATTAGGGATGCAGACGTAAAAGTGAAGGCAGTCTCGGTTGCCCAGGACCCTCTATTCTAATAGGAAAAACAATACGTATAGGGGATTGATGACCAGGTAGGAATATTTTGGTTTGGAATATTCTAGGAATGGTGGGGAAAACCATTGGTTGATATTGTTGAGTGATTTTCAGTCCAGTTCTTTCATTTCCCTGTTTGTTTGGGATTTTCTTGGCAGAAATACTGGAGTGGTTTCCCATATCCTTCTCTAGCTAATTTTACAAATGAGGAAACTGAGGCAAACAGGGATAAGTGACTTGTCCAGTGTCACAAGCTAGAAAGTTTTTGAGTCCAAATTTGAACTCAGGAAGATGAGTCTTCCTGTCTCTAGGCCTGGTACTCTATTTTGCCACCTAGTTGCTCCAAGAAGCACCACAGAGTAGTAGACTGACATAGCCTTTCCAGCTGAAGAGGCCATATTGATTTAATTTTGGATCCAGAAGTGGAAAGTGATGAGAGACAATGGAATATACATGCAGCAAGAAGAGGGCTATCAAGATGAGTGGACAGTAAGGTGAGACATGGTTGGAGCCTGCGTAGACTTAGTGGGCAATGTGAGGCACTCAGCAATGAGGACAGTGAAGCCCCGGGACAGTGGTTTCAGAGCTGACAGGGTTAAACTCTCTTGTCCATGGTCTATGGTTTCAGAAGCCATGTCAATGGCAGGATCATGGCGAGAAAGTAAAGTAACAATAAGGGAAAGAGGGAAAGCGGGTGCTTCTTCACCAATAACAGGACTGGTGTTTTTACCAGGTCCATATGAAACAGCAATCCCATCAGGCCTCTTACGCTTTTTGTATATAAGGAGGATGATCAAGTAGCAGGAGTTCCAGACATGAAGAAAACCCACTTCAGACAGTACTTTTGGGTGTCTGGGAAAATCCCTTTACTTTCCTGGGCCTCAGTTTTCTCACGTCTAAAATGAGAACTTTACTTCATAGGCTTCTCGGGAGGATCAAATGAGAAAGGACTTATGTAAAGCACTTTGCAAACCTTAGATCGTTTTGTAAATGTTAGCCATTGTTGGTGATGGTGGTAGTAGTAACAGTAGTAGTGGTAATAGCAGCAACAGCACTAGTAGCAGTAGTAGTAGTAGTAGTAGTAGTAGTAGTAGTAGTAGTAGTAGTAGTAGTAGTAGTAGTGGTAGTAGTAGCAGTAGTAGTAGTAATAGTAGTAGTAGTAGTAGTAGTTGTAGTAGCAGCAGTAGTTGGTTGGTGACCCAAAGGAAGGGCCTGAAGTTCTTCAGGATCAGTGGAAGGGACTGAGGACTCCAAGCCTGGAGAAGCTAGGACTCTGAGGAGCTATGACGTTGTGGCCAGACATTGGAAGGGCTGCCATTTGGATGGGGCGCAGACTTGTTCTCTTCGACCCCAGAGGACATCCCTAGGAGCTATGAGTGCAGTTGGAGGGAGCTGGATTTAGGGGTGATGTCAGGGGAAGCTTTCTAAACTTGCAGCTCTCCCAGTGTGGAGGAGGCCTGTCTGGGGGACAGTGGGCTCCTCCTTACTGAAGGGCTTCAAGCCAAGGTAACAGGGGTGAGGGAATTCTTACTGGGCTTTGGGTTAGACTAGATGTCTACCAAGCAGCCTTCCAACTCTGTACTTTCATGGTTCTAAAGTAGCTACTGTTGCCTGTTTTGTCTTGTTTCCTTTACTTTTTTATATTTTCCTCTGTTTGGAATTTTTATTCTTTTTCTTAACCTAAGAATAAAATAAATCTAGCAGCAGATGGATTAGGGCACAAGAGCTAAAGCATTTCATCTAATAATATCTGATTTTATTGTCACATGCAAAGTGAGCATTTGAGACAGCAATCTAGCTGGATAACTTGGGCCAGAAAAATCACTTTTATTTAAAATATGCAGAAATAATTTGTTTTGGTCTGAACTGTTGGTGAAATGGAAAGTTTATTGGTTTTCAAGTCAGGTGATTTGAGTTTGAATTACAGCTTTACCTCTTGGTACTTGTGTGAGGTTGAACAAATTTGCTTCCTTTGGCCTCTGAAGGGATTGGATAAGAAGACCCTAAAGATCTCTTCCAGACTTAAATCTCTGATCCTGTTATAGAAGCTTCTTACTGTCCATAAGGATATGGATGTGAGGGTTAAGTGCCTTGGTTTGAAAAATGGTGCAAGGGACCCAGTGGTGGAAATTTCCTCTGGCCTCCATCAATCCGTTTTGGAGTTCTTGTACATTTCACAAAAAACCATCTTAAAATTTAGTGTTGGCCTGGATGACCTTTTAAGTGCCTTTCATTTGTAAACCTATGGTCCTGTGAGCCTACTATGTGTCCGTGGACACTTCTCAGAGCCTCTGTAATATGGAGATAGAAATATTAATAGTCCTTCCCTCACATGGGGCATTGTTGCCCATGGCCATAAAGTCCTTTGCAAACTTCCAACTGCTATGGAAATGTCAGGTTCTGTCATCATCATCATCACCACCACCATCATCATCATCATCATTTTTCCTTGCACCCCCTCCCACTCTCTGAATGCATGGACACAGGGTAGCTCACAACCCATAATGGATGGAGAGCTCTGTCAGTTCTCCTGCTCTCACACAAGGATGATAGCATTAACAAGGCCATCTGGGCTGGAAGAGATCAGGAGTAGGCAGGTGGTGCACAGGCAGCAGCTTGGTCCATCATTCTTCACATCCATGACAACCAGAATGGCCTTGACGACCTCCAACCTTCTGACTCCAAGTCCCTGGTCCTGTCACCTACATCCTACTGACATACAATCGGGCTCCCTCCCTTTATGACTTGTGCGGTTGGACCCTTCTCTAGTGAAGTGGCCGGACTCAAGGGCACTTGTGTTAAATATGATCTGGGGAAGTTGCCCGAATTACAGGCAGAGCTGTGACATGTGAGGCAGAGGATCGAGGCATCAGGAGGAGGAAGCAGATGAAGAGATAGAGAGAACAAGCAGAATTACAAAGGGAGGATATGAGAGCAGCAGTGGGGAAAGAGGATCCTGGAAATCAGAGCGTTGATGTGGACCTCCATGGACGTTTCCTTCCTGAAAAATATGTTTTATGTGTATGTTTTACACAGGGAGTCCTATTTAAATTAAGTTTCCATCAATTCTTTAAATGGTTTCTCTCCAAATGGGCTTCTGTTTTTAATAAAAAGAGAGGTTTGTTTTCAAAAGGCACAAGATCGGAGGGTTCCAACCCAAAGAGACGTCACAGGGCAGCTAGTGGATAGAACACCAGACTTGGATTCAGGAAGACCTGGATTCATCAGAATCCTGCCTTAGACATTTACCTGCTCTGTGATCCCATGAAAGTTACTCACCCTATCAGTTTCAGTTTTTTATCTGAAACAATAGAGGGGTTAGAAGGAGGAATCTTCTCTCGTTGTCAGGGTAATGAACCATTTCATAAATCTTAGACATTTTATTTTTAATTCTTTAAATATTTTATTTATATATTTTTATTTCATTTCAACAAACATGTTAAAAACTAGACACTATGGTAGGTGCTGGTGATACAAAGTTAAAAAGGAAACACCTCCTGCGCTCACAAAATCTCACATTTTATAGAGAGGAAGCCACACACAAACAGATAAGGAAATACAAAGGAATTTGAGGAGGGAGAGAATTCTAATACCTGAGAGCGGACAGAAGAAGAGATCGGGGAAGGTTTCCTGTAGGAGGTGGACACTTACATCCCAGGATCATAGAACCAAGTGAAAGAGAAATCAGAACTTAGCTAGTCTAATCTTTCATTTTACAGGTGAGGAAAGGAGTGGAGAGTGATGTCTTGAGCTGGGTCACACAGGGAGGAAGTAGGACAGGTGAGATTTGAACTCAGGTTCTGTTCCTTCAGGTTGAGCCCTCTGTCCAGGACATCATGCTGCTCAAGTCTTAAAAAAGGCTGGAGATTTGAGGAGGCAGAGGTGAGGAAAGCACACTGTCTAGCCAAGAGGGACAAGAAGCCCAGGGATGGGAGAAGGTATATTGAGTTCAGGCAACAGCTAGTATGCCCATTGGACTGGTTCGGTCAATGAAGGACAGTAAAGCCATTGATTTAATTCTGGAAAAGATCATAGAGGTTGTCAGGTCTCAACTTCATACTTTACAAAACAGGAAACTGAGGCCAGGAGAGGTAATGAAGCAAGAATGGGAATCAAGGTGGGAAACTGAGATATAGAGAGTGTTCAATAACAGACTGAGGAGGTTACAGTTCTGAGTGTCCAGAAAAATGGCAGTATGGGTGGATAAGCCCTTAGAAGGAAAAGAAATATCCTGGTTTCACCATCTCCTGGTTGTTCTTGAGCAACCTGAAAGGAGCAGAGCCATTCTTTCTCCCCATCCCCATCCTTCTCCTTTCTAAAGGAAGGTAAATTTGGATGGCCAAAACTATCCCATACTGAGTTTTACTGGCTAGTTCCCTGCCCTTCCCTTCCCTTCCTTTCCCTTCCGTTCCCTCTCCTTTCCCAAAACCTTAACTGTGCAGCACTCTGAAGCTGGGACTTCAAAGGGCCCCTGCCTAAAGGCTCCTCTTCACCCTCTTAGCTTTAGAGTGATTATCAGTAGTAACTGTTGCTATTTCCCTCCCAGCCTGATGTCTTTTTTATCTTGGCCTCATTAAAGGAGCCATGTCCAGGTTACTTTTGAAACTGCCCTATTCAATGAATGGGTGTTGCCTCACCATTAAGTGAGTACCTGCAAAGACCTTGGCCTAAAGGGCCCAAGGTCTCCCAGTGCATCCTGGGTCATCTCCACTTATCCTGATGAACCAAATGGCTCTGGAGGAGAAGTGAGACTTCCCTCACTCAAAAGAAAATCAAGTGCAAGTCATGTCATTATTTCTCTGATGGAACAGTCTTCTTTGGCAACAAAGGATGAACACAAAACTCTCCAATAAGCCAGAATGAAAATGACATGCTCATTTGCTTACTTTCCTGGGATCATTCTTTAGAAAGGATGCCAGGAATGGTTTTGTCAGTGTGGAATATTTAAGCAAGAGGAACTAAATGCCAGCAGCACTTCTAAACTTATAATAAAATGTTCACCAATTAGCAGTCATGGAGATATTTATATGATAGACTAAAGTCTTGTGTCTCCTCATCATCTCTCGTGCCTCCTTCTAGCTAATGCTACCGTCCTAGGATGCTCAAGTTGGAGGAGACAATAAAATTTATGTAGATCAGTTCCTTGGCAGGAGATGACCCTCCCCTTCAAATCCCAACGAATGCCCAGCTAACCTGGGAACACTTCCAGTGACAGGAAGTCAAAGGACTTGAGTTCAAATCCTGCCTTAGAAAAATCACTTAACCTCCCTGGGTCTCAATTTCCTCCTCTGTAAAATGAGGGGGTTAGACTGTATGGCATCTGAGGTACTTTCCAGCTCTTGATACATGGTTCTATGATGCTCTCCAACTCCCCCTTACCCCAGTGATCTATTCTAGGCCTGACCTTCACTCTTCTTTTGTTTATAGCAAGGATGGGGAAAGAGAAGATTGGATCATTAATGAGTAATTGATCCTTTCACTTTTATTCCTTCCCTCCCATATCTCCAACACAGACTTTTCTAAGTGGTCTGATGCTATAAATTGTGGCAATTAGCTGCTTTTCCCTTTCTTTACTCTGAGAGAGCATCTTTTCACAACCACCCCTTCCCTGGTTGGCAGACAGTTCCCAGTCCAATTCTTCATCCCTATCAGATGGTCTAGACAGCCAGCCTTTCCTCCCCGCTGACACTGTTTGATGAATGGTGACTGTTTGGGTTCAGTAGTTTAACTGGTTCTCACTCGACCAGACTGGATTATCATCCAGTTCCCATTCTCCCGTCTTGTCCACAAGGGCAGCCAGAGAGACTTTGTCACTGTGCCCTTTTCCTAACCTTCAAGAGAGATAAACATCCTTTAAATGAGGGACCAGACTTTAAAAATTTAATACGCTGCAGCCTTTCAGATTTTTTTCTAGAGCACCCACTTCCAGCCCAAATGATGAATGCAAACAAAATGAAAAATGGGATCATTCCAGAACATTTGAACTTCTTGGCTTGCCTAGGCAATCTCTATGCCTAGAATGATGGTCTTTGCTGACAGTTCTAACATATAAGAACGAGTCCCCGATGAGAAAAGTGTTTGTCAGGTGCAGACCAACAAGCATTACACACATTCTAATGAGCAGCTCACTCTCTGCTTCTACCTGGATAAAAGTCACCTACTGTAAACTTCTCAAAAATGGAGGGCTGACTCTCTACCCTCCCACTCCTTCCACCCCATTCCCACCTTGGAGGTGCAAGATGTGCCTCCATGGAGAGTAATGTGAGAAGCTGCCATTTCTATAAGATTCTGTTGGAATACATTTTTAGTAGTTTCTGATATGTCTCCTGCGAAGACACAATGTTGTTCCTAAGCTGTGCTATCTTCTATATAACAAACCCTGCCACAGTTTTGTTCGGAAACTGGACTGGAAGTCACTGAGAGAAGTAACTGCCTTATTGTAATGTCACATTTTTACCATGCTTTACTTATAGCAATCCTTTGTATCAGGTAGGGCATCACTATTTCCTCTTACACATAAGGATGAGACTCAGAGATATTAAATGACTTGCCCAGGGTCACACACATAGAAAGCACCTGAGACTGGATCCACCCTGAGGTCACCTTGACTCCAAGTCCAGGGTTCTATCCACTGCACCATCTAGTGGCCTCATAGTGTATTCCACATACTGTGTACTTAGTAACTATTCAGAGGATATTGCTGGTGTGATCATGTCCTGCATACCCCAGGATATATAGGGCATCATCTAAGTCACCTTAAAGTTTAGTGCAACAAGAGCAAGACATGACTGGGGAGAGTTGGGATGCTCCATTGGCATCCTTATGATGTCAAGGAAAAGCAAGGATGGTCCCCATCACACAGGGAAGAGACACTATGGAGAGCTGCTATGAGTGCTCATGCCTGAGTGTCCCATAGGAAAGGCAGGGTCAGGCTGGGCTCTGCCTCGCTGGAGGGCATACTCACATCAGTGTAACCAGAATTCTTTTGGAGTTGAATAGATGATTGCATTTTGGCAGCCACTTTGCCACAAGTCATTTTCCAGTGACACCCAGTGGACACACAGCGTTCATGACATTTGTTTCATGGGGCACTTGGTTTTGCTTTTTGTGGTGATTATGAGCTAGAGCCTCCAATACCCTCCAACTCCTGGCCACAATTCATGAGACTGGAAATAAGGGTGACAAGATCCATCCTCTCTGGTAAATAACAATAATAATGACAAAGTCACTATGATAATATCCTAAACTCATACTTTGCTGATGGTAGCTCAAGAGCTACCTTTAGGGCCAGAAGATCTGTGTTCAAATCTTGTCTCAATCACTTACTAGCTTAGGCAAGTCACTCATTATTGGATAGGGAGTCAGATCAAAGTCCCCAAACATTCTGTGATTCTACCAAATTTGTGTTGACATTTTCTCAGACTAGGAGGATGTCACAAATACCAGTTGGTGGTAGCTTTGGAATCTTTCTTTGAGGCATGAATGCTCCACCCTGTGTCCTCATCTCTCTTTCCCCAGCAATGTATTGGACAATCTCACAGACTGCACCCAGGAGTCCAGAGTGTCATACTAAACGAGATAAATCACAGAGGCGATCACTTCTTGAATTGTATTGAAAAGTAACTTTCCCTTCTCCTCATCAAGTTTCTGATTATCTCTTGCCTAATGACATGAGGGATGAGTTTACATTGCATGAGATCTGGGGCTTTAGTAAGAAAACAAATATTCTAGGAAATTGCTGCCCTTGAATTATCACACAGACCACCCCTCTAATTGGGGTTTTCTTGTGAACAGATTTTTACACTATGACACCAAGAGCCCTCATTTATAAAAGGCTTTGGCTTTACAGTCTCTGCAACTGTCTCTGTCCAGTAAGAGAAGCCCATTGATTTCAATATATATCTGGACAGGAATTCTCTCTCTTATTTTGGGGATTTCAGTTTTTGAGGCAGGCAGAATCTCAAAGATCATCTAATCTAGGGCTCTTCACCTGGAATCCATTAATTTGAAAAAAATTGAGAACTATTTTAGTAGAATTGGTTTCCTTTATAATGCTGCTGTATTTTATTGTATATACTTAAAGACATTATTCTGGGACAGGGGACCCTAGATTTCACCAGCCTGCTGCCAAAGGGGTCCATGACACACAAAGGCTAAAATGCTCTAATCAGGTCTGACTCCCTTACTCTACAGATGAGAACATGCAGGCTCAGACAAGAATTGACTAGCCCAGAATCACCCAGGTAGTAAGTGTTCAAGTTGTCTGAACTAAGGTCTCCTGACTCCACTACTCCAACCTGCTTCCTTCTTACTTGAAAATTCTAAGTATCCATCATTTCATTAGCAAATATATGCCCTCCAATAACATAGATCATAGCCTCTCTGTGAATTAGTAAGTGCTCTTTGAGAATTAGCATGGCGACACATGGACATCAGACTATGGGTAACCTGCCGGGGAGCTTCCCTGAGCCAGGGTTGTCCCAACAGCATGCCGGGCCATGGCACATAAGTGTGTTTGTGCAGGAAGACTGTGAGGGCCCAGGGTCAGCTCCATGCCATGAGGGTACATCAGAGCAGGAAGTGGGCAGACCGTTCAAATATCTCCAACCAATGAGCCCCAAGCTTCTGCCTGTAACACTTTAATGATGGATAGTTAGCATCATTGTACGCTGGGTTATCTCTGATATTTTGGAGGCTTCCCTTGCTTTTAGCCTAAATCTGAATCACAGTTCAGATGTGTCCTTCCAGCTCAGCTTTTATAAAGAAACATTCAAGGAAGAGTCAATGAAAAGCCCTTGAGAGGAGAGGGATGGAGGGACCTCATCATTTCCATTAAAGCTGACACATGGGTGTGAGGAATGGGCCGAAATGAACAGCTCTTTTTCCCTTGACTGATTCACACACACAAAAAAAAAATCTCCCAAATTATAGCCCCCTCCTTGTGCTTGGATACTTAATGAGAGAATTGTAAGGCCTCCTCTTTCTCTTGCAGGCCTCCTAAAAGGCACCTGTTAGCTTTGGGAGGCCTTTCGAAACACTAGTACATTATGTGATGCTAACCCAAGACTGTCTTAGACTCTCAAAGCCAGAGGAATAAACAGAAACAAAGGAAAAATCCTGAAATAAAGATTGAACTCATGTCCAAAGCCTGGAATTTGGCTGCTCAGCTTTGTTTAAGGCCAACCACAGATTACCTAGTTGGCAGTGGCTGGCCTTTCCCTCTGTCCTTTTAACCACAGGTGAGAAGTAGGCAAAAGAACAAGCTGGTTTTAGGGTCTTATGGATGCCAAGGCACAGATCTGAACATGTCACTCCCCCACTCCAGTAGTGTTCATGGCTCCCTGTTGTCTCCAGCAGAAAATCTGCCTCCGATCTGTCTTTCTAAATTCATTGCATATTACTTTCCCTCCATCCCTCTATATTCCACTTAAATGGCTCCCCTGGTCTATACCTTTCCTGATTACCCCTCCAGTTATTAGTGATATCACCACTTTCCAAAATTATTTTCCATGTATTTTATTTGAATGCATGGATCTTGTATCAGACTAGCAGAATATTAGCACTATGAAAACTGGAATCATTGTATTTTGGTCCTTATATCCCCAGTACTAAGCCTGGCATTTCGTAGGTGCTTAATAAAGACTTACTCCTTTGGGTTGAATTGACTCTTTGATGTTTAGTTTGGGCAGTCCCTTTACTGGCTCAGTTAGCAATCCCTCCAGGTCTTCTTATCCTATAGGATTCTTGTCTGAGGCTTTCTGAGAATCCTCTATCAGGGAGTGACTTGATGTACCAGAGACCTATCCCTAGTTCTTTATAAAATTTTTGTTTATTTTATTTTTAATTTATGGAATAAAAACAAGCATTTCCGTAACATAGCATAATAAAAAAAGGATGATTGCACACGAAAATGCAACTATTATGCACGACTTGCTATTCTTTTTAAATACATGATAAAATTATTGTGTAAATTTCTTCTCTTCCCTTTTTAAATTTGCCTTCGTCCCACCCTTGCCCTGGAATTTGGAACTTGGTTCTTGTGACATTTAACATAGCACGGATACTGCAGGAGCCCTCAGGCCACTTGTCAGTCGGGTAGTCATTCCTCTCACTCTGGGCTTGGGAACCAATGCATGACCATGGGAGCAGGGAAGCCCAGGCTAGGCCAATTCCTGATATAACTTTCAAGTCTCTGACCTCTTGCTTAACAGAATGAAGTTCCTGAGCCGAAGAAAGAAGAGACATTGCTTGATCTGGATTTTGATCCTTTAAAGCTGGATGTTACAACAGTGGGATCCACAAGAATCACCCACTCACCCATGTCTCAGGTGGGAGATTTTTCTTGTGAGGGAGGGGAGAGGGAAGGGTTGGGGAGTCGACAGGTTTAGACACCCATTCATCACTTCAACCACTTCCCCCAGTGGATCCTTTTATCCTAAGGTGAAGGTAAGTAAATGGATGCCTTCTACATGTCCACAAACTTTTCTATACTGTTAATTTCCCTATTCTATGAAAGTTCCTTTGGACTGGGAGTGTGATGTGGTAGATAGAGAGCTGGCTTACAATGCAGCTCATGCCTTTGACACATATCAGCTGTATGATCTTGGGTGAGTAGCTTAATCACTCAGGGACCTGACCAACTCTCCAAGACAATAAACTGCTGAAAAGTTGATGACGTGAATTGGTAGACGAAATGTCCTCCTCTGGGTGTTATTCCTACCAATAAAGTTGTAAGTCCTATCCTTGTCCCTAAGCTAATCTCTCCTAATTTCTGGTTTCTCAGGGATGATACATGTGAACCAGCCAGGACACAGTTCAGAGTCATGTTTGAGAATTAACACCTTTACCTCTAGTGGCTTTGACTCCCCCTTCCCACAAACCATCATCTCCTTTCTCCACCTAGAAGGCGGCTGTCCATAAGAGAGCTGTGACCCAATTACTTTTCCAACCCATTTCTTTACCCCCAATCACCTTTCTAATTTAACTGTGATAGATTGAGTCTACCTTTAAGGCTCTCATAGACCCCTCTGGCACAGAGGGTCAGCCTTGATCCTTGCCTTTTGATGGTTTCCTAGTGGATCTGAGGACGATTCCCCCTTCGCCTCCTTTTCCTATCTATCAGAATGAAGAGAAAGACATGGCGGACCACATCATTCAGAATAACAAAAATTGTTAATGGGTTGGCCTCGAGCTGTATTTGAAGAGATATATTCAAGTGTGGATCTATCTATAAAGACTTATCTGAAGCCAAAGAATTAAGCCATCCTGAGACACAGATGTCTGTCTTTGCATTGGCCTAAACAGAGACATCCCATGTAGGCTTCCAAGTGTTTCCTTGCTCAACACAGAGGAAGAATGGATACAGTCTAAGAATCAATGGAACAAGTAATTTAGCAAAACAACATTGGCCAGGATGCCCAACAAAGTTGAGTGTTGCCTCTATGTATCACTAGCGCCTTTCCTATTCAGGAAACTTTTTTAGTAGAGATTGTCTCCAGAAGGCATAAAACCTCCTCAGGCTTTTCCTCTATCTAAATCTCTCTTGAGCCAGGGACCACAGGAAGGTTTCAAGGTGGGTACTGAGATGCCACATGGGCCATGGGCCTCTTTCATAGCACTTTTCTTGGATCCCTTGGGTGAAAGGAGTCACCTTTTTTTTAAATCAAACTCTAGTTGGAACAGGTTGCAGACCAGGGGTTTTCCATACACTCTGGGTTTTATAAATACTTTTTTCTATAAGTGAATGCCCTTTGCTGATTCTCCTACCCCAATCCCAACTGGTCTGAATAACCAGGAAAAGAGGTTCCATTCTGAAGTAAGAGGACAGAATAACCTTTCCTCTTACCTCCTGCCTACTACTACCTGGATTTAAGGATCTTCGCAATGTTCTCAGAAAATACAAGTGTACCCTGTGCTGCAAAGCCCTTTTCTCCACTTAAGTGGTTGAGCTCTACACAGGCAGCCAACTTTTCTAACTTTAAGAAAAAAATGGGGGGGGGGGGCAGAGCCAAGATAATGGAGTAGAAAGACACACATATGCAGGCTCTCCCCACACAGCCCATAAAATACCTGTAGAGAGGGACTCTCAACAAATTCTGGAGCAGCAGAAGTGGAGAACAATAGAGTGGAGGAGATTTCCAGCCCAGGGTGACCTGAAAGGCCCACGGGAAACTTCTGTTGCACCAGATGTGGAGCAGAGCCCAGCCCAGCCTTGGCCATGTTACATGGCTTAAGAACAACCCTTGGGGGTAGAATCTCGAGGCAAGGAATCCCCAGTCCCAGCAGCAGTGGTTCGCAGATCCCTCAACCCACAGGTGCCAAAGATCAGTGACAGGGTTTTTTCAGCTGGCCAGGAAGGGAGAAGGGCCTTCCCATAGCTCTGGTTTCAGGCAGTGGCCACAGAGGTGACATCAGGAGGGCAGCAACAGTTCCCACAGAAGCCCCTATAGCAGCCTGAATTCATTGTTGGATATTAAGACCCCTGGCAGCACCGAGGAGCTGATTCTTGCCTTGGCCCTGTGTGGAGGCCCTGGGGGCCTTTATCTGTCTTTATCTGACACTGAATGGCAGCCCTGGCCATGCAGCTTATCTCAAAATGAACCCCGAGGGCTGGCTTGGCAGAACTGGACAACAGGTGGCTGTGGAGAGGAAGCTGCTAAGATTCTTAAGTTTATTATTTTTTTATTTTTTTAAAAATTTATTTAACTTTTAACATTCATTTTCACAAAAATTTGGGTTCCAAATTTTCTCCCCATTTGTCCTCTCACCCCACCCCTAAACACCGAGCATTCTGATTGCCCCTATCACCAATCTGCCCTCTCTTCTATCATCCTTCCCTTCCCTTGTCCCCATCTTCTCTTTAGTCCTGTAGGGCCAGTTAACTTTCTATACCCCATTACCTGTATTTCTTATTTCCTAGTAGCAAGAACAGTACTGGACAGTTGTGCCTAAAACTTTGAGTTCCAACTTCTCTTCATCCCTCCCTCCCCACCCATTTGCCTTGGGAAGGCAAGCAATTCAATATAGGCCATATTTGTGTAATTTTGCAAATGACTTCCATGATAGCCGTGTTCTGTAAGACTAACCATATTTCCCTCCATCCTAACCTGCACCCTATTGCTTCTATTCTCCCTTTTGATCCTGTCCCTCCCCAAGAGTATTGACTTCAAATTGCTCCTTCCTCCCACTGCCCTCCCTTCCTTCATCACTCCCACCCTGCTTATCCCCTTCTCCCCCACTTTCCTGTATTGTAAGGTAGGTTTTCATACCAAAATGAGTGTGCATTTTATTCTTTCCTTTAGAGGAATGTGTTGAGAGTAAACTTCATGTTTTTCTCTCACCTCCCCTCTTTTTCCCTCCACTAAATAGTCTTTTGCCTGCCTCTTTTATGAGAGATAATTTGCCCCATTCCATTTCTCCCTTTCTCCTCCCAATATATTTCTCTTTAACCCCTTAATTTCATTCTTTTAAGATATGATCGCATCCTATTCCATTCATTCTGTGCTCTGTGTGTGTGTGTGTGTGTATGTAATCCCACCAACTACCCAGATACTAAAAAGTTTGAAGAGTTACAAATATTGTCTTTCCATGTAGGAATGTAAACAGTTCATCTTTAGTAAAGTCCCTTATGACTTCTCTTTGCTGTTTACCTTTTCATGCTTTTCTTCATTCTTGTGTTTGAAAGTCAAATTTTCTTTTCAGCTCTGGGCTTTTCATCAAGAATGTTTGAAAGTCCTCTGTTTCATTGAAAGACCATTATTTTCCTCTGAACTGTTATACTCAGTTTTGTTGGGTAGGTGATTTTGGCTTTAGTCCTAGTTCCTTTGACTTTTGGAATATCATATTCCACACGCTCCGATCCCTTACTGTAGAAGCTGTTAGATCTTGTGTTATCCTGATTGTATTTCCACAATACTTGAATTGTTTCTTTCTAGCTGCTTGCAATATTTTCTCCTTGACCAGGGAACTCTGGAATTTGGCCACAATGTTCCTAGGAGTTTCTCTTTTTGGATCTCTTTCAGGTGGTGATGGGTGGATTCCTTGAATACTTATTTTGCCCTCTGGTTCTAGAATCTCAGGGCAGTTTTCCTTGATAATTTCATGAAAGATCATGTCTAGGCTCTTTTTTTGATCATGGCTTTCAGGTAGTTCCATAATTTTTAAATTGTCTCTCCTGGATCTATTTTCCAGGTTGGTTGTTTTTCCAATGAGATATTTCACATTATCTTCCATTTTGTCATTCTTTTGGTTTTGTTTTGTGATTTCTTGGTTTCTCATAAAGTCATTAGCCTCCATCTGTTCCATTCTAATTTTGAAAGAACTATTTTCTTCAGTGAGCTTTTGAACCTCCTTTTCCATTTGGCTAATTCTGGTTTTGAAAGCATTCTTCTCCTCATTGGCTTTTTGAACCTCTTTTGCCAATTGAGGTAGCCTATTTTTTGAGGTGTTATTTTCTTCAGGATTTTTTGGGGTCTCCTTTAGCAAGGTGTTGACCTGCTTTTCATGCTTTTCTTGAATCTCTCTCATTTCTCTTCCCAGTTTTTCCTCCACCTCTCTAACTTGATTTTCAAAATCCTTTTTGAGCTCTTCCATGGCCTGAGACCACTGAATATTTGTTTTGGATGTTTGTGATACAGAAGCCTTGAATTCTATGTCTTTGCCTGAAGATAAGCATTGTTCTTCCCCTTCAGAAAGGATGGGAGGAGACACCTGTTCACCAAGAAAGTAACCTTCTATGGTCTTATTTTTATCCCCTTTTCTGGGCATTTTCCTAGCCAGTTACTTGACTTCTGAGTGTCCTGTCCACACCCACCATGCTTCCAGATCCTCCCAGCCAGTCCTTAGGGTCTGAGATTCAAATGCTACTACCCAGCCTCAGGGCTTTTGGTAGGGGCAGGGCTGCTATTCAGTGTGAGATTAAGTTCAGGTGCTCAGGTAGGGGCAGAGACACCACTCAGGGCTCAGTTCCCTCAGGGGATTTATTGGAGCCCTTCAACAATGGATCTGACTCCTGCCTGCTTTGGGAGCCCCTGTCTGCTGCTACCTCTATGGCTCCCTCCCAAGGGGGGCTGAGTTATGGGGACACCCCACTCCCCTCTTGGCCAGCCAAAGAGACTCTCTCACCAACCATTAACACTTGTGGGTAGAGAGACCTGCGCAGCTGCTGGAGATTCTATCCCTGGAGCCTGCTCGGATCTGCTCCCCTTGGAGCCATGTGGCCAAGGTACGGCTGGGCTCTACTCTGGGTCCAGGGTGCAACAGATCTTTGGTGTTGGTTTTTCAGGTCTCTCTGGAACAGAAGTCTCCTCCACTCCATTGTTCTGTAGCTTCTGCTGCTCCACAATTTGTTGAGAGTTCTTCTTTACAGGTATTTTATGGGCTGTGGGTTCGGAGCTAGCATATGTGTATCTTTCTACTCTGCCATCTTGGCTCCTCCCCAGAAACTGCTAAGATTCTGGGCACAAAAATCTTTTCCTGCTCCCAGAGCAGGGTACACCCTTGATTGTGCCACCTTGGAGGAACTGAGATCTTACAGACCCCCAGAGTATACCCTACCCCTGACAAAGAACCCAAAAGTCAAGTAAGTGGTTGGGAAAATGCCCCAAAAAGGGAAAAAAATAAGACTATAGAAGGCAACTTTCTTGGAGAACAGATATCTTCTCCCGTCCTTTCAGATGATGAAGAACAATGTTTACCATCAGAGAAAAACATAAAAGTTAAGGCTTCATATCCCAAACATCCAAAATAAATATTCAATGGTCTCAGGCCATGGAAGAGCTCAAAAAGGATTTTGAAAATCAAGTAAGAGAGGTGGAGGAAAAACTGGGAAGAGAAATGAGAGAGATGTAAGAAAAGCATGAAAAGCAGGTCAACACCTTGCTAAAGGAGACCCCAAAAAATGCTGAAGAAAATAACACCTTTAAAAATAGGTTAACTTAATTGGCAAAAGGGTTCAAAAAGTCAATGATTAGAAGAATGTTTTAAAAAACAGAATTAGCCAAATGGAAAAGGAGGTTCAAAAGCTCACTGAAGAAAATAGTTCTTTAAAAATTAGAATGGAAGAGATGGGGGTTAATGACTTTATGAGAAACCAAGAAATCACAAAACAAAACCAAAGAATGAAAAAAAATGGAAGATAATGTGAAATATCTCATTGGAAAAACAACCTACCTGGAAAATAGATCCAGGAGAGATAATTCAAAAATTATGGGACTACATGAAAGACATGACCAAAAAAGAGCCTAGACATCATCTTTCATGAAATTATCAAGGAAAACTGCCCAGATATTCTAGAACCAGGGGACAAAATAAATATGGAAAGAATCCACTGATCACCTCCTGAAAGAGATCCAAAAAGAGAAACTCCTAGGAACATTGTGGCCAAATTCCAGAGTTCCCTGGTCAAGGAGAAAATATTGCAAACAGCTAGAAAGAAACAATTCAACTACTGTGGAAATACAATAAGGATACCACCAGATCTAGTATCTTCTATATTAAGGGATTGAAGCGCATGGAATATGGTATTCCAGAAGTCAAAGAAACTAGAACTAAAATCAAGGATCACTTACCCAGCAAAATTGAGTATAATACTTCAAGGGGGAAAATGGTCTTTCAAGGAAATAGAGGACTTTCAAGCATTCTTGATGAAAAAGACCAGACCTGAAAAGAAAATTTGACTTTCAAACACAAGAATCAAAGAAGCATGGAAAGGTAAACAGCAAAGAGAAATCATGAGGGACTTCCTAAAGTTGAATTACTTCTATTCCTACATGAAAAGACAGTATTTGTAACTCTTGAAACTTTTTTCAGTATCTGGGTCCTTAGTGGGATTAGATACATGCACACACACACACACACACACACACACACACACACACTCACACTCACACAGACACAGAGAGAGACAGAAAGCACAGGGTGAATTGAATAGGATGGGATCATATCTTAAAAAACAGAAAATTAAGCGGTGACAGAGAAATATATTGGGAGGAGAAAGGGAGAAATGGAATGGGGAAAATTATCTCTCATAAAAAAGGCAAGTAAAAGCCTTTTCAGTGGAGGGAAAAAGGGGGGAGGTGAGAAAAAAATCATGTAGCTTGCTCTCATCACATTGAACTAAAGGAAGGAATAAAATGCACACTCATTTTGGTTTGAAAACCTATCTTTCAACATAGGACAGTGGGGGAGAAGGGGATAAGCAGGGTGGGGGGATGATGGAAGAGAGAGCAGTGGGAGGAGGGAACAATTAGAAATCAACACTCTTGGGGAGGGATAGGATCAAAAGAGAGAAAAGAAGAAATGGGGCACAGGATAGGGTGGAGGGAAATATAGTTAGTCTTACACAACATGACTATTATGGAAGTCATTTGCAAAACTACACAGATATGGGTCATATTGAATTGTTTGCCTTCCCAAAAGGAATGGGTGGGGAAGGAGGGAGGAAAAGAAGTTGGAACTCAAACTTTTAAGAACAACTGTTGAGTATTGTTCTTGCAACTAGAAAATATGAAATACAGTTAATGGGGTATAGAAAGTTATCTTGCACTACAGGACTAAAAAGAAGATGGGGATAAGGGAAGGGAGGGATGTTAGAAGGGAGGGCAGATTGGTGATAGGGGTGATTAGAATGCTTGGCATTTTGGGGTGGGAGGATGGGAGAAATGGGGAGAAAATTTGGAACCCAAAATTTTGTGGAAATGAATGCTGAAAACTTAAATAAATAAATTTAAATAAAAAAACAAAAGAATGAAGCTTTGTAGTCCCAGCACACTGTCCTGTGATCCTCACTGTGCTATCATGATTTCCCATCCATTCAAAATAGACCCCCCTCACCTCTTCCCCTCGGAGTTTGGGATCAATACTCCTACTCACAGAGCTCTCCATCTTGGAATCTTGGCCACCTCTCCCCAGAAATAAGTCCATCCTTTAATGATCCTGTGGGTTGACCAACATGGCTCTTTGCTCTAGAGAACATGGTGGGTGTTATCAGCCTAGTCAGTGCATGAGCTTATGCCATGTACATATCAAGGCATCATGTCCTAGGGAAATAGAAACAGTCCTTGTGTTTGCTAGATGGAACATCATTCAGGCAGCCATTTTAATTAAATGAAATTTGGAATAGTCCCAGTCCATGCTGATGTCTTCTGGAAAGGGCAGAGGTGTTAGAATGTGAGAAAGCAGTAAGGTTCAGCCATCCTACCCAGCTCCAGTGTGATAGGGGTTGGGGAATGGGAGTGAGCCAGAACCCAGTCCGTGAAGTTTTTACCTTAGATTCAGAGATCAGTATACCCAGTGCAGGAAATGACTATAGAGACCAGTGATTCCATATTCCTCACCTTACAGCTAAGGAAACTGAAGCCCAGAGAAGTTAAGTAACAGAGCTAGTAAATATCTATGATGCGATTCACTCAGGTCTTGATGAAGTCAGGAATGGTACTCAATCCACTGTTTGTTCAAGGTTAATTTTTTGATCTTGGCATTTGAAAACTATGGCACTAAATAACAGAGGGCCAAGCTTAGTTCTAAGTTGCCTTTGCTGTTTGACTTTAGCGTTTCCTTATGAATGCAAAGAAATCTGTCCCAGTGCCACGGACAGACCCATGCAGGCTCAGACATGTGATGGGTAGAGAGATCCACCCCTTCCACATTTCCCCAATCTATCTGTTCCCCAGCCAAAGTAAGAGGTGAAATTCTGGACTGACTCTTTTTGATTAAGGTAGTAGAAGTCACTTAATATAATGTACAATTAGGTCTTACAAGGAAATGCTACTAAGTATCAGTTAATTAGTAGGGTGTAGTGTCACTTGAGGCTATCAACCAGAAGGTAGAACTGGAAAATTCAATCTCTTTAGAAATACTGGCAAATGAACAGTCCACTTTCATCTAATGGGGAGTGGCTCATGCTGACAGCCCTGTAGCTATTTGAACATTTCCTTCATCCTCTTCCTCTTCATCACCTTCCTAATGTGCAGGATAGAAAACAATGTGGAAAGAGATCTCCAGGGTCATCTTGTCCATCCATTCCTCTGCCACAAAGCTGGCAAGTCTCTGCTTAAAGACCTCCATTGTGAGTGCACTCATATCCTCTCCAAGTAGCCCATTTCCCCCTGCTGTAATCCTCTTTGTTAAGAAGAGTTTTTCTTCCATAATGTCACCCTGTTCCCCCCACTCAAAAATCTTTTATAGCTTCCCATTTTCCACCAAATAAAATCCAAATTCTAACTTGTCATTCAAAGATCTCCACAATCTGACTCCAAGCTAGTTTTCAATCTTTTTACATGGCACTGGGTGCTCCAGTCCAACTGAAATCCCCTCAGGCCATTCCTCAGACCATCCTTCCATGCTCTGCTTCTATACTTTGAAAATCAGAGTGCTTCTGTCTCTGCTTCCTTCTTTCAGGCTCAGCTCAGATATGAGCTCCTCCATGAAGTCTTCCCTGCCTCTCCCACTTAGAGGTCCTCCTCCTCCCTGCCTCTCTGTGTCAGGTTGCTGACCTCTATGCATAGATATCCCATGTGGTTTTGGTTTTTTATGGGACCAATTGTAAGTTCCTTGGAGGAAGGGACAAGAGATCACTTGTCTTGGTAATCCCAGCAGCTGCCATACTGGCTAGTACATAATAAGCAGGAAATAAAAGCTTATTGGTTGAGTGATGACATACATGCACTCCCTCTTCTACTGGAGTGTAAACTCAGAATGTGCCCATTTCAGTTTTGTGCCCCATGTACCTAATGCAGAATTTAAATGTTGGTTGTGTTGAATTTTACAAGATTTCTTCTTCCTCAGGGGAGATATGCTAGTACTCATTATCTATGCATACTCCTTTCTTACTTCCAGTGTTGATATGGTGCATTGAGTAAAGAATCTCCCAGATCTCAGAGCTTGGGAGAAGCCAAGTGACTGCTTGACCGGGAACCCATTGAACCAGCCATTCCAACAGCCTTTATGTGGACTGACAATATTTTCTTTTTTTCTTTTCAGACATTGTCCTGGGACTTGTAGATGGTAAGACTTTTAATAAGGAGCTCTAGACAGGATCCTATTCGTAGGAGTCTAATCAAACAAATGTGCTCCTGTCTTCAGTTCTAACAACTTGATGATAAACTTCTTCAGAGCCTTTATCTGTTAAAGTAACGATGCTTCTGTGTGTGTCATGCTTTGAAAGTTCAGGAGGCACTTGATAGGCATCTCAATTAATGTCTGAACAACCCTGAGCTCTCAGTGCGGCTGGCAGTGTTCTCATTTTACAGCAGAGAAAACTAAATCTCATAGATGGGAAGTGACTAGCTAATGATTATATCTCTGGTCAGGACTGGAGAAGGATTTTAACTCAAATCTTTCTGATTCTAAGTCCAGCTGATGTACAGAGGGGTCTGTGTGTGTGTGTGTGTGTGTGTGTGTGTGTACTATTTTGTACATATGTGTTATAAGTGCAAATTCTCATATTCACTAAATCAATGTAAGCTGATGTTATTATCATCCTTTGGCCCCAGATCATGGGCAGTCTAGGAAAGTCTGTTCACATTTTCCCCCAGATCTTCTGACAAAATTAAGTCTGTAATAAGCGGTTCTCCTTGTTGGCTTCCATACACAAGCCATGCAACTGATTCAGCACAGAGAGGTTAAGTGACACAGCCAGGCAGGATTCGAGCCCACATCTTCCTGATCTCAAGCCTCTAGCCCCTGGGCCACACTGTCTCTCATAAAGAGGAACTAGTCCAAAAGCCTGTCAGAACCTCCGGGCAAATGGGAGAAGATTGCTAGGTAGCATATCAGTACCTGAAAATAGACTTTTTTTTGCCTTGCCCAGAATGTTGGCTTTGGCTCCCTTGAGCCCTTCATCCTCCACAGCCTTTTTCTAGTTGCTGCATCCTATTTCTTGGACCACCACATCCCTGTGGAACCCAACAGGATCTGGCTCTCCAGAAACCGGCCCAGTCAGGAGCCCAAAGTTCTGTAAACAGACTCCCTCTGCTGGCCTGCTGACTTCATAACAACAAGCATAGAACTAGCCAGGATTCTGGATGTGAGTGAGCTGGGGCATGGGGCAGGAGATGGGACTGGGAGGAATCCGGGAAATCCACTAGTGCAGTTGGCCTCATTTTACATAAGAGAAACTGAGGCATCCCAGAGAGGTGAAGGAATTCAAAGCCAGGTCCGTAGTCCCTAATGCATCTGTGAATATTCTGGCATCTCTTTGGGGGTATATGATTAGTACTGAGACACCTGACTCAAAGGGAATGAAAAATTTAGTGATTTTTTCACATCATTTCAGTTTTGTTCCCAGAATAAGATCGATTCCAAACCCCATCCACATGGACCTTAGTTTACCTGTCTTGCCAAACCCTCTCCAGCACAAATCTGAGTTATTTTAAGGGGATCAATTATCCAAAAAGCTTGAAGGAATAAATTCTCAGCTATCCAGAAAACTTTTCTCTCCAGAAGCATTCCTCTCCAAAGAGTTCTTCTGAATAGTTGGTGTCTTACTATAAGGAAGAAAAAGAGCTGTAGCTTAAGTGAATGCACAGACCAACAAAGTGAATTGTTGCTATTCCAACGCAAATGCTCCAGTTTCTTCTTTCTTGCTCTTGTTCTGAGTAAGAGACCAGTGCCCTTGCCTCTACCTGGGTTTTCACTGGTGAAACTTTGACTGTATAGATAGAGGTTTGGTAGCTAAAAGTGCAGCTCTTGGGAGCCAAAAGATTTCCTCCTTTTAAGCCTTCAAGAGAGTGTGAAGTTAAGTATTTTTGGCAATAAGTGCTTCTGAATACCTTGGAGCACCAGAAATGATGATGATGATGATGGTGGTGGTGGTGGTGATGAAGGTGATGAAGATGATACTGGTGGTGATGATGGCGATGGTGGTGGCAGTGGTGTTCATTATGATGGTGATGGTGATGATGAAGATGATAGCTAAGATGATGGAGATGATATCCTTAAATTTTGAAAAGTGCAACACATATGTTAAACATATCATATAAATATATTAATTTTATTAATATATTATTTTGTTTAACTTTTCACTCACTCGTTCAGTAAATATTTGTTAAAGTATTTGCAGTTTGCTACCCACAAAGCTAATTAGTATCTGGAGACAGGGTTTGAATTAACATCCTCTTGACTTCAAGCCCAGTGACCTTTCCACTGTGTCACTAGCTGCCCAAACCAGATAGCTGAACCCTTTCATTTTACACATAAGTTAACAGAGTCCAGTCAGCGAATTGACTTGCCTGAGACCACAGAGCGCAAATGGGCTTCAAATGCAGCGTCTCTAATACTCAAAATGAAGCTTTATTTAATGATGTTTATTTTCAAATAGTTATCATGTTTTAGGGTTGAAAAAAAAGTGTAGTTAAGTCAGAGTCTGTGCTCTTGTGCAGTTAGGATATGAAGGGGAAAGTCTCTTGGATTGTAATAATGTAAGGCACCGACCAAAACTAATGGCTTGAATTATGATTTTCCAGAATGTGGCTTTAATAATGAAGAACATGGTACTTATACAGCTGAAGTGATAGCCAACAAATATAGATCATTCAAACTGCCCCAAGTGAGGGCCAGGGTTTTCATTGGCTCTGTACTCCATGACTTGTACTTTATTGGGGGATGATCTTCAATCCTGTTTATTTAGAAATAGCACTTTGAAGGCTACATGGGTTACAGAGACCCAAGAAAGAAGGTATTGCTAAACCCATTTGATTTACCCAGGATCACACAGCTCCCAAGCATCAGGGGCAGGATTGGAACCCAAGGCTTCCTGATTCTATTGGCTGTGGATTTCCCAGACCCAGAGAATGGAATCAGAAGAGTTTGGTTTTACTTTTCAGACATTTCTTTCTGAGATGGCCTGATGATTCTCTATGTGACCATTTTGGCTTGTGCTTGCTACATTAAGTGACTGCTGGAGGTCCTAAACTCACAGACTTAGCATCAAAGGGGACCTCAGAGACCATCCAGATTAAGCCTCTCATATTAAAATTGGGGAAACTGGGGCCACAAGAAATGAAGTAATTTGACTTAGGTCACTTGGCTAGAAAATAAGGGAGGAAGGATTTGAACCCAGATCCACTGATTCCAGACACAGTCTTTTTTCATTGCCTTCCATTGTCTCTTAGAAATTGTGCTACTTTTCACAGCTCCCTTTTCTTCCTATTTGAACTGCTTTCTCAGTTCTCCAACCTGTGCCTCTCACAGATGTGTGACAAACCTCAACATTTAAGTTGGTAAGCATGCCGGAATTCAGGTGGCTGGGAGAAATGTCAGCGATCTCAGATATATAGATGATGTTACTCTGTTGGCAGAAGGTAAAGAAGGATTAAGAAGCCTCTTGATGAGGGTGAAAGAGCAGAGTATGAAAGTTGGCTTGAAATTTAACATTAAAAATAAAAAACTAAGATCTTGGCAACTGATCCCATCATTTCCTGCAAATAGAGGGAGAAGAAATGGAAGCAGTGTCCAATTTTATATGCTTGGACTCCAAGATCACTGCAGACATGTAGTGTCATGTTACAGACATGTAACCAGGAAATTAAAAGACATGTGACCCTGGGAAGGAAATCTAGGGCAAATGTGGGTCACAAACTAAAAAGCAGAGACATCACCTTGCTGACAAAGATCCACAGAGTCAAAGTCATGGGTTCTTCCAGTTGTGATGTATGACTATGAGAATAAAGAACGCTGAGCACCACAGAGTTAATGCTTTTTGTTGTGATGCTGTGGAAGACTTTTGAGAGTCTCTTGGACAGCAAGAAGATCACATCAGTTAGTGCTTAAAGAAATTCATTCATTAATTTCTGCCCCCAAGGACCTCTCG
The DNA here is from genome assembly GCF_028372415.1 of Notamacropus eugenii. NCBI lineage: Eukaryota > Metazoa > Chordata > Mammalia > Diprotodontia > Macropodidae > Notamacropus > Notamacropus eugenii. The sequence goes on along the minus strand of NC_092874.1, from coordinate 479,486,609 downwards.
TTCTACTGGGCCCTGTTCTCTTTTCAGACCATGTGAATCTTCTCTGTAACAGAGCATTCAAACAAGCACACAAGGTCTGTGTGGAATTCCCAAGGTCTACCAGACTTCCTTCTGTCTCAGCCAATACCAGTGAGTCTGAGTTCTTCAAAGGAGACTCAAAAAAGAAAAAATGCTTTTATGCCTTCTAATGATCCCTTTCCCTCCTCTTCTCCTCTCTCCTGATCACATTCTCTTTGTCTGATCTTCTTCCAAAGAGTAATGAGTTGGGTAGTGGTGAGGGGTGAGAGATAAGCCTTGGCTTGACACTCCTACCCCACCATGTCCCATGTTCCGGGGTATGATTCTGGCTCCAAACCAGAGACTCAGAACCCAAAGGGAAACAGTCCAATTCTCTCTTTCTTCTTCATTTTAACTCCCAAGCCCAGCTTTAGTGTGAACACCCATCAGACCAGGAACACTTTCATTTTGGAATTGTGAAGGTTTTAGACCTCAAAATATCTCTGAAAGTTTTTTCATAAAAATTTGCTTTTACTTATTTGCTCTGTTTCACTCAGGGCTGCTATTTGCATGCAATACCTGTTGAATTCTCTTGCAACAAGATGAGACCAAGATTCTATTTTTTTTAAAGTAACATTCTCTGGGAGTTCAGAACTCTACTGCCAGCTTCCTTGCATCACTCAACTAATCAATAAGCACTTGTTAAGCACCTACTGTATGTTGGACCCTATGTCAGGTACTAGTCATACACAGACAAGTATTCATTCAAAAAATATTTATTAAGCCCCTGACTGTGTCCCAGGTCCTGGTCTGGGTGATGGAGAGTCAAGAAGATCCCGGCTCTCAAAAATCTTAACAGTGATTCAAAAGAAAGAACATTCTCTAAATGTTTTGGGGTGCTTTTAAAATACACCATTGAAATGTTAGATAAACCTCATTCCCACATGCAATAATATGGGTAAAGACACATATCCAGTTGTACTAAACGACCCACAGACTTCTTTGTCACCTTTTTACCCAGTCCATATTTACTTTCCCATGGTGTTCTCAGATGAGTATATGATATTGAGTAATGCCTCTCATGTCTTTCCAACATAAACCAGGTAAGAGTATTTATTGGTGGGAGTCTATTGAAAACATAATTTTGCCAGACATGACTTTCTTCATTTGGATCCTTTAAGAAAAATCTTTAATCTTAGACATCTTCCTTTGTTTGTTATTTTTTTAACGTATCCCAGGTTGTAATTTGTCCTTCCCATGAGCATTGGTGGAATTATTGGAGGAAAAAAATGGACCTTTTATATGTTTGGAAGAAGTGGCCTGAGTGCATTCCCCTCTCATCCATTATTTGAAGCACATATTTGTCCTTTTTATGGATAGCATCATCATTTCCAGGGGGATGCTTTTCTCATCAACTAGGATAGTATCAGTTATTCTGTTGAGCCTTTTTATCTCCATACTTCCTTTCCCCTTGTTCAAAATTCACCCGCCTTAAGGCTTATATTTCTTGTCTGTTGGGTGGCATCTATTTATATGCCCCTGACACCAGGAATGCAAATGAATGAAGCTTTGTGTGTGCTCACTTCTAATGTGCTTGGGTTGTGTGGGGCACAGGCTCAGATTAAATCACTCCCCCACTAGCCCAAATGGGTTCACCTTCCTCAGAGGATTAATGAGGATCAACATTGGCCAGGAGATAAATCTCTCCTAACGGGTTCACTTTCATCTTCCACAGAGTAAATCATTCTCAGCCCCCCAAAGTCCTTCGAAGCCATATCCAGGAATTTTTTCAGTAAACCATGCTACACTGCAGGGTTTAGAACCAGAAGGGACTATTAAGGTCATCTGTCCAACCCCTTCATTCTGACTCTCCCTTGTCTGGTCTGTTCCACAGAGCTACCTTTATTTTTAACCAAGACCAGAAGGTTTTGAGAACCAGTGCTTCATAAGATAATCCGAAGTCTGGAAGTGCTCTTCCCCCTTCATCTCAATTATCTCTTTTCATCATTTCCCTTGACATTCTAGAGCTTTTGCTTTTCCAAAAGAATTTTGTTATTATTCTATCAAGTTCTATAAAGCATCCCTTTAGTAATATGATTGATATAGAATAAAAGGATTAATATTGCCATTTTTATTACAATGGCACAGCCTAACCATGAATACGGAATATTTCTCAGCTATTTAAGTTATTAATTGTTTCTTTATTAGGAAAGATGGTCTGTTTGGAGATACATCTCTCACTCTTATGAGAGAAGCAATTTCAGTTTGTGAAACTGACTTTATGATGAGTCAAGTCAGCATGAATGTGTTAATCACTTACTGTGTGCCAAGCACTGAGGTGAATTTCGACTTTACACTGTCTACCTTGCTGGGAGCCCATCACAATTGGCTTTGGATAAAGCCTGCGTTTATTCATATGTATAGGAGCTGTTTTCTCCTAGAAGAATACAAGTTCCCTAAGAACAGGGAAGCTTTTGTTTCTCTTTGTAGCTCCAGAACCGAGTGTAGGACTTAGCACATAAAAGGAGCTTTAAAAATGTTTGCTAGATCGATGTGTCGATTTAAAACCACTGTACACATGCTAGGGAATCTTCCTCTGCCTCTTCCTCCTCTCTCTCCTCCTCCCCTCTCACTTCTCCCCTTCCTGCTCTCCTTCTTTCCCCTCCCCCTCTTCATCATCATCATCATCATTATCATGACATCATCAGCATCACCACCATCTTGCTCTGTGTGCAGTGGAAAGATCCCTGAATGAAGCCAGAGGACACTGGCTCAGATGTTGCTTCTGATGATTACTCAACATCCTTAGCTCTGCCCTTAGAATAATGGGATGGGGTGGCCTAGATGATTTCTGGGGTCTGTCCCATGTCCAGATCTGTCTTCCTCTTCCTCCCCTCCAGCGTTGGGCACCATGACCCTGAGAGTCTTGGCCTTTCCCTTGCAGGATGCGGGCTGGCTCATAGGAGTGAAGGATTCAAACTGGCTTCAGCTCAGAGACCTGGACACCTACAAGGGCCTGTTCCCAGAGAACTTCACCCACAACCTGGATTAGTCTGCCTGTCCTCCCACCTTCTACTCTCCAGTGCGCTCGCTCAATGGCTTTCCACCGACGGGAAAATGAGGGGCCCGCCTGGACAGTCTGACTGCTGACGCTTCCAGACCGGTGTCCGGCTGTTCAAGGAGCATGTGTTGAAAAAAAAGCACTAAATTCAGTAACATTTTAAAAAGTAAAGTGAACTCCTCCGATGAAGCGGGGGAGGGCATCCTCCTCTGTCCTTCTGTTTGTGACAACAGGTTTGTTTGTGCTTTCTCTGAGCTATGGTGAATCCTTTTCTTGATCCCTCCCCCAGAGTCTAAATTAGCTTCCTCAAGACCAGAACCTTAATTTCTCTGCACTAAGTGTATTGTACTGAGCTGCTGTGCTGCGGAACGTTTCATGAATAATTCTGGAGTGAGAGAGCCCCAGCCCTCCTCCTTCCCTCCCCCATCCTCTTTCCCTTTCTCTCCCCTTCCTCCTCCTCCTCCTTCTTTCTCTGCCTTTTTCTCCCCTCTCTCTCTCCCTCCCTCCTTTCCTTCCTCCTTCCCTCTCCTTCCCTCTCTCCTCTCCCTCTTTCTCTGTCTCTGTATATCTCTGTCTGTCTCTGTATCTCTCTCTCTCTCTGTCTCTCTCTCTCTCTCTCTCTCTCTCTCTCTCTCTCTCTCTCTCTCTCTCTCTCTCTCTCTCTCTCTCCCTCCTGTTTCTCTTTCACTCTGGGTTGTCTATGTTTAAACCTTAACTGCTGCAAACATTTTCAGTGTTCTTTTCTGCCATACCTCTATATCTCATATATCTATAAATCCATCTATCCCTCCAATGCAGCCTGAGATCCCTGACCCTCTGTGCATACATCAACCACACAGGCACCCCTGCCTCCTTTTCCCACCCTGTCCTTTGGTTCTTTATCTTGATGTGTCATGGGGACACATTGCTCTTATCCTGTCTGGCATTATAGCACATGGTTTTGTTTCCTGAGCAAAGCCAGCTGCCCCATTGCCAAAGCATTAGACAGTGTCTGTGTGTATATGATGTGCACTTTTCACAGTGAGATGATGAATGGTGATTGTAAAGCTGCAAAGGAATCTGATGTCAGGGACTTCTGTTGCTATGGATGAGTGAGTCTTGGTTAAGCACCTAAAATGTTCCCTATCACTAATGTGACATTAAAGAGTATATACTTTTGTATGATATTGGCTGAAAGATGGGGGAAAGAACCTCTCCCCAAATATACCTCCATGAAAAAGAAATCTCCCATTTACTTTCACTCCTTATATTTATACAGCTCACCTTCACAGATGCTTTAAAAATCAGTAATGTATCTTGTATCCAGCAGTCATCTGTGACGATTATGTTTTTCAGTGTTGTGTCATTCCAAATCAACCTTTGATCCTCCACACACGAGCCAAGTTCCTCTTGACAAATTGTGTTTCTGAAAGTTTGGTTTGATCCTAAAGTGAGAGCATGTGAGAAGGGGAAAACTTCCATTTTACAGATTAAATTGTTGGGACTCAGAGAGGTTAAGGGGCTTACCCAGAGTAATATATGTGAGATTCGAGAAGGTAAATGACTAGCCCAGAGTTGGTGATAGCACCAGAACCAGAGTTCTGGCCTCTTGGTTTCCAAGTCAGGATTATCTGAAGTGTGGGAGAGAGGAAAGAGGGAGTAAATTTGGAATCAGAAGATCTGACTCAGATCCTGCTTCTGTCTCTTGTGTGACCTTGGGCTCAGTTTCCTCATCTGTCAAATGAAAATGTGAAAGTAGATGGGCTCTGAGGTCCCTTACAGCTCTCAATCTCTCGCCTTAGGATCTGGTACACATCAGAGGCAGAGGATTCTCAATTATGCTCCCCAAAGCACACAGCTGAAAGCCCAAATCAGTTTTTGGTTAACAGATCCCTAGGCCCACTCTCTCCTTCCTGACTAACAGCTGTTAGCAGCAATGACATGACAGCCAGAGAGGGCCCCCTCCAAGGCTCCACTCATGAGCACCAAGCCAGGATATCATTGGCAAACTCATGTTTATTGCCTTCCTAATCAGCAATTCCTTTTCACTGCAGCCTCATTCAGAGCCATATTACTTCCTGGCATTTTTAAGTCACTGTGTCCATAGATGAATAGATCAAGGGAAATAGGAAAGTCAGTAAGTGGGTCCACTGTCTGTGGAAGATAATTCTTCACCCAAGCAAAGGAACTTTCTGGCGATGGAGTATCTATTAGTCTCCCAGTACCCTCTCCAGGATAAATGGTGACCAAGGCTCTGTATTTGCCTCATGTTTGCTATATATATGCTCATGATTCATGGTTAGAACTCGCTGTTCAAAGTTACCAACTCTTATACTTTCTGGGGCACAAGGAAATAGCTATTATTAGGGTCAATTTTTTTTTCGTCGAACTAAATTATGATAGAGCAAGGGCATCACATATAGCAAGAAGGGAGAAGGATAACAACATGTCACACATAACAGCATAATTTCTTCTGAATAAAATGGAAATAAGAAAGATTTAGAACCATACTCATTGCTCAACTTTTTTGGCAATGCATTATGGGTATTAAAAGCCAACACTGAAAAATTAGCTAGAGGAAAGCAGAGCCAAGATGACAGAGTAAAGGCAGGGACTTGCCTGAGCTCTCCCCCAAACTCCTCATAATACCTTTAAATAATGACTAAACAAATTCTAGAGTGTCAGAACCCAAAAAGGACAGAATGAAAATAATTTTCAGTCCAAAATAACTTAAAAGGTCAACAGGAAAGGTCTGTTGCACCTGGTTGAGAGTGGAGGGCAGACCAATGCAGGCCGTTCCAGCACAGACCTGGCCCCAACAAACCAGGAGCAGACCTTGGGATGACTGAATCACTGGTAGCACTGGTAGTTTCCAGACCTCTCTTCCTACACATGGTGAGGGAATCAAAAAATGGGGTCAGAAGGAGATTTATGTGACACTTCTGCTGGCACCACGGGCAGGAGTCTATTGCATTGTGTATACTTGAATCTAAGCTACAGTGCTGGATCTCAGAGCAGGAGCACTACCACAAAAGAGCTTGCAGCCTCATAGGAACAGGGACACTGTTTATGGTTCCTGGGTTGAAAAGAATATTTGTGGTCACTCACAAACCAGTTCAAAATACAAGAGAGTGGTAAACACATTGCCCGACCACCTTGGAAGAACCAAAACCTTAGAGATCCTCAGAATTACCTCTGAAAACAGCTGCACAAAAAAACTGAAGCTTAGGTCAGTGCCCCCCTCCTATTTTGGAAATAGAGCCCCATTTTAGCATAGAGTTAAAACTCAAGAAATAGGCTGAAAAATGAGGAAACAACAGGAGAAAATTCTGACCATAGAAAGCTACAAGGTGACAAGGAAGATCAAAACACACAGTCAGGAGAAGACAACAAAGTCAAACCTCCTTCATCCAAAGCCACAAAGAAAAATATGAATTAGTCTCAGGCCATGGATGACCTCAAAAAATGATTTTAAAAGTCAAGTAAGAGAGGAAGAGGAAAATTGGTAAGAAAAATGAGAGTGATTAAAGAAAATCATGAAAATAAGTCAAAAATTGTTAAAGAAGATGCAAAAAAAAACTCCTGGAGAAAATAACACCTTAAGAAAAAAATAGGCCAAATAGTAAAAGAGATGCAAAAATCCAATGATGAGAAGAATGCCTTGGAAAGCAGAATTAGTCAAATGGAAAAGGAAATACAAAAATTCACTGAAGAAAAGAATTCCTTGAAAGTCAGAATTGGGCAAGTGGAAGCTAATGTCTTTATGAGACATCAAGAAGCTATCAAATAACATCAAAAGAATGAAAAACATAGAAGAGAATGTGAATTATCTCATTGGAAAAACAATTGACCTGGAAAACAGATCGAGGAGAGATAATTTAAAAATTATTGGGCTACCTGAAAATTATGATCAAACAAGAGCCTAGATATCATCTTTTAAGAAAGGAAAACTACTTTGATATTTTAGAATCACAGAGTAAAAGAGAAATTGAAAAAATTTGCCAATCAACTCCTGAAAGATATCCCGACATGAAAACTCCTAGAATATTATAACCAAATATCAGACCTCCCAGGTCAAGAAGAAAATACCAGAAGCATCTAAAAAGACACAATTTGAGTATCATGGATCCTCAGTCAGGATAACGTGAGATTTAGCAGCTTCTACATTGAAGGATCAGAGGGCTTGGAATATGATATTCCAGAAAGCAAAAGAGCTAGGATTATAATAAAAGTCACCTACCCAGCAAAACTGAATACAATCCATCAGGGGTAACAATTGATATTCAATGAAATAGAGGACTTTCAAGCATTCTTGATGAAAAGATAGAAGCTGAAGAGAAACATTTCACTTTCAAATACTAGATAGAAAACAGACATAAAAAAGTAAACAGGAAAGAGAAATAATAAGGAGTTTGATAAGGTTAAACTGTTTATATTTCTACCTGGGAAAATTATATATATATGTACATATATATAAAACTCTTAAAAAACTTTTTCATTATTAAGACACTTCAAAGGACTCTACATGGAAAGCAGAGGTTTGAGTTGAATATGGTAATATGATTATCTAAAAAACAATTAAATTAGGGGATGATAAAGAAGAGTTCACTAAGAGAAGTGGAAAGGGAGAGGTAGAGTGGGATAAATTAGCTGACATAAAAGGGACCTGAAACACAGTGAAGGGGAAAATGAAGGAAGATGGGAGAGGAGTATGTGTACCTTTATCTCATTGGAATTTTCTCAAAGAAGGAATGATATACACACTCAACTGGTTATAGAAATGCATCTTATCATACAGGAAAGGGGGAGGGAAAGGGAATAATAGAAGGGGGAACTGATAGAAAGGAGGGCAGTTTGGGGGAGGCAAAAATCATAATAAAAACACTTTTGAGAATGGACAGGGTAAAAGGAGAGACAGTAGTATTAGCAGGAGGAAAATAGGATGGAGAGAAATATATAGTTGGTAATCATGACTGAAAAAAGTTTTTACAGCGAGTTTCTCTGATAAAGGCTTTATTTCTCAAACATATACAAAACTGAGTCAAACTTATAGAAATTATAGTCATTCGTCAACTGATAAATGGTCAAAGATAGAAATGTACAGGCAGTTTTCAAACAAAATAAAGCTATCTCTAGTCCTATAAAATGCTCTAAATCCCTATGCATGAGAGAAATTCAAATTAAAACAACTTTAAGGTGTTACCTCACACCTGTCAGATTAACTAATATGACAGAAAAGGAAAATCACAAATGTTGGAGGGGATGTGGGAAAATTAAAACACTACTGTGCTATTGGCGAAGTTGTATACTGATTCAACCATTCTGGAGAGCAATTTGGAACTTTGGCCAAAGGTCTGTAAAACCATGCATAAAAAACCTTTGACCAAGCAGTTCCACAACTAAACCTTTGTCCCAAAGGGAAAAAAGCCAAAAAGGAAAAGGACCAATGTGTGCAAATATATTTATAGCCTTTCTCTTTGTGATGGCAAAAAATTGGAAACTGAGAAGATGTCCATCAATTGGGAAATGGCTGAAAAAGTTGTTGTATATGATTGTGATGGAATACTATTGTGCTTTAATAAATGATAAGCAGTACGCTCTCAGAAAAAAAGAGCCTGGAAAGACTTCTATGAACTGATGCAAAGTGAAATGAGCAGAACCAGGAGAACATTGTACATAGTAACAGTAACATTGTGTGATGATGTGCTATGAATAACTTAGCTATTCTCAGCAATACAATTATCCCAGACAACTCAGAAGACTTATGATGAAAGGTGCTGTCACTTTCCAAAGAAAGAACTGACAGAGCCTGAATGTAGACTGGAGATAATTTTTCTTCACTTTATTTTTCTTGGGGCTTTTTTGTCTGTGTTTTCTTTCACAGAATGACTTACATGAAAACGTATTTTGCATGACTAACAATGTATAACATGTCAAATTGCTTGCTGTCTCAATGAAGGGTGCAGGGAGAGAATTTGAAACTCATAATTTATAAAAGAATATTAAAATTGTTTTTGCATGTAATAGGGAAAAATAAAATAATAAATGAGAAAAAAAGTAAAATTAGCTAGGATAGCAAAGCCTTTCTAGGGTACTCTGTAGGTATGTCTAATGCTAAGGCATCTGAAGCTGGAATATTACTATTATACAGGGCCTTGAAATCCCCCTCCCTGGAGTCTTCAGAGGTCCCAAGAGCTGGCTCTTTACTTTTAGAGTTCAGGTAATGATTATCCTAAGTACTAGGGAAAGATGAGAGGCTTTTTCCAGAAAGGAAAGGTCTTAGCCAGTCTATCTTTGTTCACCTCCAGCCTTCCACTTGTACATGGGTGGGCTGCTGGGCAGAAGTAAGGATAATGTAAATTCTATTCAACAAGCCTGTATTAAGACCCTACTATGTGTAAAGTACACTGTTGGGCCCTGAAGGTTCTCAAATACCCAGACACACCTCATCAAGTTGACTGTTCTTTCCAATGCTATTTATGCAACTCAACAATTCCTAATTGCTGTGACTCTGGTCTGTAGCTTACCATAATTTCATCATAGAGAATCCTTTCAATGTGCTAGTTGCCTTGCCTACTTTCTCATAACATTGTGAGGATCTTGGTGGAACACACTGGCTCCTTCATACCATATGACCAGCTCCTCTTCTTCTTCACTAATACATCCCATTTTCATCTTTTGGTCCACTTTTCCTTATTATCTTTAGTTTATAGCCTGGGTAGGTGTTAGCTCAAACCTACTGCTGCCTGTTGACTGAGCCTCCTTTCCAATTCTTTGAAGAGCAAAATGTTTCCTGACTCACAGCCACACAACACAAGGAGGATACTTAGTCTAAATATAGAGATCTTGACTTCAGGGAGAATTTGGGTCAGTTTTTGTTTTCCAAAGACAATACAGCCTGTTCTCTTCCTGTTTAACTCTGGGCTCAGGTCCTTCTCAAATCAAAGCAAGTCACACTTATTGGCTAAACATGTACTGTGTTCCAAGTACTGCTTTAAGAGCTGGGGAATATACACATAAGGGGAGAGACAGTCCCTGTCCTTAACCATGCCCTCATCATATTCTGATAGGAAAAGAAAACACAGCTGTCATACCAATTTAAACACAAGCCTACACACAAATGTGTATAAAGACTAAAAACAATAGAGAGCTATAATCCTATTTCAAAAATCTTCAATCTCATTTTTTAGAAATTGTCATATAATTATGGATTATATATGTGTGAGTAAATGTGTATGTGTGTTCCTTGATGGTTACCAAGGTAAGAGAACTTTCAAAATCAATAGGTTTCTGTTTAAATGTTGCTTAGTGTCAGAAAATTTATCTATTTTCCTGAATTAGTAAATTATATACATATACATATAAAACTTTCATATAGTCAGTTATGCTATAAACATGACATATGCATTCGCCAAAAGCATTGAGACATGCAAAATAGTGCAATAAAAACCCCAGGGCTTATGGGAAAAATAGGATTAGGTACACGAAACTCAAAAACTCTCAGTGAGACACACATACAAAAAAGAACTTAGTAAAAATGGTAGAATGGTTTTAAACCTGTTAAACGGATAAGAAATACATAAAAATTAAGGTAAATAAGGTTGCAGTGGTGGCATCTGTGGCTTCTGGGTGCTTTTCTGCCTGGATCTTGGTTCCTGGAAGCTCCAGACTGGCAAAGTCTAAGGGCTGAAGGACAGAAGGGCCACGGTAGAAGGGATTGGGAAGCCACCCATGGTTCCTACTGCACCAGAAGGTGTGAAATAAAAAGTGTATTTTACCTTGAAAAAGACCTGATGCTTGTTTATGGAAGTAGGTGTCAGGATTGCAGTTGTAAATTATTGTGAAAGAGTAAAGTTTTCTGCATCGTTGATGTTTCTTATGGAGGAAATTGCGCATAAACACCTTTCTCATTGTGCTCAAATATTTCCTTAACATATCAGTTGTGCTGGAACAAATTTGTATTTTAAAAAATGAAAGTTGTAGCACACCTAACTAAATATAAGCTGAAACATAAATATGCATATGTATGTAGATAGAGGATACATAGATTCATAGATAGACGGATGTAGATGTATGAAGCAGCTAGGTGAAGTAGCAGATAGCGTGCCAGGCCTGGAGTTAGGAATACCTGAGTTCAAATCCTGCCTCAGATATTTACTAGCTGTGAGACCTGGGTAAGTCACTTATTCCTATTTGCCTCAATTTTCTCATCTGTAAAATGAACTAGAAGAGGAAATGGCAAACCATCCGGTATGTTTGCCAAGAGAACCCAAAAGAGGTTCATAAGGAGTCAGACATGACCGAAACGACTGAACAACGATGAGAGACATCTGCGTGTATTGTGTGTATTTTTATTCATACTGATGAATGAGCTCTGTGATTGGATCAGAAAAGACGGCCTTGGACAGGTCATGTGCTCCAACAGGGTCTTCCCAACATCAAAGCAAAGGGAGCGAGACCCTCCCCGTGTTGGGTTCCTCCTCCACTGCATGGAGAATTTATGTGACACCATAACCCAGAGCTGCCCCAGGTGGGCAAATAGGGAAGGGCTACTATGTGCATCAGTGGGAGGTCCACCCACATGAGGGAGATCACAGCTCCATGTGAACATCGGAGCAGTCAAAGAGGAAGATAGAATGGGGTCACCTTCTGACTACACTGAATGAGTTTTCTAAAAGTTGGGATTACTAATTTCATTCTCTTTGTTATTTTCTTGGCTACTAAGACTATACACTGTCCCTTCCTTCCAGTCCTTTGTTAGTCACCTCTAAGGACAGGCTCTGGGCCCCCAACCCAGCACTGTCCCCACTGCCCAAGGTTTACATTGGCAAACTACCAACCCTCTTCCCTTTGGAATTCTAGTGACTTAGGAAACCCCATCTGATTCCTAACTCCCTCTCTCTGCACTCTGAAGAATCTCTTAGAAATGCAGTGACATGCTGTCTTCAGACAAATGGCCCAGTGTTCTGCCACTCTCCTTATGCTCTGCCTTCTCTCCTCCTAAACTCTAACTCAACTTGTTTAAAACAAAGGGCCATCTAGATTTAGAGTTGGAAGAGGTCTTAAAATTCCCAGCATCCATTTTCTCTCATTTTAAAAAGCAGAAACTGAGACCAATAGAGGTGACTTGATCTGCTCAATGTCCCCTGTTCCTACAGGAATTGCTGCACCAGCCCTCCACCCCAGAGGTTGCATTATCACCTGCTTAGTTACCCACGGAGCCTACCAGCTCAGCATCCTCAATCAGTCGTTTAGGCAACTTTTTGCCAATTTTTTATACAGGGCAGAGTGAAGTCCACCTTTCCAAATTGGGATTGGCCATGTTATCATGATTTCCTTCTCTAACCTGTATTGACTGAAATAATCTCAACGCCACGACTGACCCACAAGCACTGGAAGCCTAAATCAGCAGAAAGAAAACCAAGAGTAATGACAGGCTGTGTATGTCACACTTGGGTTTTCTTATTATGGGTGCTCCCAAATCCCAGAACAACCCTGAGACCCTTTCTGCGGTTCTGTGAAAAAGAAGATGTCAGTGGGAAAGCTGATGTGTTTGAGAGGGTGAGAATTTAACAGACAAATTCTAGGCACCCAGAAATCATCCTACACCACCACCTGTGTGAGACATTCAACAGACCACAGAAAAGTCTGTGCAGGCTCCCTCTCCACCCCGAACCATGTTCCCAAGGTTTGGAACCAATGGGGTCTGGCTCAGAGGGGTGGCAGGCAAAGATGATGGATCACACCACCATGCAGGAGACTCACTACCGAGTAATTTTTGGTTAAAGTTCTGTCCGACACAGGGTGTACACTAATGTCTGACCAACATAGAAACCAATGCCAAACATTCATTAAGGACCTGACTTCCATACATCCCTCGTCTCTGCATGCACTAGATGTAGCCAGCAAGTTCAGTAAGTGACAATGAATGTCCCTGCAAATTACAGACAAGCCTCAGAGATTACCAAGAGTGACTCTGGGGTTACACCTGCCTTGCAGAGCTATGGTCAGGCTCAGATGAGATAACGTCTCTGCAGTTCTTTGTAAACAGCATGCTAGAGAGTAAGATAGGTGTGTCCACGTGAGGGGGTGTGAGTCAGGATGTATCGACAAGGCTTGTGGGCAGCATGCCTAGATACAATCTGAGGTCTTCTCTTAGCAGAGGAAGAGGGGATCAAAGATGTGTGCCAATCATTGGCACACTGGGCAGAAAGGCTCTGGGAGCACCACTGAGGCTGGCACTCTTTTCTCCTGTCTCCAAGAATCGAGCAGCACATTAATATCTCTGGTCTAGGTATCTGTAGTCTAGGGGGATGAGTCTGAGTTCAGAAGGAAAACCAGTGATGCCTATCTGCTGTGGTACCAAACTAACAGATCCCTAATGCAGAGATGTGGCATTCTCTCCACCAATCAAGAGTCACAAATCCCACCATGTATATTTGTTGTTCTTGTTTAGTCTGACTCTGTGAGCCCATGTGGGGTTTTCTTGGCAAAGGCTTAAGTGACTTGCCCAAAATCGCGCAGCTGGTAAGTGTCTGAGGCCAGATTTGAACTCAGGAAGATGAGTCTTCCCGACTCCAGACCGGCACTATGATGCCACCTAGCTGCCATGGCAGGCAAGAATATTGGTGAAAGTCTAGTTGCAATAGAGATATCCACTAGTTGCATAAACATCATCACCGCCCATTGATAGTCATCTTGATGAACTGGGTAGAGAGCCAGCCTCCAAGCCAAGAAGACCAGGGTACTTGAGCTCTGTTCTAGCATTGCCTGTGTATTCATCCGCCACTTTGGGCCTCAGTTTCTTCATCTGTAAAACGAGAAGAAGAAGGTTTGTGCTCTACCTGCCTCTCAGGATAGCTGTGAAGGATGTGCTTTGTAAGCCTTAATTAAGATGCTAGGGAAATGCCAGTTATTCATGTGATCTCTGGGATGTTTGAGAGACGTGGGAAAGAAATACAAGGCTCCAGACCCTCTATGGTGGAGAATGGACAGGAAGTCTCAGAAAAGATTTGCTGAAATGTGTCTGGGCGGTTCTGTCCCCTCTAAATGGCTGCCATGTGCCAGCCCCGTGACAGACAGAGTGAGATCCAAAGAGAAGGATTACCTGAGCTTACCATGGAGAAGCTTTCAATTTAGGAGGGGAAAGAAACCACACATTCCAATAAGTGTAATGTGATTTCCAGAGATGACTGCCCTACAAAAGCGTTACCCAAAAGTACCAGGAGAGGGCAAAAGAGACCAGATCTCTTCTGACAAGGGAATAAGATTGACTTCATGGAAATGTCCTTGTAGCTGGGGGAGGGAAACAAGGGAAGGAAGCAAGGATTTATTAAGCACTTACTATGTATCAGGCCCTATGCTAAGTGTTTTACAAAGATTATCTCACTTCACCCTCACAACAACCCTGCAAGACAGGCTCTATTGTTATCCTCATTTTACAGTTGAGGAAACTGAGGCAGACAGGTTGTGATTTGTTCAGCATCGCACAGCTAGTGAATGTCTGAAGCAGGATATGAACTCACGTCTTTCTAACCCAGGTGCAGCCCTCTATCCACCATGCCAACTAGCTGAACTCAGAAGCTGAGCCTTGAAGGATGGATAGAATTGCAACAGGCAGAAAAGTTGAAGAAAGTCATTACTGTAGGGCATCCAAGCAAAGTCACAGATGGGGGACAAAAGGCAGCCCACTTAGGGGAGGGTGAACAGTCCTAAATACATTTCCCCAGGATGGGGGATGGGAGCCTCTGAGCAAAACTAGGATCCAGCTAATGGACAGGGAGCTTCAGTCAAGGTTATGAAAGGATGTGAAGGAATAAACACAATGATGCCAGGAATGAGACTGGAGAGACTGAAAAAAAGACCCAAGAGGGAGACGCCATTTCAATGTCTTTGCTAGGACAAGAATCCTCACTCACATTTCTGAAGCACATGAATGTCTGCAAACACTTCACACACATCCTCCTCTTCAAGCCTCCTTGAAGGCAGCCCTACGGGAGAGCCTCATAGCCCAGGGGAGAAAGAGGGGCGCAGAAAAGAGAAGGATCCTGCTTAATGTGTAAAAGATAGATTTGGAAACCGAGTCCTCCTTCCTTCAAGGGTAGTGTGCTAGCCATCCAAATGGAGGCTCCTCAAATGCAAGGACTGATTCATCATTTACGGTTCACAGTGCCTGGCACAGAGAAGGTTATTACCGTTGTCATTACAGTTATTATTATTTTCATTGTAATTTTTGTTATCCCTTACTCACATTTTATATAATGCCTTAAGGTTTGCAAAATTCTTTACCTTTACTATTTCACCCTAGGAAGGAGGTGCTGCTATTATCCCTATTTTATGGATGAGGAAACTGAGACTGAGAAAATTGTGTGACTTGACCAGGGTCACATAGCCAGTATGAGGTAGAATTTGAACTCAGCTCTTTATGACTGAGTTAGTACTCTATCCATTGTGCCACCTAGCAACAATGTTGGAATGCAGATGATGCCTGCCTTGCAGTCACTTTTCAAAATGTTTTTATTAATATTTTCTTTCTCTTACATCATTATGCAAAGTAACCCTCTCCTTGCCCTTCCCAGAGAGTCATCCTTTATGCCAAGTAGTATTTTTTATAGAGGAAATAATTGATTGTTCCATTTCTAATGTCTGAAAATACATGCCACGTGTAACATATGTGCACCTCCCACCTCCACTAGAGTGTGTTGAGAGTGTCTTTCAATGTCTTTATAATTTTGTCACATTTATTTTTTATTTTGCTTCCTGTATGGCTGTCCATTCCATTTATGTAATTGTAATTACTGTGTATATTGTTTTCATGGAGATGTTTACTGCATTCTGCATCAGTTCATGTAGACTTTCCTGTACTTCTGTATATTCATCACATACATAATTCCTAGTGCCATTAGAAATTCTAATCCATTACATTCTTGTACCACAGTTTCTTTAGCCATTCCTCAATTGATGAACATCTGCTTTGTTTCTAATGCTTAGCTGTCACAAAAAGTGTTAATATAAATATTCTGGAGTATATGATGACTTTTTTCTTGCTGATGGCTTCCTTAGGGTATAACGCCTGTAATGGAGTCTCTAGTCTAAAAGGTATAGACACTCCATTTATTTTATTTACGTAATTCTGAATTGCTTTCCAAAATGGTGGTAGCAGTTCAGAGTTCCATCAACAATTATTAGTGTGTGCGTTCTTTCACAACCCCCTCAACACTGATTGTTGACATCTTCTGTCATTTTTGTCAATCTGCAGGGTATGAGGTGAAAATTCAGGGTTGCTTTGATTTGTATTTCTCCTGTTATTAGTGATTTGGAGCATCCTTTCATGAGGTTGTGCATATTTTTCAATTCTTCTTTTGAGAAGTATTTATTCCTATCCTTTGACCATTTACATACTGGGGAATGGCTATTAGTCCTATATGTTATTAATCATATATATATTTGGAATACCAGACCCATAGAGAAATTTGATGGAAAGATTTTCTTCCCATTCACCCACTTTCCTTCATAATTTAGAAGGATTAATGTTGCGAGGTGGTAGAGTGGATGAAGTTCTTTGGCTTACAGTCAGGATGATTTGAGTTCAAGCTCAACTTCAGACCCTACTGGACTCATGATCTTGGCAAGTCATTTTACCCCTTTCTGTCTTAGTTTCTTCGTATGCAAAATGGGAATTGTAATAGCAGCTACCTCCCAGAGTTGTTGGGAGGATCAGCACTTAGCCCAGTGCACTATAAAAAGTTTAGCTGTTATCATTATCTGTTCAGAAGCCTTTCAATTTCAAGTAACCAAAGTTATCTACTTTCTCTTTCATAATTGCCTTGATCTCTTCTTTGGTTAATAATACAAATCTTACACATAGCTGGGTTTCTTTTCTAATTTTTTAATAGTGTGATCTTTAAGATTAAGGGGGCATATCCATTTGGAAAGTAATATGAAATGGGTTGTAAAATGTTGTTGACTAAATGTGATTTCTACAGGATTACTTTCCAGTTCTTCAAGCAGTTTTTATTACATGAGGAGTTTTCCCCAGGGAGCATGTTTTCCACTTTATCAAACAGTTGAGTTATTGAATTTCATTGTTTCTGCTTCTTCCATGTCTAGTCTGTTCCATTGATCTACCTCTATTTTTTTTAACTAAGACAATGTAGTTTTGATGACACCTGCTCCGTAATATAGTTTAAGTTCTGTAAGTGCTATTTCCCTTTGTCTCTGCTTCTTTTCATAATTTTCCTGGATATTCAAAATCTTTTGTTTTTCCACATGAATTTTGCTACAATTGCTACAATATCAATTAATATGTGTCCCTTTGGTAATTTGGTTGGTGTAGAATTAAGAGTGGAAATTAATTTTGGCAGCATTTTTATTTTATTGGCAGAGCCAATGAGCACTGAA